>NW_024962271.1:1209257-1697563 GCF_019238085.1 Lagopus leucura | reverse complement strand
TTCAAGTGTCTCGGTAGCAGCTGCAGCAGCAATATTTTCTGTCATATCAAATGCTGCAACTTTGATTTGCCTCTTTCCTCTGTGGCTTTTGCCGGGTAGTAGGCAGATAGGCTGTTGTAGGCAGCCCACTTTATTTATTGCTTTTTAAAAACGGGAGGGGAGAATGCAGAGGAAAAATAAAATCAGACCTTGCAAAAGGCTCCGTTCCCGTACTCTCTCCTGATAGATGTGTATTACTGTTAATGACTTACTATGTAGCCTTTCTCTTATTAAATGTAATAGATCCCCCTCTGCCAGAAAGCAGAGGAAAAAACACCCAGCCTTAAAAACACAGAGCTGCTAAAGCCCCGCTGCTGCTGTCTGTCAAAGCAAAGGGTCTCGCAGGGCTTTGACTTCTCAACACCTTCTGGTTGCTCTCTTTTCTTCTTGCTGCTGTTTCAGAGCTTACTTTTTGGAAGCTCTGGGGAGGTTTGCGAATCCTTTGTTGTCCAGCATAAATGCCTCTTTCTTTCTTTTGTCTTAGGAGCTTTGTAAACTCTTGCATTTAGTGATGGTGGCACTGGCACCCTGTGCTCTGAGTGGAGATAAAAGTTAATTCCTTTTTGACTGGTGACCGAGTGGTTTTGTTAACCCTTAGGGATTTGGTAGATTTTAGTGACAAAGTAGTGCTGGGATTCCTGAGTCTGTGCACTGGTGCTTGTGCAACTGCAATCTCCAGAAAGAATTTAATTTGCTTTTCCAAAATAGAAGAAAAATCAGAGAACGGTGAATGTTGGAAGAGCTCTGCTGCTGAGAGGAGGCACACCAAGGGTGCTTGTGTAAGTGAGCAGCAGTCATGTGAACTGTAACAGACAAGCTGTGGGTCTGGGTGGGCATACTTGAGTCCTGGCTGAGCCAGATTTGGAGGACAGGCACTGGTGGGTGGTTGAAGCTGCAAGGCAGTGAGGCACTCCGTGATCGGAGCTCATGTGAGCAAGCACAGAGGCATTTGGGTGGGCTCAGGGTTACAGTCCTGCTTCAGTGAGTGCAGTAAATGAAAGCAACTGCTTTTGGGCTGTAGGCACGGTGCCTGAATGTACTGGAGAAGAATGAGTTTGAGGTCCCAGAGCAGCATGGATGCGGAGTTTCTTGCAGGGCCACCCCAGCAGCTGGGGCTGGGGCTGTGTGTGTATGTAAGGGGGATCCCCAGCATGCAAGCTACTGCCCAGGGAAGGCTGAGAGCCTCTGGGATGAGCTAGGGGTGTGCAAAAGGCTTCTGCAGAGAAGTTGTTAAAGTGGGCTGACACCCAGACTGGGCAGACGGCAGGGCTGGCCATGGGAGGCAATATGTTTAGGGAGAGGGGGCACCTGGTGGTGGGGTAACCAGGGGGTACACCAAGCTGGTGCCCCTGACCTTGGGCTTGAGACCTGCTTGATGAACTGCAGTTTGGTTGGTATTCTCCGAGACTTGTCTTATTCTTATTTTTCTTTTCCTTTCAGTTTTCTTCAGCTTGAGTTTGGATTTTTTTTTTTTTTTTTTTTAAGGCCCCTTGTAGGAAAATGTTTATGATAGAGAGGGGGACAGACTTCTAAGACCTAGTAAACCACATAGCCCGTGTTTTTATTTTTTATTTTTAGTTTTAATACCAGTAATCACTTAAAATTTGACGAAGTGCAGAACCCTGGATTCTGCCAACAGTTTAACTCTGCACTCCATTGATAACTTTCAGCAGTACTTCAGAGTTGCTGTTCTTGCTAGGCTGAGGCAAGTCTGAGTACCCGCAGGGCTCAGCTTGTGGAGCTTTAGCATTGCTCTGTATTTAGGTGTTTAAACCACACCCCACTTTATTAGCATGTGCAGATTCATTTATCAATGCCTAGACATGGTAATTTAACACAGTTCCAAGTTCACTTTATGTATTGTGTCTAAGAGTAAATGAGTTGAGGAATGAATTAGTTGTAATAAGCAAATGTACATAAATCTGTCTTCAGGAGTGAGGATGCTGAGTGTTGACAGGTTACAGTACGAAGTGAAAACGATGACATTTTAGATAAAAAAGGGAATTACTGAAATGCTGCTCAGCTTTTCTCTTTGACACACCACATGCACAACTTGCATGTGACAGGAAAAGTAAACAGAAGAATGTGAGAAACAACATACTAAACAAATGCAGCCATCTGGCTGTATAGTAGTTGTAACACATTTTGGGATTTCTCATAAGTTTTCTTTTTTATTTTTTTTTTTCCTCAGTAGTAGCAATAATGATTGCTATAATACAGTGCTAGTGGAACAAGAAAAGCTCAATTTTGCTAAAATGATTTCTGAGCAATAGCAATCTAGTAATGCAATACTTTCTGTGGAAGCAGAGGATAGGAAGAACTTCATCTCAGAGTAATGATGACAAAGTTTACAGTGTACGAAAAAGTCTCAGAGATATCTGGTGAGATTTTGAGAGCATGAACTGAAAGTAATGGAGCATGAACTGAAAGTAATGGAATGTTTATGTGTTTCTGTTCTTCTGAGATATATATATATATTTAAACTGAAGGATGTAAAACTTGTAACTTCTGGTCTGTGTGTTTTTTAATCTGCATTTAATTCAGCTGTATTTGTTAAATCTAGAAAACTCGTCTTTACAAGCCATGAAAGGATAAAGATATTAATGGGGCATCAGTTTTTCACGTACACATGCTCAATGGGATGCATTGTTGATTAAAAATTGTATTAAACAGGTGGTTCATAAATATTTTTATTTATCAGAGGCTTAGCCAGCACTATTACTGACAGTTTGTCTGCGTTCACCAAGAGGAAAACTGAACATTAACTGGAGTAGTGGTGTAAGATATATGTTTCACACCTTTAATTCATGATCACCTGTAAAACTACAAAGCTTGTCTGTAGTATGCAGCTTTATTGATCTGAAGTTGGCAATCAAACAGAGTATCCTCTGGTAGTTTGTGCATTTCTCTATAAAACGTGCAGTTAACAGTAAATACATACAGATTTGTCAATCTGTTGAGTCAGGTTTGTTTTCTGTGTGTTTTCCCAAGGAATATTTCCTAAGGCCCATGTAGGATGTTTTTATTTTTCTAAAATGAAAGTTGCTCCGAGCTTTGTATGCTTTGTGCTTCATGCAGGCAGATGAATTCAACACAACATTTTTGAGTGAAGCTTGGACGAGGGGAGGAAAAGCTATTTTTGATGGCCTTAACTGTAACTGTGATGTTCTGCTGGGTGGTAATTAAGTGAATTGGGTAAAATGTGTAGATTTTACAAGCTTGTCTTTATAGCGAATAGAGAAGATTAGTCCTAAAACTGTCCACAAATGCACAGACCACACTGCTGCATTCTTAAGCTTTCATTTTTTCAAATTTCTCCAGAAGAGGGCTCCATGCACAGCCTGAAAGCTGACACAAAGGTACTGAAAGCAAAAGGAATTTACCAGCTTCATGAAAAAGGAAAATTCTTGCTCACAATGTCTCTTGGAATAACATTAATGATTATGCTGAAATTCAGACCAAATGTTTCCCCGTTGTACCTTATTGGTACTTACTTTAAGATTACTTATGATTGCAGAATTCCAGAGGAAAAGCATCCTGTTTCTGTTGTGCTGTATCTGAGTTGTTAGAAGGATAATTTTAGAAGCATTAGTGAAATTCCATTGCTGATTGTTATGTAAAATGCTTCGGTATTGTCGAGCGTTCTGCGAACAGGCCATCTCTTATTGGGTTGTGTAGTCAAAGATTTTCCTCTGCAGTATCTCATCCAAAAGATGATGTCTCCCAAGCACAGAACCATTCCAGCAGTCGTGCTCTACCATTTGTTAGATGGTGCCTTGGAGGGAAGGTTGGCCCCTGCTGAGTTAGTCTCGTGATGGGCAACGGCTCTAACCATTGAAAGCTGTTCTTACCCAGATCTGACCGGACTCCTTACTGCCAAACAAGGGGGATGTGCTATGATAGATGAGTGAAACTACTCGTGAAATTCTGTGAGTTATGGCATTACAATTAAACCTGCATTTCTACTTACTACTTAAGATGCTATTTTTCTATTCAAGAGGGAGTTCAGACAATGTATTTTGTTTCTGATAGTCAAAAATAGAAAAAATGTAGTTCTGTTGTATGCAATGTGTGCCCTAATCCATTGGAGGGTGTTGACTTGATCCTTAGTCATTTGTCAACTAAGAAATGAGCATTTCTAAAAGGTATCTCAGTAGTCTAGTGCAACAGGAGATATTAAATCTATGTAGATAGCAACTGTGGTGGCTATTCAAGAAGATGTTAAGCTCTGTCTTTCATTTTCTTCCTGTTAGTGACTAGATAAGTAGGCTTTTAACGTTTTATTAATATGTAGAGACAAGCTAGAAAACAGAGTTATTAATGTTGTACTCTTCTTGCATTACTGTGTGGAGGAACATCTCTTGCCTTTAGCTGCTGGGATGTACTTGCATGCGTGTGAAAGTTGTGGACTCAGACATCAGAGTCCCTAAGCCAGCATAAAACTTTTGGGAAGGAGAAGAGCTTTATCTCGGACTTGAGACAGAAATATGAGGTTAGTGAGTGGTGGTGGGGCTTCAGTCATTTCATAGAAATCCCTTCTTCCTTTCCTCTTTGACAGACACCAGCACCAAATCCACTTTCTTAGTGTATCTCTAGTATTCTAACCAGTGTGAAGAAAAAAAGACAATCTACCATGCGTGCTGAAGAGGAGACAGAGAGAAAGGAGGATAGGCCATGCTCAGAAGGCTAAGTGGGACATGCATGGTATTTGTAACTCTGGGTGATGCCAGATTTCTTGGTCACAGTTACACGGTTACACTGTGCCCTGCCCTGATCGCTAGATGAATGGCACTGTTCTCCTGGTGGGAGACTGCTTTTCTGTTACTTTGTGTGTCCTGCAGCTAGTAGATACAAATCAGTAGGATATTAAAAACTAAAGAGGAGTGGAAAAATAAGATTTGCTTTATTAACCACTGTTTCATTATTCAAAGGTCTTGGAAATTTGCCTCCTGCTTGTTTCAGTGTGGACTTGTGATGTGAACTGTATTCTCTACCAGGTGGAAAAATCAGATTCTTTAAAATCGTTACTGTTTTCTATGTAAGGTAGCCATTCCAGTGCTAACTTATTCAATATTCTACTATGTTTTGCATCATTAATTTTCCTCGCTTGAAAAAAAAAAAAAGGGGGGGGGGGGGGGGAATTTCAGATTTGGTTTGATGGAGCTGGTTGGAACAGACTAAAATAAGTATGTGCTATTAAGAGTGGGGAGGAGTGAATCTTTTCAGCACACAGCAGTCTATCAGTATCTCTAACCACTTGGAAAAGCTGATTAAAGTGTTTAAATAACTACTGATATCTGTGAACATCCATGTACGGATGTCTATTTTGCTATCTGTAAGGTGTTCTGCTTTTTAGGGAGCTGAACATCCACTCTCAAGCTTTTAAAGAGCTCAAATTTCAGCACTCAGATGCAGCTCTCTGGAATTCACAGGTTTCTAGAAAAGCTAATGTTTAATTTCCTGTTGGTAGTACAAGTATATATTTCCAAAAGCTAATGTCTGTGAGTAGTCAGGGCAGATGAACTTTGTGCATAATAAGGACTTAAAATGCTGAAAACCACAGGTTCTAGGCCATTAAGCTGTCACAGCACTTTTAATATGGTATGCAAAGAAATACTTAGAAAGATGGAGCAAATTACAGGTTTACATCTTCAGTTCAGGATATAAGATATGCCCACTTACAAATATTTAGGTTATACCTGTGAGATGTTTTCAGCTATTATTATTTGTGTCCTGAAAACTACTGTTGAAGGTTAGCCCTTGTTTCTCCTCTTGAGTTTTGTAGCGAGTGCTCCTTATCTGCTCCAATGCAAAGTCAGCAAGCTAAGCTGGAAACACAGGTGGAGGAGTATTGATGCTGTGCATTAATGGCAGTCTGCCACATGACTGAAAGAACAAATATCCGTGCCACAGATAGAGGGACGATGAATAACTTCAGTTTCAGTTCAATCCACAAAATCGTTGTTAGCACGTTAAGATTTGTTTCAATCACTACAGAGGAAAAGGTATTTTAGAGCATACTTAACACACTGATAATTGGCTCATCTGCTTTATAGTCAATCAATTTCTTTACATTATCTTGACGTAAGTTGGAATTGTAAGAAGGGTTTCTGCTCAAAGAGTTTTTAAGTAAGGTCTCTCTGAGCAGAGTCAAATGTAGGGGATTTTGAACCCATTTTGAATTGAATAAATGCTGGTGGCTTTCCCTGTAGCTTCCATAAAAAGGAAGAAATGAACTGCTATAAATTAATTTTCTTTATTTAAGATGGTCGTTAAAATGTAATAGGCGCACTTCAACTTTGAGCCAATTAGTGGTATCTTGAGGAACAGAGGAAGTCCTGGGAGCAGTGTTCCAAAAATCTGGAATTATTCCTAGAAAAACTCACAGGCTTTGAGTTCTTCTATTTCCAAATAAGGTACTGGCCATTTCTCTAGAGACACTCCTATGTTTTCCCTGGGGAACCACCTTTTATCAAGCAACAAACAGCTATATCAGAATGTGAGAGCTGAACAGAATACTCCTCTACAGTTGACAAAGCAGGAAATCTAGAGCATCTGGTACTTTGCTCTCTAAGTGAAAGGAAACAGAATTAGCCATTAGAATTGGATGGGTATTTCCCTCCCCATTAAATCCATTGTTTCTGAGCTTTGTTGGAGGAAGCTGAGCAACTCCAACCATGCTACGTGGCAGGAATGGCACTCAGCTCCAGGTTTGTGTCATTCTGTAGCTAGATAACTGGCCAAATTAAAAGGTGTTCAGTTTGACCTTCTGCCAACATATGATAACTGGCTTTGCATGTGCCAGGAAGTCCTGGATATTATCTGTCGTTCTTATCTAAGTGAAATGCAGAATGAAAAACCTGTGAGTGTATAGAAAAATGAGAATGAAATTAAAATAGAACTATACATAAAACTCAGTTTCTGGGTATTTATATTAGTCTACTATTTGAAGATGGTATTTGGTGTCAGGCTAAGTGGTTTTATTCTCTTTGAAAATGTCTTGTTGTCATAATTCATGATCTGATTGAACTAACCAGACTATGAACTCCATTAATCTTGGCTTATGAATATCGATAATCCTGTTAATTTACTAATACAGAACTCTGATCTGAATACCAAAGCAGTTAGAACACACTCAATCACCAGAATACCACTGCAGGAGATATTATGCAGTGGGTCAAAGATGTAAGATGGTCCTTTGTATGGGAACTGCTGAGTCACGGCCTGAACCTCTGATTGATCACCTGAGGTGAGCCATGAGTCAGCCAGAGGAGCACAGCTGAAGGCAATTCACCTGTGCTGCCGGAAGGGGTGGAGCCAGGCTCCAGCCCTCCTAGACCTATTTAAGAGCTGGCTACCAGAGGGGAAGGATCTCTCCGGGAGATCCCCTCTTTTGGTGTCTTCTAGTGAGCTCAACCCAAGGGTAAGCTCTTCCACTTATTCTCTTTTTGTTATCGTTGTCTGCTTTGCCTTACTCTCTTGATTATATTGCGATTATAACATCTTGGTTATACAGTCCTTAAAGCCCAGCAGTAATGGGATGTACACCTTTATACACCCATTAACTGGGTGTAACTGTTGTTCTGAAATAGATTAGGGCCTGACATTTGCTTCTATTTACGGAACCATTATTTTCTTCTGATCTTTTAAATTAAAAGATGTCATTTAGAAATGATCATGCAGAATGCAGTCTCCAGTTTTAAATGTCATTAGTAGTAGTTCCTAATTGTCGTATCTATGAAGTTTGGTTATCGCTGCAGAAATGCATCGTTCTGTGTGTTGGGAATACTGATTACTGCAATCTGGCAAACAGCTTTTTAGATGATGATTTCAGACACAACACGCTACTGGAAAATAAGGTTGCTAGGAATAAAGCATGGAATACTGCATTGTGTGCGAATTACTTCTCTTGCACATCCCTTCAGCATTGAGTTTGCAATGGCAGATTACTGTTGTGCACACTAACACAGGAAAAGGTCTTTGGCAGGCATGGATTGATTGCATTGCCCTGCTTTGTGTCATCCAGGTGAAGGATGGTTAGCATTGATACCATGTGCATTTCTACTGTCTTTGTATTGGTAGCTTACATGGCTCCTATTACTGTTATATCTGAGCACCCTGCAAATAGTAATGAATTTATCCTTGCTTCCCTAAAATAAATGTTGAGTTATGACAGGAACATTATTCTGAAATGGGAGACATCCTCCAACATCTGCCTGTTCCAATGACTTTAGTTCTATTATCTTAGTTGAGTAATGATGCAGGCTGCTGTCATTTTTGCTGCTGGTGTTGATTCAGAAGTGACAGTTCATTGTGCTATTGAAAGATTAATTCTGATTGGAGGGAGCCTGGAATAAATTCAGTCTTTAGGCCAATCAGCAACTGGTGTTCATGATATTATTTTAATAACCCTGCTCAACTCTCAAGAATATAATTAGTTATGATTTGCCAAAGAACTGTCTATCTCTATACAGCTTATATTTTTGCATACAGAGGAGCTATAAAAAGAAAGTGTTTAGCTAACCATAACTGCACAGAGTTGTCCTAAGCGTAAGGAAAATATGTACTTGCTTATCAGTAGAGCTTACATGATGGCTGCTGGCAAAACCCTCCATTGGAACAGGAGGGGATGGGGCCAGCAGTGGGTTTGGGTAGATGTCAGACAATGTACATACAGCTGTGCTTCTAATGCTTGGGTACAGGAAAAGTGTCAGATATTTCCACCCCAATGTGAGACATCGTCTCAAAGGTGGAGTATTTTCCACCTCAGCCATGTCTGTTCCAGTCTGATATGATATCAACATGATATCACTGCGATATCATGGGAACACTGTCTTTCCTTCCTTCCACATACTAGAGTGGCAGAGCTGCCAGAAGCCTATGTTGCTCTTGGAGGCAATGAGCTGTGTTGTCATGGCTGTTCCAATTCTATGCCTACCTGCTGAAAGCATGATGTTGCTGTCCTAAAATCTCACTGGGTTTTTTTGGATTGAGGGGAGGCACTCTTTCTTGCAAGCCCAAAATATGAGAAACTGTAGACTTGTTTGGTCTATTATGTTTGGTCTATATATGTTCTCTGACTGTGGAACAACCACCTCCTCCTGTTTGATAACGTTCTTCTGAAATAAGGATGCAATCTTTTCACATTGGCTTCGAAGAATGTAATTTTCAAAGCATTTGTTCTTTCACAAGCATAAAAGCAGAGAACCTGTTTCTTATTTACTGTGTGTGGGTACTAAACATTGATTATGGGTGGCTGAAGGAATATGGCTCAAATAGAAACAGACTGGGTTGTCTGCCAGAACTCAAACTTGAACAAAGCTGCTTTTCAAACTTGTTCTTGACTTCTGGTTTCTGTATGAGAAAGAAAAAAGTGATCACACACAGCATGAGCAGTTCTCACTGCCTTACCTCCAGGCTGGCTGGAAGCACCAGCACACCTGTAATTTCCTTCTTTGATTACTTTTCTCTGTTCTACTTTGTTCACAAAAAAAAAAAAAAATAAAAAATAAAAAATCAGGTAGTCTGAGTGCTTTTAGTTTTTGTTCTTTTTTTTTTTTTTTTTTCTTCTAGAACTTCTGGTGGTGGAAGCATTTAAAGGATGAATAATTCACACAACATTGTTTTAACTTGTTGCCTAGATGAGCATCAGCAGGCTCTTTTTGGAAACTTACTCCCTGTTCTTTCTTTCTTCTTTTTTTAATCTTTATGCTTATAGAACTCACCTATAGATGAGACTTTTTCTTTAGTGGCAGTTCAGAAGATGATGGGTTTCCCTGCAGCATGAGGAAAAACAGATGCACCTAAGCAAAGTCACATTCCTTTAGCATCTTAAATAGGTTCTGTTTTTTTTTTTCCACTGGGTAAACTTCAGATTGCCTAGAGATAGTGCAGCATTTAACTGCAATCTTTCACTGATGTAGGTAGATAGGCAACTGCACGCATTATACTATCAATAGTTGTGTACTAACCTCTCGCATTTCTTGGTAAGTTCAGATGCACCAAGCAAATAAACAAAAAATCCCATAATCTTCTGCCACTGAAGCATTGCCTGGGCCACAGACCTCTTAAAACTCTCCTCCTTTCTGTAAGGCATTCTAGTTCTAGCTGCACTTGGTGGTTGGAGGGAAGTATTGAATTTACCTGTCCTGGTAATGGTTTTAAGCTGCTGGTCTCTTGAAGAGCCCGAAGTGCTGGGTTGTTATGTAGTAATAAACTTGCTGATATAGCTGCTGAATTTCTTGCCCCATTCCTTGGTTGAAGAATATGAGAACAAGGATCAAACCTTACCACTCCAGCTGGAAGGGAAAACAAAAGAAGGATAAAGGGGGGATGGGGAGGAAAGAATGTAATGTCCTGTAATTTGTTCACAGCTGTTAGCATTTAGAAAATATGTTTGTCATGCAGTTAACAGACATACACTGGAATAGAGAGTGACTCCGTGTTTAAATGAAGATATGGAAATTCAGTAGTCCTACATGTTAGTTTAGGCTGACACTTGTATTCAGTGCTTTTGCTTCTGTCTGTTGTCAGCAACAAGAAACAGTGGTGCTGGTGCTTTCTTTTATGCACTTTTGTCATATGTATTACATGCTAATTTACAAGAGGCAGGAAATCTAATCCCTTGATAACTCTGTATCTTTTCCCTGGCTCTAAGCATTCATTAGCTGCCAGGCCACAGAATTCGTCTCTTCTACATTTTATGTTTTGGTGGGACTTCTTTATTTTTGTTTGCTGCATGCTTTGTCTTAATGGACAATATTTTTGTCTGCTTGTTTAGCGTTGTTGTGCTCATGGTCATTAAATCCATTCTGATTCTCTGAGAAACTTTTTACAAGTGTAGGTGAAATAAAGCCTAGGCAATGCGTTTCCTTTAATTGACTACTTGGATGGGGAGAGAGTGGGAAAGGAGAGAACAGCAAGCTGAATGGAGATGAGATGTGAGGCTAAAGCAGTCTTCATTGCAGGACAGCACCTTGGAGTTTCTCCTTAAACTGTTTGCATATCACTTCTTTTAGAGTCTGAAAAGATTTTATGTATACTAGGTCACTTCCCAGGTGTCACATGTAACACAAGCATACTTTTTAACTGAATACCAATAGAAATAAATGTGTTCTAGAGAGACTTGGGAGAGTTCAGCTCTTATGGTTTCTGGCATTATGAGGAGAGCCAATTCCCAGAACAAGCTAAGAGTAGGCAGTGCCTTGCTGAAATGAGTATTACAGACCAGCAATTATGAGAGAAGTACTCTGATGTTCTGTGAGACAGGCTTAGATATTATGGCATTTTTATCCTTCTCCACCATTCCTTCACCTTTGTTAATAATTTTGCAGTTCCATGCCATTTTATGTATCTTCTGACATCTTTTGGAGGTCAGCTGCAGAGTAAAGATTAAAGAGAAAAGAGCATGACTTTTGGCATGTTTGCTAACTAGCCATAACGTTTCTGCAGGTTGTTTTGTCCTTAAAATGGAACAACTCTCCCCTGACAACTGAACGTACAATTCATGTACAATAGGTCTGTTTCTGACATTGTATTTCTGTGGTGTTGCATGACTCATGATTCATGTGAAGTGCAAGAGAACACAGTGTAAATACATTTGACATTTTAAAATACTTGAAATTATAGGGAGAAAAAAGTTACTCAAAACATGTGCAAGAAAAACTGCAAAGATTGCGAGCAAACTAACATTCTTACTCCTGCTTGGCAGCCTTGGTAGCACAGGGGCTTCTGAAACTGAGGCCTATTGTACAGGATGATGTGAGTTGACGTGGAAACCTACTGGAGTAGAGGTTCAAGTCAGCTCTGATTTTCTCTAGGTCAGTGACTGTAGCTCAGTTCTGCTGCATCCAAAAAATCTTTACTGTTTGATGCCTGTGTAACCAGAATGCTGGTCTTGATTTGCTTGCCTGATGGAAGGAGGCTGTCTTCAAGTGTAGGTATCACTGCAACTGTCACTTAATATCAGTGGTACTAATACAGAAGTAAGACCCGTGGAAAGGTTCCTCCACAATCTCTAGACTGAAGTTGTGTGTGTTGCACAGGGGTGGTGCAGGGCCCTGACTTGTTGAGCTGTGGCTGGGAGCTCTGTCTTGCTCCCAAGCTAGCTGACAGTCTTGCTTAGCTTGGGTGCCACCTCCCCTTCATACTGCTCTGGGCAGCTTTAAAAAGCAACTAATTCCGTGGGCTCTGTATGGTGTCAATGTCTCTGCCCAGCTAGTGGTGCAGAGGATCCCCAGCAGGGCGCTGCCTTGCCCTGAGCTAACCCGTCCTGGAAGGGCTGGGTTTTTTAAAATAGCATAGTGGCTGAGTCAGGGGCATGCCAGGCCTGTTATGCTGCTGCTCCTCATGCCGTGACTGATGCTGAGGAATGTGTGGGGTTCTCAGTATGGCTCAAAATATGATGGGAACAGAAGATTCTCCCTCCTCTTCCTCGTAAAACTGTTTCTGATTTGTGAGCACATTCCTTTGTTTTAGAAGCAGAGGAAGTACACACAGTACATCTTTTCCAGCCTGTAAGCAAGAGGCGTACACAGTGTGCAGAGCTTTGTGCCAGGCTCTGGGGGTGGGGGACAGGTTTTAGACTGAGAAGGGTACATTTTTTTCTTAAGCCTCTTCGAGGGAGGGAGAGAAGGCCATGCAGCAACTGGAGTAGAGGATACATCTCCAGTATGGCGTTTCTATGCCTACTTTTGTGACCTGCGTACTAGAATTAGGATATCTTTCTAGGGTCAGAAGCTGGTAAAATGAAAACAGTGTTCCTTCTTGATTTATTTGTAGTACCCTTCTGCCTCACATATACTGGTCAAGCTCAGTGCAGCAGGGAGAAAAATTTTTTGCTTTCCAGCCCACTTTCTTATTTCTTGGTTCACTGTGGGTGTGGTTACATTAAATTTTTTAATAGCACATCTTCAACAGTCCACTTATATAATAACCAACTCGCCTTTTAATTTGCCCTTCTTCCATATATTGTTGTGAATCAGTGAACTACCTGATCAGCTGTGTTTGTACCTGTATACAAATCTCTGCTTTTGTTCAGTGCTATTGGCAACACTTCTTGCTGAAAGGGAGGCAAGAGAGTGTGACTGCAGTGGGTATCCTTCAAGCAAGGAGTCTCTTGGTATTTATTCATAGTAACTCTTTGTTGCAAATATTTAATTATACTCTGGATAACCAGTACAATATCAAACTTGCCATCTTTTGCAGATGAGGTTTTAACTGCTGCTTTCAGAGCTGCACTTCTCTTTGCTTAGTCTCTTCCTAACTCAAGGCAACTTATCTGTGTAACAGCCCAACTTTGACTGGACAGATGTAGGACAAGGAGCTTTCTTAAGAAATAGCTGTGGCTTAGGTTGGGAGCTGCAAGCTTTGCCTTTTCCCTTGCCCAGCAATTGTCCCTGTGAACTTTGTTTTTTAGAGCTTCTCCAGGCTGTGCTGCTTCACCAGGAATCTGGACTGCAAAACAGTGCCTTTTCCCACCAGCTGTGAGCACAAGGCTGCCCCTTGGCTTGAGTAGAAGTTTGGGGTTAGCCTTGTCCCATTACCAAATATAGCATAAGTCTTGCTGACAAGGTTTCCAGGCAGCTGTGGTCGCGGTTGCGGTGTCTAAGCTGTGAATGTGGCTGTGTGACAGAAGTGATTTCTGATTGTGGTGCTTATCCCTGAAGCACAAACACAAGCAAACCCAGAGGAGGGCTCATTCTTGCTCCATCCCTAGCTGTGTTTCCATGTGGATCAAGGTGCTGCTTGACGTGTGGTGCTGGTTGGTAACCCTGGAGGGTTAGAACACACTTCTGGAACCAAAGGTGGCTGCTGGCCATGGAAGAGGTAACTGTACTCACAGCACTTGAAACTTTGGGTTTTTTTCCTCTTAACAGCCTCATCCTTCTTGAGCATCTTGATTTCAAGTGTCTGTTGAAGCACTGTAAACAGATTTCCTTCAGTTCTGCTGCACTACATGCTGTGTTGCAATACATTTTGTCTACTTTAAAGCTGTTAGTGATTCATTAATTTACAGTTCCAAAAACCAATTCCAAAGGGATCACTCATCTCCCAAGAGCGGTGAAGATATTTTCAGGCTGGCTACACAGTGCTATGGCAATGTTTTTGAATTTTGCCTGGTTCAAATCATGTGGCAGTGATACCACCAAAGGCTGCCAATTCAATGGAGGATTGCACACAGATTCCATGGGTGGGAAACTGCAATATTATTAGACACGGCTAAGAATAGTTCCTCTTAACTTTTGAAATGTCAGAACGGTCTTGTAAGTGCACTTTGGAAAGTCTTAACCCTTTGCTTGCTGCCTGTAACATTCCCTAATGTGTCCAACATTAAACCGTGTCAGTAATACAAAAAGGAAGCACACTGCAAACTAAAAGTGTCCACATATATCTCTCTGCGAATGGGCTTGTGTGGAGATCTCAGGGTTGCAGCATCAGCATGGGGACCTGTGGCTGTTGTGTGTTTGTATAATGATTAAAAAGATAATGCTCCTATCCAGGGGTTTGTGAGGCAATTAGCATGCCTCTGCCTAGTTTTCTCTATTTGCAAAGGGCTTTGATTCTTAATAGTAAGAAGCCCCTCTAGAGTAGAATTTAAAATAAAGAGTGTGCCAAGATGGCCAGCTACCATCTGTCAGACCCTCCTGGAATGAGATCTGCAGGGCTGCCAGAGGTTGAGTAAACTTGCCAGGCTGATTGCACTGCTGCTTGGTCTGATGGCAGGGAACAACAACTCTGCTTTGCAGGGAACTTCACAAGATTTCACGAGTTGCTTTATAAACCATGGGAAACCAAAAGTAATCGAAGACTCTAAATGCTCTGTGAAACTAAGTTAATGCTATTTCTTACAGTGGACATTTATTTCATTTTGCTCTCTAGCACATCCAGCCAGTACCAGCAGTGTGTCTCCAGCTGCAGGATTTACTGTAAGATTTTTGTGGACTGCTGGAGGCCAATCAGAAAGAGATTTTAATATCTTGGCTCCAGAGAGACAGAAGCAGATAAATGAGAAACTGCAAAAACAAGTCCTTAGTCAAAAGGTGCTAGCATTTGGAAGAGTTAGAAATTAAGCCATGAGCTTTTCTGTCCTTTCGAGGATATAACTGAGAGCACAGCTCAGAGTTGGATGAGCTGAGATTCAAAGAGTTGCTGGACACTGTTCTCCTCTGGTGGCTGGCTTAATGGGGAGGTGCTTGCATCTTGCAAAATCCAAGCTGGATAGGATTTGCATGAAGACTGGCCCTGGGGTGGATTGCAGTGCAAAAACAGGGAAAGACAGGGACTTATTCTGGGACTGCCTCTTCTAAATCGCATTTTATAGCTATTTCTTATAGTTAAGTGTACCTAGTGGATGAATTTTCCAAGGCAGAACTGCACTGCTGGCTGTTAGGAAAACCATAAGGAAGGGACCTTCCTTTTTTTAGGCTACTGAATCACTGACTTTTGTTTTCTCAACTTCTTTGTGAAGTTAGTTATCAAAAGGGAAGGTTACTCCTTCCCTATCAAGGAAGGGATAAACTTCAAGTATAAAGCAACAGAAGTAGCTCATGCAGACCTATGGGAAGCCTTTAGCAAAAGAGGCAGTTGCAGCTTGGGAGCCCCACATCACCTGTCAGTGCTCATTGTCCCTGGTGCTGAGGGCCCTGAGCAGCATGCTTTGTTGGGGGGGAAAGCCTTGCGAAGAGTCTTGCACTGTTTCTGTGCATTAGAACAACTGAAACTTTAATTGCAGTAAATAGATTGATTTTATTTTATTTATTTTTTTTTTTTTAGAATTAAGATGCATCTACTTCATTTCTGCAGCCTATCTTACTGCTGACATTTAATCCTTGCCTTAAAGATAGGTTGCAGTCATCTTGTGACAATGAAGATGTATTTTTAGCATGCTTGGGGAATTATAGTTAACAGAATGACTTCACCCGAAGGGGAAGCTTTGCTTTTATCATTTTGTTCTTGTTCAATAATCTGAAATACATTGTTGACATCCATGCTGTACTGAAAGTAAAATAACACGGAGATCAATGTGTTTTGAAGAATATTTTCCTTCTTCCTGTCTAGTTTTGTCTTGTCTTTTTTCTTTTATTTCTTTGGGAACGCTCAATCATTTTCTTTGCTTGACAACTTAAATTAAGAGCTTGTAAGCTTTTAAAGTGAGTTGCATGATTACAAATCTGAGAATAAAAGCAGAAAAGATTTCTCATGTTACCCGTCCCCTTGTTTCTTCTACACTTACTCTATACCCTCTGCTCACCAAATTATGATCATCAGACACTGAAAAATATTTTATATGGTGATCAGTGTGAGACCTGCAGATGGGCTGCTGGTTTCTGTCTGAGCTGCTCTTTATCGTTGCTGGACAGGCCTCATCTTGCACAGGCTTACTAAAATCATCAGGCTGTGCTCCCTTTTAAGGTCACCCTCCTTTGTTACCTTCATAGGTATTTATGAGCAAAGATATTTGGGAATCATAGAACAAAAATGTAGGTATTCTTAGCAATACATTGTGGAACCACTCAGTAGCACATGTGGCAATTGCTGGATGCATGTTTCTGTCATGTTCTAAGCTTCTAAAGAATGAGGTCCCCGTGTCTCCATGTGCTGCCTGCAGGAGAGATGTGATCAAAGGAAGGAGTGGAGGTGGTCTGCTAGAAATGCTTCTCTCCTTCTACAAGAAAGAACAAATTACTACAGTTTTCTCTTTCTTCAGAACGTGTTCACCTACCTGCTTCTAAGCTCAGACAACAACTCAGTGAAGTGGTGGGGCAGAGACTACATTCTTTTCTCTCTTGCAGCTCAAGGTGCTTTCCAAGGCACTCTTGGCTGCAGTTTGCTGTTTCCCCTGATGTGGTCCAAGGGAGGAATGAGTGGGAAGTGTTGGCTGCCCAGACTTCCCTGCATGAACACGTTGGTGGTCTTCTGTCTGTCTATAGCATCCTGTGCAGCCTTGAAATATACAATAATTTAGGGTTTGGAGGGAAATACGAACTAGAAATCATGCATCAAATAATTTGCTGCTGAATACTGCAAATGGATTTTGTTGATAGCAAGCTTTGAAGCAGAGCTTAAAGCTAACAGCTAAGAATTAGTTATTTGGGTTATCTATCAGGCTTCAGTATGTGAAACACTCAGTAAGAAACAGTAATAATGGCCTACATGGGGGTTAAATATTTAAGTAGGAATTTACATTTATGGCAGTCATATGCATATATTAGTTTAATACTAACATTTTTTACTTAGACTTCTTTGTATTTGAAGGAATGCAGCATTTAAATTGCAAGACTAAAAATCAAGCATTGCTTTACAAAATTGTCATCTTTTTGGCATTATACTTGAGAGTGATAATTCTGATGTTTCCAAAAATTCCAGATATGTATCTGTCATGTATCAGTAACAGATAAGGATTTTATTTTCTGCTTTTAATATTTATGGTATCAACAGAAGATAGAAATCAGATTTGCTTTCTCTGAGGAGTCTTTACAATTCAATTAAGCTGGCATTTTGTATACAAAACTGATTTGGAAGAGGGTAAGCCTCCCAGGCTTTTAGGGAATATACATGTCTAAATGTCCTTGCTATTCTCATAACTAATTGTTGAAAGCTATAAACCTATTCAAAATATTATCTGAGCACTAAAAACCTTCTCAGCATTAGTAAAATGCATTCAAAAGAAATAAATAAAGAGCACTTTTTGTGCAGTGTCTGCTCTCAAGGACAAACAACCTCATTAGCTGCCCTGCCTGAAATGTACACGATTGCATTTCTGCTTACTAAGGCACGGCAAATTGCAGAATTCCAGTTTGAGTTTTGGAATCTGAAAGATGAGGGTGGTGGAGCATTTTATGGTTGAGAGGTGAAATGAAATGTGAAGGTACTCCAATTATGTGAATGCTGTGTGTGTGTATATATGTGTGTTCGTGTAGAGATGTGCATGTGAAGGTGTACCTGAATATTGCCTGTAGGATCATACCCACAGTGTAGATCAGGAAAAATGAAAGGTGAATTTCATGGCTTTTGTCACACTGCGGTGGCTTTTCTTCATCCCAACACTAATAGTTGTAGCTTTTTTTTCCCCCTCTTAACTTATGCCTTAAGATTGGAGTTTCACTTCAAGTTCCACTAAATGAAGTCTTAGATCTTTGTATAAAACCCAGTCAGATCATGGGATGACTTTGTTCTTACGTTTTGAATTTGTCTATTCTTGAACACAAGCTCTCATCCCTGGTATGAAAGCAAGTGCTCAAATGAGTCGTTTTGAAGAGCAGGGATGGTGTCTTTCTGAGCCTTCAGGGCAGCATAAGCCAGCCATGTAGCAGACTTGTATGAAATTAACTAACTTAAACTCACAGTGGAAGTGTTTGTAAGGAAAAGGCAACAGCAAGGCAGGTATGTGTGTATAGCAGTTTGTAGATCTGGTCTATGAGGGGTACAAATAAAGACTCACCATGCTGGGTAGCCTTTAAAGTGCTTGACTGTTGTCTTAACAGAGCACTGTTTTGGTCCATGCAGGTTCCTCCCTTCCTGTACAGTTCTAGCAGATCGTAGCTGATATTCCTCTGCACAAGTGTTCCCTGCTTACACATGCAGGGTTACAGAGGGAGTTCTTGTTTGACCAAGCACAAATCATGGAAGTGAGAGTCAACAGTATTTGGGCCCACACAAACCAAAGCGAGTGACACTTCAAGATTTTTTGGAAATATTTGCACCAAGGGAGTATGGATCAGAAATGCGAAAAAGAGACCAAAATGGAAGTGTTAAAATATTTGCAGACCTTAGAGATGCATCAGAACAACTATGTGCAGATCACAAAGTGCTGCTTTCGTTTCCCCTGCGGTGAGATGTTATAACAGAGACTGGCATGTAGAGGAGGAAACAGAACGTAGTTTCTTTTCCTCCTGTTTAAATACAGTGACATGTCCTAATTTAGACCTAATTTTCATTCCTGTAACATTACTTGTAATAACGTCTAAAGTCCTCAGAATTAATTCGGCTGGAAAAATTCCAGAAGGACTTTCAATTTTTCTCATTAAAAACATTATAGATGTCTTAATTAGGCTCTGTTATTAATGGTAATATTACTCAATTTAGAACTACACACTTAAGACGTGGTTACCTCTAGCGTGATTAGTCAGAGAAGCTCTGCTACGCAAGGATGCACACTGGAATTTTGAACAGTGAAATATTTAGAGCCAGATGCTCAGCTGTGTAAATGGTGTGGCTATTGCGACCTCAGAGAAGCGAGGCTGGGATGCTTTAACTCAGAGTTAGATATCTGTTTATAAATAATGGTTTCTGGCTGATCTCCCTTCTCCTTTCTCCTTTTCCTTTCTAGTGTTTGTTCTTTTTTTCTCTCCAAATTATGTGCTTTGGGTACAATTTATGCAGTAGTGCATGCACACTTAAGTATAAACTGTTTAACTGCTGGAGTTAAACTGGAGCCACTGCACACTTGTATTTCTTTTTCCTCATGTGGTTCCATGGGTGCTCTCATAAGCAAATCAACTCAACGCTTTACTTGATGAGAACCTTCTGCTGCTATGTGCTAGGGTAGCATTAGGTGGGCTATTTAATTTCCTAGCCAAGGTGCAGCTTGATACAAACCCCTAGAGTAATCTGTGGATCAGCTAATGTGCATATTTTCCTGTTAGAAGATTGGAAGGAGCTATTTAGATTTTTCTATATTTGTGCGTGGCTTCATTGATACAGAAGAATCCACAACAATTTTTCAGTTCCATAATTACTGGCTGTCACTCCTATTTGACGTTACGTCTGTTTATTGCAGTGGTGAATGGGGAGGGATGTTGGCTGCACTGGCTGTCGTGTGCTGCCCTGTGACTTCAGCTTGGGGAGCCTGCACAAAATCAAGTGTGTAGTTTCTGTTCACCATCAGGGTACAGCACTTCATATATTAAAAACAAACAAAAAACGGAACCGAATGATGACAACAAAAATCCCGCTCCCCTGCTCCTCCCATCAGCACCAAGCAAACAAAAACCCAGCCCATGGCAACAAACATTGCAGCCTTTTAAGTGATTTGGAAATCGAGTTCTAAATGCAATTGAATGCAATACTTCAAACTTTTGTATGCTCTGTTAGTTAATCATTCCAACCTTTAGATTCAGAGTGCTTCCAGTGCATAAAATGTCCTTATCTGTGTGCAAGTTCATCTGTGTGGCAGAAAAAGATGATCCTGACGTGGGTTTGGATTTGAGGCTTGTGTCCTCTTGCAGGCAGTTTAACCATGAAATGAATGCTTACCATGCATTTAGGTTAAGATGGACAGATGTGTTTGAGGCTGTTAGAGCAAAAGGCATCTGGATATATAATTATTGTATGGGATAATACTGAAATCTCAGAATGGTACAGACATTTGCATCTGTTCACTGATGTATACAGTGACGAGCTATTTGGGGTAGTGGGGTGGTGAAGCTTAAAAGGAACTTAATGGCTTTTCCTTTAATAAATCATTTGACTATAGTAGTGTCACCTTTTATTAGCTGGTAATTTTGTAAAAGTTAAAATTGAGCATAATGTTGCATATAATTCTAGAACATCTGGTAGCAATATCTAGTAGCATCTGCTTAGTACCTGAAATATAAACAAAACATGATTTTACCCATAGTTGTCAGAATTAATTTTCCTGGAAGTACTGGCTTTGTAGGTGCACCAGGAAACAGGCCTGGTCAGAAGAAAGGGTGAGTTGAAGACAAGCTACTGTTCAAAATGTACGTAGATCAAAGGAGTGAGTAAAATCTTTTGGATTAGGAAAAGTGGTGTATTTATATTAAAAAACAAACGAAAAACAACCCTGAAATAAAATGAGAAGTTTAAAAGAATTCCTAAAATGAATCATAGTCCTTCAATACACCAATGCTTTGGTTCGGGTGTGCATGTTGTTAGCACAGCCTTAACAAATCACAGAACTTCTTGTCATTCCCTACTCCTATATGGGAAATTTTCCAGCACTTTGAGTGCACTGATGTGCATATAATTACATTTCTGTTCTTTGAGCACCAGAAGAAAAACAATAAACAAAAAATTGAAAATGAGATAAAACTGAGGTGACAACAGTATTTTTCTTCTCAGCAGTGCGCTTCTTTTACTGACCTGTTCTAATTTGACGATGCAGCCTACGCGTTTCCTTTGAATCTCACGTGGGCTGCAGAGCAAACACTGTTGGGTTGTACGGTTTGCCTTGCAACCTGTAATACCACCCAGATGCCCTCAGTTCTCAAGTTTCACATCTCAGGCTTTCTCTTTCTGTCCCAGGGCACTGGATACATTTTTTCACTGAGGATGAGATGAGGTACCTGCTCAGGCTTCCCTTGACATGGAGAATGTCACTGTTTATGACAGGCGTATTACTCGTTCTAGGGTATTGCAGACATCCCTAGCAATAGGAACAATCATCTGTGGCAGAGCTGGATGTACACAGTGAAGTATCAGTTCATTTGATGTCTTTATAAACTGTTCCTTTTAAATTTGCTCCTGTGAGTAGAACTGTTAGTGAAAATAACCTGACTTGTAGCAGATCCTGATCATTCCAAAGTCAATGATGGAATTTATACAGCTGCAGACTCGGATCTCAGAAGCATTGCAGAGCACTGAAGAGCTACACGTGGCATTCACATCTTTTCAGTCTCTTCTTCACCTCCTCGCTGATTCCTCTGGGGTGCGAATTCCATTTAAGGCACCAATATTCTAGCAATCCATTTATCCACTGGTGTTTAAGCTGTGCCTGTACTGAATGATATCACTTCAAGGATAGAATAATGTTGAAGATATCTGACACATGAATAGATTTTCTCACTCTGTATTCACAATAAGGTTTCCTGACGAGGGCAAACAGTTAACTGTGATGCTGGCTGGCTGTTTTTTCATTTCACTTCCTAGTAAGGACACAAGAGGACTCTTTAAGAACACGAGCACAATGAAGTTTATTTCTGTCTGGAGCATTGGTTTTCTTTTGATGTTTGTTTATTTCCTGCAGTGATTAAAAGTCACCCTTCCGGCAACTTCATCTGTGCCTACCATGAGTCCAAATATATTTGTTGCAGCATAAGATGATCTGTGGCTGTGTAGACACATTTAGGCATGTTCAACCAGAAAAATTCCTTCTTATTTTCTCTTAAAGTGACAATTTTGATGGTTGATTCAGGAGCTTTTTACCTGTAAATTTCCATCAGAATAAGGAAGTTCAAGTGCAAATAACTTCTAATTATAGCCCCATGCTGTAGGGGGATGCTAAATATCAGCAATTTTGAATGGTAATTCATTATGGATGACATTCTAATTCCCTGTAGGATGATTGTTAAACTCCCTTGGCCTCACTATGCCGGGATTTCACCTTAAGCCTATTACCTAAAAACAAAATGATGATACTTGAATTCTTATTTAATCTAATTCATCTTAATCTAATCAATTGCTTAACAATTCTGTATGACATCTTATTCTGAAGACTAGGAAGTTCACCACAACTATGACCTAAATCTTGTCATTTTGAATGCATGTGTAAAATACACAAGCTCTTGTATTGTTCTTGTGTTCATTTCAAGGTGTTTGCAGGATCTCAAGCAAGAGGTTTCTCTTGCTGTGGAATCTTAGTGGTTTGGTATACAATGCTCTTTCAAATAACAAATGCAACAACATCACCAGGACAGAGCTGCTGCAGCTTGAACAGGAGTTTTTCGCCCACATTGACAAATTAGAGTCCCCTCTTGAGAAGGAGAAAAGCATGGATTTGAGCCTTCTTTAGATGGAAGATGAAACAGATTGTGAATAAATTCTCTTGGTGTTAGACAAGGAAAGTAAAGAGGACATGAAAACATTACCTTGTTATCTTCCTGTGTCACTTGAAAAGGCTGATCCTCTGTCAGAGAAGGGCTGGGTTATAATAAAAGGAGAAATTAATTCATGGGTATTAAGTCTACTAAGACTCCCCAGATAAAAGTTACGTCTTCCAGCAACTCTTAAGCTGTCATTAGCTATTCACATACATGCTTAGGACTGTGTCACAAATCAACTACCTTGCTGTTGTGTGTGTCTACAGTATTAAATCCTCTTACTCTGCGTGAAGAATGCCTGTTGGGAATAGTTCCTGTCCAGTGCTAATTCCCAAACGTGCCAAGGAGCAGTCAGGGGTAGGAGCTGGGATAATCTGAGAGCTCTTGCAGAGCACCAGCTGTCTGCAAGCATTTGTCCACTGTGGTTTTTTATTCCCTTTTATTCCCTTTTTTTTATGTACTGGGTCTTCTGGACTGCAGTTGTCCCTGACATTCCCCATGTGAGGAACAGCACAAATGCCTTGGAGACTCCCACGTTCTGGGGCGGTGAATCTGGAACTCATAAGGCTGTAACCTTTCCAGTTCTTTGTAACCAATAACCCTATGAAAAGGCAATGGTTGTTTCTGCATGGGCTGTTTAACCTCAAGCCTGCAAGAGAAACAGGTTAAGATGGCAAAGATTTATTTCACCTAGGGCATGCGTGCCAAGTGTCATCATGTCAAATTTTTTCTTTTTTATGGCTGCTTTTCCTAATCTATTTCAGCCAAAGAAAGCAAAGCTCCTCCTTGTAAGATTCTAATTCACCTAAATCAGGAGAGCTCTGCTGAAGGTAGTACAGTTGTTCTCTGCTGGAACTGGGGAGATTATGGAGATTTTTTAAATCCCAACTGGATGAAGCCCTGAGCAATGTGGGCTGGCTTTGAAGCTGGCCCTGCTTTGAGCAGGCAGTTGCGATAGCAGCCTCTTCCAACTCTGAGCAGCCTGCAACTCTGCTTATCTCACTATCTGTAGTACTCTTCTTCAAAATATTCCTTGCTCCTCATGGGTGCATTTATCTCACAAACTGATATTGGATTGTGGCTTTATTGTACCTTTTAAAAATGGGAAGGATATAAACTATATATTGCAAGGGAAGAGACTCCCTGGTATGATTGTGAACTGAAAGTAGTTTTTTGATGACCAGAAAAGAAAACCTAATTGTCAGCATTTCTGCTTATGTCTTTCATTTCATATATTTCATTCTCGTTCTTTGATGACAAATTGCATCAACTGCAATTTCAATAATTTCCTAAGTGCTGCTGTAGCTTGTGTTGTGGTGTAATAGCATCTCACAGTTAATAGGGCTTGAATTTGACTTTCTTTTCTGAGCAAGGTAATGCAGGCTTCCAACTTTACAGCATCTGTGCTCCTGTAAGAGGGCTGCTATTGTGGAGGCCATTCTACTCTACCGATGTATGTTATGATATTTTCATTTTGAAAGGAATCAGCAAGTTCTCCGAGTGTTTGTAGCAGTGAATAAGGCCTATTCAATCTCATTAGTAAATTTAGACTTAAAGGCTGCTCTAGCAATTGATACAAATATTTTCGCCAGTGCTGCTGTTTTGGCCTGGGAGATGCTATTTGCAAGACTGCTTTATAATCTTTGCTTCACTATTCTTTACAATTCTCTTCTGTTGTAATGCATCAAATAAATAAATCAGTGACTGCTCTGAGTTATCTGCAGGTAACACAAATCAGTGCTATCTTATTATACGCCTGGTCCAATGACCTCTTGTATCCTAGACTTGAAGCCAAGGCACATGTTTTCCTTCTGTGTCAGAGTATGGACATGCCCCAGCCCAGGAACCGAACTACCACACATCCAAGTAATGGATATTAAGTCAAATCCCAGGGTGTTCCTTGAGGCAGTAGATCAATCTGAGCAAATTTAGTAGGAAATATTCATGATATTGACTCTGCAGCTGATTCTCTTGTGCATGCTCATGACACTTCCTGTATTAACTCACAGGCAGGTTTTCTAACAGGGTTTTCTGTTTTTCTTCATTCTGACACTTACCAATTAGTGAATAGAAGACAACTTGGAGAGCAAGATAGGAGAAAGGGATGTATTCAGATTTAAGAGCCTAAGTTAGATACCTATGGTTTTCTGATGGCTATATGAACTGTCAGAGAGGAGAGAAAGAAAGCATAATTAACACTTTCTCCTCCTTGCTATGATTCTTGTTAAATGTCCTATGGGGTTTGTGACTTCAGTACATAGGATTTTTCAGCTCTTTGTTGTTAGATGTTGTGTCACTTATTTCACGGCTCAGATAAAATGTTACTATCAAAGGCCTGTTTAAATCTGGTGTAAAAAAAATATGTTGTTTTCCCTGTTTTTGTGTTCTGCTGTGGCACTTAAAGGCATGACCCTTTATTCTATTTTATGATGTGAGATGCATCTCCAGCTAATATACCAGAGGTCAGCCTGCCTTTTAGTGCTGTCAGCCTCCATTAGCTTGTAATCTGAATGAATACAGCTAACGTGGAGACATCATATAAAGAAAGAACACTTTTAGGAAGCAAAGCACCATTGAATTCCACAAGCTGTGGTTATTTATAAACAATTAGATCCAGATTTCTTACTCAGAATGAACAATATGCTTTGTGAACTGGAAGTGGAGAAAACTGTTTATTGTTCTTTGCTGAAGAGTTTATCTTGCAGATGAAAAGTATTTGTTTTCTTAAGGATAACTCCTGCAGAAACTCCTATACTTGAGTTCAGGTGCTGCTCACTGGGAAGGTGCTGCTGAAATACACATGTGAAGCACAAGCAGACGTTGAGCTGGTGGAGGTCTGAATTGGTGGCAGTAGATGTGTTGGTACGTTTCTCAGTTCAGTGGCCTGTAAGCTGGAAGAGACTTCTTGGGCTAAAATCTTTATTGGTCTGCATTTCTCTAGCGAGGCATCTCTTACAGCAGTAGAAAGGTAACTAATGTAGCACCTGGAAAATAACGGGCTGGGTCAGAGTCACAGGACCCTTGGGATGCTGAGCATTGGCTGAGATACTTCAGGGAGCTTTGATGTCAAATACTAACCTGTATGAGAAAGTATATATTAACAGGGGGAAACACAACATTTAGGAGATACTGCAGTGTATTATGGTACCCAGTTGGTTGTGACAGGTGCTGCATTGGTCTAGGAAGAGCTTTAGGAGTGCTCTAAGTTAGTTCAATGTGATCTATTCCTGTTTCCCTCTGTAAATGGGTTTCTTCCAAAAGACAATAGTTTACGATATGTCTGCATTGGGGTACGATATCTTTTGCCCATTTAATGCCACAGTTGAGCACTGTAGCTGCAATACAACATGTTATTAGAGAAAAGTGATGCTGTGTTCAGGAACGTGAACAGCGGTGATGATTCACAGCAATAAACAGCACCTGTAGATAAGCACATACAGAAATAAACAATTACATATTTGTTCCAGTTGTCCCAAAAGCTACTTGTGAAAGAAAATATGCCCCATACATGTGATTGGCAGAGACAAATTGAACTGAAGTTCAATCTTTAGCAGTATTGATTGCAGTGTCTCCTCTACTGCACAGTGTAGCTGCTAGATGAAAAAAGATCAGTGGTTATGCACTCTGCGAGCTGATTTCTTTTATTGAGCCTTTGGAGCATCCTGCAGCGCTGAGAGACCTGTCCTTCATAGCCCTGTTACTCCAGGGGTACCACCTGCTTCTTCACTTGGGATCTTGTAGTCCTTGGTCCATCTTCTCTTGATTACTTGGTTAAAAGAAGTTATTGAGACAAGATGCTTAAAATTTGTCCTGCTGTAAGGCAGGTCCTCTTGCCCTTGTATCTCTTAGTGTTGAGCTAGAGGTACATTCGGACAAAAGTTGTCTGAATGTCAGCAATTAATGTGAAAGAGATTAGAATGTAGCAGGGGATGAGGACAAGTATGTAATAAAAATGCTATTAATTTTTGTTAAAAAAAATTAAAAACAAAGCAAACTTTGCAACAGAGGATGCTGGCAAAGCGTATAAATATTCAGAGACAGATCTCCATCATTGTCTCTCCCAGTGCTTGCTTACAGCATGGAGGTTAATGCCCTGCAGCTGGTCTCATCCACCTCAACTCAATGTGCTAGTTAGCACACTGAGATAGAGGAAAAAGCCAGTTCTGTTTGTATATCACCCACTTATTCCAACAGAAGTGATGATTTCTGTCCCCCAGGACGAGCTCTGAGCATCTGAGGCACAGGTGAATTCCTGCACTGAGCACAGGGCATAACCTCATCACAGCATGGCTGCAAGCCTGTGCCGCGGCATATGGTGTGCCTAGCTCTGCTGCTAACAGTATGGCATCTATTAACAAATGTTGACAAACCTCATGCTTCTCAAATACTTTTACAGGCTTGCTTCTGATGCTCACACTAGGAATACTCAGCTCTGCTGTGCTCTCACCAGCAATAACTTTAATAGGCTTTTTTCCCCTTGCAACTGCTCATTCGACAATTTATCTCAATGGATTCTTGGCATCTTCACTCAGTGTTTGTTCACATGCCAAATCGACTAATACCTGCTCAAACTTGACTTTTGGCCTTGTCTGCCACAAATTCAGCATCTATGAATGACTAATTGAATGCTGCATACCAGGTGTGACATGTCAGTGTATGCTACAGTGAATCTATGGCAGTCAAGCTGCTATAATTTTGCTTGTCATGGATGGAAAGGTAGGGGGGCACAGCAGCTAGGGAGGATAGGTTGCTGTTCTCAGCCAAGCAAACAAAACTAAAATGGAGCACAGTGTTGCTGATATAAGTTGAATCAGTTGGTTTAAATCCTGAAGTCTGCACTGAAAAAAATCATGGTCAGTGTTTGCTGTTGTAAGGGCTTGGAGAGGTTTTCTTGAAATGCTCTGAAGGGAGAGGGTGCTCTTCTATTCGCTTTTAACATGTAGTTTCATTAAACCAGCTTTAGAAAGTGATATAACCTGGTGCAGAGTGCTGCACTAGGAATTAGGAGTGATTGTCTCTGGTGTTTGATTGCTTGCCCATGTTCCACTTCTCAAAATGTGGAAAACGATGATGGCATCTTTTCTAAATCACATTAAGCTCCAGCAATGCACTATTAAAGCTTTGTATAAGAGCAAGCTATTACTGTTTTATATTCTAAACAGTAAAAATAAACATCTGGGATACTCTGCTACGGCGGAGTGGGTGACAGGAAAATAGTTACTCTCAAACTAGTTAACTATTTACACTGCTTTGCTGTAAAAGGTTTCTACAAATGGGCATACCATCCCATTTCTACCTGGGAACATCTAGTCATGGCTATTATAAATGAGAAAAGTAAAATTCTATTAGCTTCAGAGCTCTTGCGTATGATAGAGAAGTGGGAAATATTCCAGCCTTCCATGAGGCTGGAAGTTCCTCCACTTCAGTCTGGATAAATCCATGGGAAATGTATTTCTGAAGGAGTTCAGATGTTTGTTCTTTGTGCTGAGCTTACCTGTGGTGTCACCAATGAATAGTTAATTTGGATATAGATTCTACAGGATGTGAACTACTGGAATCAGCATAGCACAGGATCTGTCTTAATTTTGTCATTTAACATGGTGAATTTTGTCACTGTAACAAGGTTACTGCCTGTTTCTTTGTTGTCTCTGTGCAAGAGAGAGACATCATTTGCTACCTGTTTCAGTGTTGCTTTGCCCACTGAAAAATGTTTCATTATATATAAGATTTTGTTTTAATGAGAAAAAGAGAGTCTGAAGGATAGAAAAAGATCAGTAGTCACTCTCCCAGTGACTAACATGGCTGTTGAAAGCCTTGACAGCAGCATTCTTTGATCCAGTTATCTGAGTTTTCTTTCTTCAGTGCTGAGCACATTAATGTGACTTGGCTGCTCCTGATTCATACCATTTATACTCGTCCCATTATCTTATTCCCTTAGAACTTCTTCATGCTTTATAGAAACTGTAATTTGTTTCTTCTTAAAAACTGTACATATATGTATATATACATATATATATATATATCCCCAATATTTTTTGCAGCTTGGAAGGATATCTCTTTTCAGCTTTTGTTAAAAGCTGTTTTAAATCTGTGCACTTAGCTTTAAGTCATTAGTAGATTTTTTTTCTTTCTTTTTTCTTTTTTTTTTTTTTTCTCTAATTATCTATACTTGTCAAGTTGTAAGACTTTGTCAAGGAATCCAGAAATACAGGTGTGCCATGTTACAGCTGGGAATGTTAAACTGGGAGTCTGTTCAGAGAGGGGAACAGCAATGGAAGTAGAGCTCCACTACCTACTCAGTGAGCTCTAAAAGCCATCTCCTACTGGTAACATAAGCAATGAGGAATGGGGGATCTGAAAAACTTTCCACGCTGATCTAGGAACCTTATTCCACTCTTTCCATGTAGCTTCTTACTGTGGGAGAGTCAGGGCTTTACTACTTGCTGACTTCCCTTATTCTCACGAGGAAATATTGGGCAAATTGACCCTTTCCTGTCATGGGCGCACCTTGTGTCAGTAATGCAAAGCTGACTGTAAGAATAGGAGGGCTGCTTTCCATCCTCCATAATGTTTGTAGTAACTGAGTCTCTAATTGCAGCAGTTCCTTGAAGCTTATATCAATCCACCAAGAAAGCCTAGTTGTCAGATTTCATAATGTGATCTACAGATTTAGATGAGAAGGTGAAGAAATTTATTTGCATGTGGAGGATGTGGGGGCCTGGGCAGCTTGATCTTAATGGATGGCAACCAGCCCACAGCATAGAGACTGCAGCTAAGGTGATCGTTAAGGTCCCCTTCAACCCAAATCATTCTATGATCCTATGTAGGAAAAGCGTGTAAAGTCACAGATGAGTGTATGTGGGCATTCCTAAATCCTAATCCTCTCACACTAACAACTTGAGGGGATTATGCTCAAAAACTGGTTAAAAAACAAAACAAACAACTGCAAAGGATGTAAAGCTATCCAGGAGCCATTTTTTGTGTGTGTGTGGTAACTATTCATGTATTCACAATAGATTTAGGCAATCCCAGAATCCAGTATTAGGTGTTTTACTAGCTGTAGGTTAATATTTTGCATGGCATATTGAAAGGAGATGGTCAGAATGTACTTGCATGAAATGAAGAAGTAATAAAAATACACGGAATGTGCTAAAGGATTGTTTGATAAATAATGTAGAAGCTAAACATAAACCAAGTACGGAAGCTCTCTAACAAGCAGAATTCCTTTCCAAACAGTTCATGAGAGATTTTACAAACAGAAAATCAAATTCCCTTGGACTGTGCATGCAGTTGGGAGGGGCAGCTGGGGAGTTCTGAAAGAATGATTCAAAGAGAAGAATCCTGGGTTTTTGAGTCTGTTTTTAATTTGGTAAGTGAAGTGTTTAGGGAATATTGAACCTCATCCTTACTTTGCATGAGTCAGTAGCTCCACTGATACTGGTGAGAATTGAGAGCTGCTGATTTTAGATGAAATGAGGAAAGATGGATAGAATACTGTATGGAAAGGCTGCCCAACTTTATCTTCTTCAAGAATCTTCTATTTTCAGAGGGGATAAGCCTGTCCTCTGTCTTTTTTTTTATTTATTTTCCTTTTCCTTGTTTACTCAATATCATTATTTCCATCCTGCTCTGCTATATGCAGAGCGCCTGGTTGTTTGTTGGAAAAAGCTTCTCCCCTCTGTGGCATGAAAACAATTTCAATTTCTGCTACAGTGAAATGCAATATTATTCCTTCAGCTGTGTACTCAATACCAATGTAACTGAAGTGAAAAAGCACCATTGGAATGAAGGTGATGGGCTGTTCTTCACTTGAAATTTACTCAGACCATCAGATGTAATTATTAAAATGTTTCCTTTTCCTCCAAAAAGATATAAATATATTTTTTACAAGCCACACAGTGCTCTTGTATTTCCTGTACAATTGAGATGTGTTGAGATATTCATACAGAAGCTTAAAGATGTTAAGATAGGAAATTTATAAAGAGTCTAGTAATAACGTGAAATGAAGTTTTTTCAGGGCAATAGGGAAGTATTAAGTGTCAGAGATTGAAAGACCAGGCCAAACTGCTCTCTGGCTGAAATTAAAGCTAAATGTAATCTCATAACTCATCAACCATGGTAAATTAACATCTACTTTTGACAAGACAAAAGGAAAAACTGTAATATAACAGCTTTGAAATAATCAAAAGTACTAGAGATGATTTGTTTTGATGATTTGAGTCTTACCAATGCCATTCTGAAGCTGCAGGAAGACAAAGTAGTGTGAATAAATGAATGTGGGGTGGGCTATGGGATGAATAAAAGTCTGTAGGATTGTCAGGGCACTGCAGTGCAAATCATACAGCTGTACATCTTGCTTTATTGTAGTATGTGCATGGAAAAGTTTATTGAAAGATTTATTATGCAAATAAAATGTCATAAGTGTTGGCACTTCAAAGGCTTGTGGATTCATTTGCCATAGAATTGCCTGAAGATAGAGGCTGTTTTGGATGTCTAGACTTTTCTTTTTTTTTTTTTTTTTTGGCATTTGGAGGATTAGCAAACTGTTTATTTTAGTACCCTTAGCCTTTAAGTGCACTTAAGCTATTTTCCCCAACAGAGATGAATTTATTCATTGCTAACTTCCTGATTGACATAACAAGAAGAGCATATCAATAAAATGTACAGGACCTTGCAGCAGACAGCCTGTTTCATTTGTGACCTTTTTAATGGGAGCTGGTAGATTGGAATTTAAGAAAAATATAGGTTGCAGCAAGTTTCAGACTTTGCGAGGGAAAAAAATCCCATACATTGATGAAGATAAAGATCAGAGCTGACAGAATAGCACTTTTTTTTTTTCCAGTTAATTTCATAATATCTTACAAATATTCAATGCACATAATTTATTTTCGTTTTCATTATCTTTTCAACTTAAGTGGCAGGGCCTGATTCCAGAGAAGTTAATGGAAATCTCTGTATTGACTTTAGAGGATTTTAGATCAGACTCTAAATGGAAAAGAATAAGCCCCAAATATTTATGCATATTTATGAACTGAGTGAAAATTTGTTAATGAAATGTTCACACACGATTCATTCCAGACTGGCTGTGCTTTCATCAAAAAGCCCATAAGCTTCTATCTTCTAGCATTCTGTTGTTAAATGTTGACCAAAAAGTCAATGGGATTCTGCCTGAATGGAGCACTGGGGATTTGGTCAGTATTCACATACGTTAATCTTTAACATTTATTGCTCAGATTGGTGCTTACATGGTTTCTTACATTACTTTCTGCATGGAAGGAAGATATTTAACATGCAGCTTGATCAAAGCAATGCTCTTTGTTTCCACCATCATTAACCCTGAGCGATGCTGTAAGGATGTCCTTCGTTTCTCCACCTGCCAATATTTCCTGTGAAATTCAAATAAAAAGGAGGTATTTGATGTTGTCAGTTTAGCAACACATTGGTTTACTTATGTTAATTCAAACTAATGTGTGAGAATGAAGCATGGTGGCTGGTAGGAAGACTAAAATCCTTGGATTTGAGGAAGCCAAGTCTTCCAAGTGAGCAACAGCTGCTGCAGTGTATCGATCTTTGTGCCAAAATGCCTTTACAGTGCCTTCTTGACTTGGATTAGATGTGATAAATGGATCTTTTCTGTGGAAAGAATAGTATTGCATTAGCCCATGCAAGTGCAGTTTCTCTGTCTCTTGTTTATTCTGATGACAAAGGATAATGAAATGGGTGTTTTCTTTCTTGTCCCTCTGGAGTTATTCACCGAACGTGCAATCAAACTATTTATGTTTGCATCTTTGCACTTTTCTAAATCTGAGACTGTTCTGAGTTGTCCTTTGCCTCAATTCCACAGTATCTCTGGGCTTTTTTATTCTACACCTACTTTGGATTTTATAGTGAACGCTACAAAAATGAATGCATTCTTATTTCAGTAGATGAGAAAGCATCCAACACAATGGCTAATTGGGGCTGACTGGGATAGATGAGGTCACTTGCCAGCTTTGCTATTGCCTGAGGTAGATTATATCCAAATCATTGGAGAACCTGACTGTGCAACTCACTATAGCATTAGCCAATTACATTTAAAAATAGAGACAAGCAAAGTTCTCAGATACTGTAGCTTGGTTCCCTCTGTGTGCATATTTCACCATACCTGGGCCACGTACTGATGCTGTGTTAATTTGGGCCCTGTTTAAAAGCCAGGCAACATGATCAGAGCAACTGTGCTGAGGATTAGGGCCAGCTGTGGTGAAGTTACGAGTTGGATCCATTCGGGCTTCATAGCAGGGCTCTCACCTGAGGAATGGCAACTACTCATTTTTTCCCTTTTCAATATGGATCTTTATTGCATTAGTTAATTGGTTGCAGTTAATTTTTTTATCTGAGAGACTACTCTCTGCCAATCTTCAATTATATGCATTCTGTCTAAAAATTAAAATGTTCCTCACTACTGACCTGAAAGAAAAAAGCCCAAAGCAGTCTTGGATTGAGCTTGTGGGACAGAAGAGTTCTGTTTGAAATGCCAGCACTGTAATATGACTGCAGCATAACCATGTCCTGGTCATAACCTCTTCTGATGTTTAGTGTGAATGTTGGTGATACTAGCAGCTTGTGTTTGTAGCATTGTGCCTTCAGCAGAAGGATTGGTGGGGTTAGTTGACTTCTCTGATAGCTACTGAACTAATTTAATGGGTTCCAGATAGATGAAGCAGCTGCTTGTTTATGCATCAAATCTGTATTTTTTACCAGTCATTAAGCAGGCAATTAGGAGCATGAGTTTGGAAAGACTGGTGAGATATCGTTGTCTTTGCCTTGGTAGACCCTGAACACCTCACAGCAGATGTTTATTGCCTAATGGGAGAGGATGTTTTGTTTAAATACAAGCAGAAGTTGTTGCAAGTGGAACAGATCTGAGGAATGGAAAAGTGTTACTAGCTCTTAGAGAAGCCTTTCATGATCCTGCAGTCTAAGAGGAAAGTGCTCTGAAGAAGGTAACAGGCTTTATGGCCTAATGTCTTCCCGCTGTGGTTCTTCTGGGCAGATAAACAACTTCTGCTTTGGGCCCATAAGAATTGCATTTTGTACATGCAGATTACTGGTCCTTTCCACATTAGCAGCTGCTGTCCTCTGGAAATTTCATGGAAATCTTGTGTAAAAATATAATGCAAAGGCAGAGGGAATGTGCCCAAAGGGGTAAACCTAAAGCTGTTCTGGTTGTGGTTACAACTGGTGTATGTTCTTTCTAGCACAGGAAGATGAAGCCTGTGTAGATTTAAAAGGCTGAGTATCTCACCTGAATTGAAATACTGCAGTCCAATAGCAATTGCAGTAGCCAATCTTCAAATTCTAAATGGGATTCACCTCTATCTGGGAGGTGATAGAGCGTCCTGATCACTGTTCCCGAGGGCTGAATGCAAAAAATTACTTTCATCTTTTCAATTCAATGAGCCAGGAGTTGCTTTTGATCTGACCATTGTTATCATCTCTACTCTGCTTTGGGCATGTTATTAAAGTGTATATTCAGCAGTTATCACACCCTGACCAAGAGTACATAGAACAAAGTGTTTGTCACTTTGGCAGCCTACTGCATCTCTTACAAACACAGAGGCACAGTCATTTGTAGAAGGTTATCCCTGCCATTACAACAGGCAAAGTAGGACACCAGGACACGTTCTGTGAGATGATTAATAGATATGTGAATACCAACATATGATTTATTATGACATCTACATTATCTTGACTGAAAATTGCCTTTCTTGATGTAGAAGGGTGATGTTTTCCCCACGTAGTTTATAGCTATTATAAACAACTTCTACTGGCATCTTTGCTATCACATCTTCCTGTCTCTCACCTTCTGTTCATCCCTTTTGTAATGGGTAATGTGAAACTGTTTTTGTAAAGTCTCCATTTGGACTAGCTTGCAAAATCTCAGGGCCTTACAAAGAAAGCACAGATCTTCTGCTGCGTCATCAGTAATGACAGACACTGGAGTTTTGCAGAGACGCAGAATCACTTCTGCTGACTTATTCTAATTTTGGTTTGGCGGATTTTTATTTGTTCTGGTCACTCTCACTCAAGGTGCTAATAGTTCTTGGGTGTGAAGGGAAACAACAGCCAGAGCAACTCTGCAGGCTTAATCTCAATAAAAGACAGCAAAGGTGAACTTCAGAGAAATGCGTAACATTGACTTAACTACACATGTTTTCACTTTGGAGCAACTGTGAATTTTATGTGCTTATGGTACTCAGTGATTTTAAACGTAATGCAATTTGTGCATGCATCACTGTGGTGCTTTGAGAATCAAAATGCAAATCCAGAGATTGATTGATTTCTTCTTGGAGTTGGAATAGATGGAATTGTTTAGACCACTTGAACATAAGGTTATGTAGCGGTGTTGTTTTCTCCATAGCTACACTTTCATCTATTCCTTTGTTTGTAATTACCCAACCTGTTTCCAAGTTTCTCAAATAGTTGTGTAGGAAAACAGTTGAGATGTTACTTACTGATATGAAATGTCTGTTTTCTAAGCCTTTGTTCTCATTAGCTGCTTTTGTTTGGCAGATGCCTTTGGAGATGAGACAGGCTTTAAGTTTTGTCTTTGCTTCAGGTTTTTTCTGCTCTCCACTTCATAGAGTCTACTTGTCTGCCAGAGTCAGGGGATGACTTGTACTAATGGTGATGGGAGTTGGAATGTGCAAATTCAATTAATGCTAATGGGAGTTAGTCCTGTGAATTTCCTATGCATCAGTACACTTTTCAGGCCCCTCTGTGTAGTGTGTACCCTTTAGCTAGATCTCTTAATTCTTTTTTCATGATGTTTTGCTAAATTTTATTTATCTCTTTGTACTGCTTCAGTAGTCAATCAAGCAAAAATCTCAAGTTTACTTAGACTGTAAGAGCACTTTCTGACAATGGAAAACTTGTTTCATTAAATTAATTTAATCGCTTGAAGTTAGCAACATGTGCCTTGGTCACCCACAGGCACAAAATCCTTGAAGCTTTGAGGAGGATGCAATTACAGCAGGCCTGTTTTAGACTATACTAAACATTTTTAGGGCTGCGACTGACTAAAAACTAAAAATAGTTACTATCTGATAAGTAGTCTTTCTAATTCTAGAAGCCTTTGTCCCACATTGATTATACTTATTCTTTTCAATCAGAAATGGAGGAACTGAATCTTTAAAGGAATTTTTGTGTAATATCCATTGTGAAATGCATTCTTAACATAGATTCAATTTTGTATATTCCCATTTTGGCAGCACTTTCTCCAGTATATCTCAATGACAATTCAAGGCTTAGTCTGGAGTGGTCTTTTACAACATGGGCAACTGTGAGGATTCTGAAGTGCATTTTGTGCACTATTACTTAGAAGAATCCATGGGTAATAGAATCTGCAAGAACTGTGATGACCGTTGCTGTTTTAAGTTAAGGGATGCATTGCTGAATATTAAAAAGTTCTGAAAAGTGAGAGACACCTTCAATAAAATGGTGATCTCTCTTCCAAGCACTTTGTCTCTTTCCATTGTGAATGAGCATGGCCTTTCTACGGATCAAAATTGAAGCAAGCCTGAAGAGTAGTCCAAGTAGGCAATCCTCCGCAATGTTAGAACACTGGTAGTAACAAAATGACGGTGCGAAGGGGTGATAGCAGCTCTGCTCCTGCTTTCTCTGAGCTACAGGATATGGGAACAGGGTGCCTGTGCCTGGTGTGCTCTCTGAAGATCCCCGGTCTGCTTTTTGCTGAGCTGCTGATAGATTTCTGAGGTGCTGCCTGATAAGCAAACTATACTTAAAAGCAAATCATACACTCGCCAAATGGGAGAGAAGATTTTTTGAATGTTTGAATGTTTATCTAAGTGGGAAAGGGAACACAGTTGTTATTAAGACGACCATGAGTATTTAATTTACTAAATGGAAACAATAGCAACCTTAATTTGGAGTCCTAATCTTCATTTTGTGTGTTCATGATGCAGTTTTATCCTTAAGGTTTAAATAAAACAAGTATATTTTAAGATGATTTCATAATGGACAGGAGTGGGAAGTGTAACTTCTTACAGCAAAAAAGTACTTGATCATAACTTATAAAGCTCAGGTTAAGGTAGTTTTAGTAAGTGTTTGGGTGGGAAATATTCTTATCTCACGAAAATGTTTGAGATTTTAATGGTTTTCCTTTGGCACACTGTTCACCTAAACTTACTGATTTTTTTCTTAAACAATCGATAGAAGCATTCTTGAATAGCCAGCAGGAAAAGAAGTCTGGTAGAGCTTGAACTGATTTGCTGTAATCATTGATTTGTTGGCTGTCTGGGAGAGTGTTTATCTGTACCTGCCTGAAGATGTGCTGCTAAAGAATGTTTTTTTCTGACAAAACTTTAATCAAATCAACATATTCCCGCAGAAAGGTCAGATCCTAACAACTTTAAATCATTCAAAAGCAAATGAAAACCTAATTCTAGTCACATGCTATAGGAACGGTTGCTAAATGAGTATGACATAAATAAAGCATCTCCCATGGCTTTGCCTGTAGGTTTGCTCTGTGTATTCCAAAACATTTCTTCCTTCAATTTGATTGTCACAGGAAAATATTAATATTGTTTGGTTCACTGAGGAGTCAGAGCCAACTTGAGCTAATGTTGGTCCATCTTTCCTTCCTGCTGTAAGCCAATCAGTATCAGTAGAAATGCTGACAGACTTTTATCACAGAACCCTAGATAATCTCCTGTGGAAAGATTTCTATACAAGAAATAGAAGCTTAATGCTTGTATCACATTTGTTTTCCTCGTTAGAGACTCCATCAGGTTCTCCACAGGTTTCTGTGTTTTATTGTTTTACTGACTACAGGCAAATGTGCTGTGAAATGACAGAATGGAATATAAAAATGTCCCATGGGAATGGACTGGACACTCATATGAAATGTACTTCCGTACTCTGTGTTCAATTAGTCAGTGTGATGGCATTAGCACCTAATGCCTGCTAATAAGCCAGTTTTAAATTTATCCTATTTCTCTATTTTAAGAGAGGAACGCAGTGATAACTGTAGCTAAAATCAAGTGGAGGATCTGTTCAACTGGTTCAACTTCTGACTTTTCTTAATAGTGGCTTCAAGTGGAGAATATTGCTCCAGGAATCATTCAACCATTACAAAATCTGGGTCTTGATTTAAAGGACATTAAAATTAGTATTGAGTTAAAGCTGTGGCAACACCAGTTTTTATGTTAGTCAGTACGAAACAGACGGTGTGGATTTGAGTCCACTTTACGTATGACATCTCATTTATCACCAAGTCTTAGGTTAAGATTGAGACTGCACAGCAGGAGTTCTGATGTTTCCAGACAAGGTCTTTGGATGTTTGCTCTCATGCAGTTCAGTGGCTCTCTGCAGTAGCCATGACCTTAATTGTGTAGTTAGAACCTGGCTCTGCCACAGAACACACGTTAACATATTTGTGACTTATTCCATTCCTGTTGAGAACTCAACTACTACAGACTGTTCTGAAAAGTTAGAAGTTCATTAAAATGCTAACACTCACCATTTATGCATAGTATTTTGAAGTTCCTAATTCATATATTACAAAATACTGATTACAATGACTTCAGCATCCAACAAATCTCATGGAAGAGAGATCTTCAGCTAGTCCTTTTCTATGGATCCATGCAGAGACGATAATCTTAAAGCTTCCTTTGCTCTTCTGAATGTATGCTTTGGGAATAGAGCAGCTGATCATGGTCTGTAATATAGTCTGTTCTACGTACCAGCACTCTCAAAGGCTTTTTTTGTCACATTGCTTTAATAAAATGGTTATGAACAGGTCAGAACATGAGTGAGAAGTAGTAAAATGCAGGAAAGGGAATATTAGGTGGGCTCCCTACAGTTCATAATTTAAATCCTAGGAAGAAAAAGCTGTGAAGTCAGTAAAGAAAAGTAAAATAAAGGCAAGCAAACATACACGTGATCCTAGAAAGCATAAAGGCAGACTGCTTCATTTGTAACGTTTTCCATTTCAGGTTACCTTACTGCTGAAACTGCTTTCAGTTTGAGATGACAAGCAAAAGCCTAAAGGGATTCTTTTCCATTTTGGGGGAGACGAATCCTTCAGTGCTGATGCTTGGCACGTTTGTGCTCTGCCCCGCTACTGAGCAGCTCTACATTCTTATACCTCACTGCTATTTTATGATACTTTCAGGGGATTGACTTGATAGAGTGAAAAACAGCAAGATGTATATTTGAGTAGAGATTAAAAATACGACATAGGGCATTCTATTCTCCTGTCAACAATTTCAAGGTGAAAAGCCCACCAACACGGCAAGAAATGAAAACTGTTTCACAAAGGTTAGCATAATGCAACACACACACGTGAAGAGTGAAACATTTTGGTGTTCTTGAAGCATCAGAGCACTTAACCATAGTCTGAAGAACAATAAAGCAGATCAGCCTTTTCATTATATATTAATACTCTGTGAGCAGAAAGCACAGTAACTTAGGATCACGTGACTGTCACATGTACACATTTTTCCAATTCATCAAGATGCACAGAGTTAGAATTTCACTTCATTGTTTTGCTTGCAGTTAGAACCTTGAGGTCTGTAATGAACAACTTCATAGCAGCATAGTAGAGAACAGAGCAGCTCATTGCATTCCTTCTTGTTCAAGAAACCAGCTGACATTCTTTCTAGTATATATAAATCTATGGGAGACTGATGATGAGATGCTATAGATTCATATGTAAAAGAGTTTCAGAAAACATTTAGAAGGAGAGAAGTTTCCAAAATTAAATGACTTTGAGAGTATCATATTTTCAGCTCTGTCAGGTTGCTGTCCTTTTTTTTTTTCTTCTTTTTTTCCCTCCTCCTTTCCTGATTGAGCTTTCATTTGAAGTCTCCTGGAGATGTTACAATGTACTGCATCTGCCCATGCGCAAGGGTTAAAGATGCTTGAAGACTCACTGGGGTCTTTTTTCTTTTTTTTTCTTTTTTTTCTTTTTTTTTAAGAATTGCACTGTGCTGTAAATTTGAAGTAGATTAGAGCATGCTGTTAAATTTGGTTGCTTCTCTCCCTTTCAGATTTCTTTTCTGCTTATTATATGAAAGTGAAGCTTTAGACCACCTATTATTCATTATCAGTGACGAAAACAATTAGGCTATAAATTCTCCGTAGAAGTAAGAATCTTGCTTTTTTTGTACATAAAAAAGTTGTACATTCATGCTTTAGTGCAGATATTCAAAAGCAGCTTAGCAATGAGAATAAATCAATAAGAATATTATGTGCAGGGTTATTGAAAGCTAATATTGTGAATGTTCTTTCAAAAGCAGTTAACACCGCTGTGCTGGCTAAGCAGATCCCATTTGTAACAAACTGTGCAATTTCATATCACTAACACCTTTGTTTGAATTCCACTTGAGGGCCTTAACTTCAGCTATTGGTGGCTCTGTTTGGGTTACACAATCTCCTTAAAGGAACGCTTTGTCCTTGTCAATTAAATGTCTGACATATTCCTTTACAAATGCATACTAAGATGATTCTGCATATAAGAATGTTCATGGGCTTGACAGGTCCATTACAGCCAAAATTTGTTAGCTAAGGTTATGCAGCAAAAGATACCATAATTGCCAATTGCATCAGAGCTGTGAAACAAAGAGTTCCTCACATAGCAAAATACTGAAATAACTTTAAAGATAGACTGTTACCCGAGCATTTGGAAACGATGATAAAGCTAATGTCTGGGGAAAGAAAACTTCCATGGAGGCCTTCATGCTAAACTGGAGCAAAAGGCTTTGAGGGTGATGTTGATGAAAACATGCATTGTTTGTCTTCCTGCCTAACTAAGTCTACAATACAGCTCCTAAATGTTTCAATCACAGCAGAGTTAGGTTAATACTGTGTACAAGATCTAGACTGGCGCAGAGCTCTTAAAAGGCATTGCTTAATGAGTGGTTCCTTAATTTCTTGAAGGCTGCCACAAACCCTTTCACTTGAAACTGGATAATGTAGTGTTCTATTAGGTACTTATCATGACTTCTACAGCACAAACAGTTGTAACTCTTTTATCATGTTTCCCCTGTCTGTAAGACACTCAAAGCCATCGTTTGTGCTCTGAGCTGTTTAAAAACTGATTAATTCATGTTTGCGTTGCACTTGAAGATTATCAAAGGGAAGGTGCCACATAAGAAAAACACATTCGGTGTTATTTTAGACTTTTGGCATAGCTTCTAACATATCTTTGTGATGAAGCTGTGGTGCTGTTTGTTTGGAGCATAACACTTCAGGTGTCATCCCGCATGCATAACCATGAGTACCTTCCCATTGGTTTTCATGTAGTGCTCTCCCTTATGATTGAAATATTAATCTGTGCTCCCCTGCAGGAGCAATGATGACACTGGATGCCTATCAACAACGCTGAGCTATTTGTCCTCTTTTCTTTTAACAGTTAACAGGGTTTTTTTGGAATATAGCGAACTGTTCAACTTGAGGACCTGCTCCTTCCTGGTGTGTCCATAGTTCTGAATACTTCCTGTCTGAACCTTGTGTCTGAAATATCTTTTAAGTCAAGATTCAATGCCTTCCTAAAGACTCCATTGATAGGTCAATCCATTATACAACTTGGAAAGCTGGGGAGCAACTCATTTAAGAAAATGTGATCCCATTTCCAGTCAAGTATTTCCAACTTGAAATTGTAGCCTGTAGATCTTGTTAAGATTAAAGACTAAGGGCTTGCACCCTTAGCAGAGTGGAGTTGAGGGGAGTATTTCCATTGAGCCTGACAGGCTTTAAATTAGACCTGTCCAGAACATGGCAGGTCGTTCTTCTAAATCTTTGTAGATTAGTATCAATCATTTCTTATCTCTTCTGAATGTCTCCCCATGATTTCCTTTGTAAAAATGTGAAATTTTTGATCACTTCTGTTTGCTTGGTCTGTGCTTTGGTAAAAGGTGTGAATTTATTAAACCCGTATCTTTCTGATTTCAGATAGAGAAGTAAACACAGAGGGAAGCATAATGTGCCACACAAAGTATGAAATGTCAGGATATAGGATTCCTGTAAACTCTTGTTTGTTTTGACAGTTATACTTTTCTTTGCAAGTGTAATAAATTCTTAGCGTGATAGATCTCAGCACACTGAATTTGTGGGATAAAAGATATGTTCTCTGAAGAACGATTCATCTTTTAAGAAGACCAAAAGCCTTTAGATGATCTGTAAATGTCATTCATGCATTTGAAAGCCAGTGTTGTACGGATTAGATCCAAAGATATTTTTTTCCTCATCTCTAGCGCTATCTTTTGTTTATTTGAAGCTGTTGTGTAAGTATAAACGTGTCAGGCAGACTTACAATAGGTTCTGGCTATTAGGTAAAAGTGAGGGCAAGATAAACTCCTGAATTTTAATGCATTAGCAAAGAAGTGAGTTTGATGGGCTAAGTGCATGCATACCTTGAACTTCTTAGAATGCCCTATGTGTTGCTCCTGTATGTTGGTGACTACTTTGTGCATTTGTGCATTAAGCACAAATTCTCATCTGCAATTAACAGGCGCTCCTCGCTTTTAGAAGCAAAGGTTGTGGCAGATTGTGTTGCCACTGGTTCTTTAGTCCTTGATGTTATGCTTTTGGTAATGAGCAGTCAGACTCTATGGGCAAGGGTGATGTTGAATAACTCCTATTCAGTCACAAATTCCTGTCTATCATCTGACAGTCCAAGGGAATCCATGTGATGTGCAAGTTGCGTGGAGACAAGTCATGGTTTTGAAATGGCTTTGCTGGTGTGGCACTTACACCTCTCAGGACAGTGCTGGCAACCTTTACATTGTCTGGGAAGATGCAAATAAGAGTACAGAGTTACATATCCATTCCACAGCCTTTTTTCAGAGAAGAAAGGAAAAGCAGTCAATTCACTCTCCTTCCAAATAATAATGATGGAGCTAGCTGAAATCTTAATTATTCTATTGTGTGTGAAATGTTTGAAATTATTTTCAGCTTGGCTGAGGACTAAAATAAATCTATGTTAAGATAGCTTTAACTTCTTGTATGAAATTTTGGGGGTTTTATGAGAAATATTTCTATTGACATGGTTAACTCTGTCACTGAATAATTCCTTTTCCATTCATTGTTGAAAAAATTAATTCATTGAGATGCTGAAATAATTGAGACTTGAGAATTAATGCAGAAGTAATAATTAAAAAAAAAAGTAAAAAAATGAACATTCCCTCCTAATTCTACGTGACAATTCTATAACTTCTTTTGTGTAAATTTTACTTAATCTGCTTTTCTCTACTTTAAGAAATCTTCAAACCATACTGTTGAAACTGATAACAGCACAGTCACTATTTTTCAGTGGAAGATGTTTTGAATGCAAATATTTTTAACCTATTATAGGTGTCACGTTTCTAAGTTCCTAGCTAAATGTTTATTCTAACAAAAATATCTTCAAAAATCTGAAGAGGTAATAAGCCCTGGCCATAGCAAAATGGCTGCTGCTGAATTGTGATGGATCAGAGGGATGAGCAGCTATTGTACGGAATGTGTGCAGCCTGGCAGACACCAGCATGACTTCCAGCTCAGCATAGCAGGGCTGAGAAACGTTGCCAGGGATTTCTCTGTGGCTCTTCCAATCTGTCAGAGTGCCAAAGAGACGGCTTGGGCTTGGAGAGCATTGTTCTGGGCTGGGTGCTGCTGTGCGGTACCGTTACTGCTGGTGATGTTACCACTGGGTCACGCTCTGTCCTTGTAGCTGATGTTGCCTTGGGCTGGACACCTTACTCGGTGTTTAAGGTGATGATTTAGAATGTGTGGAAACTCCCAAGAGCTGTACTGTTATGGCTTTCATAGTTCACTACACCACCTAATTTCTACTGAGTTATCGCAACGAGCTGAACTAAATAGATGGATTATTTTAGAATTTTAGCTCTGGTATTATACTGTAAGTCATATCTTTAATAAGGCAAGTATAGAATTAATTGTGCTTCACTTAGCAGCTTGTTAATAACCCTGGATACCTCTGTGTCTTATGTTTAATTCTCTTATTTCAAATATGCAACCCTACTTAACCTCAAACTCTTTTCACAGTATGTGTGTCAGGTTCACAGCTGGTGTAAATTGATATAGCTGTCCTACTGGTGCTGTACCCATGTTTATTTACAATAGCTTTTCATTCCATCTCACAGTGTCTGGTGTCACAGAATAGATTTGAAATAGGAAAAAATGAAACTTCAACAGGCAGCCTTCTGTTTTTTAAAGCAAATTTAAGAATGAAAGCAGCTGTGAAGGAAATACGTGGAAAACTTTTGGTTTTAAGAGTATAGGGGACAAGAAGGTGGATTTTTTGGGGGGGAAGGGAGCAAGTTTTGGGGATAAATGTAACTACTTGAACTTTCATTATTCAGAACATGAATATGTCTAGCATATAGACGCTACCTCTTCAGAAATTCAAAACTAATTACATCTTAATTTGCATATCAAGGCAAATTACAACCTAATGAAACATTTGCCTGCCAAACATTTCTTTATCTTAATGAACAGAATAAGAATACCTATTACATCGTGATTAAAATGTCTTTGTACTCGTCCAACAGGTTACCCAGTGTATGTATAAAATATCGTTTCCCTGTATTACTGGCAGCAGGAATAAAACAGATTCTGATTTACAACATAACTTTTCACCGTGCATATCCATAGGTATAATAATAACTGATGGGGTGGTGAGAGAAGGGAGAAATTCCTTTTGGCTTGATGCTGAAAGTGGGAAGGTGACCATTTAGTTCTGAACGGATCTTCATACGAGATTTGAAGTCTCATACAACAACATGAAAGTGCCTTAAGTCTGAGAAACTTATCACTAGCCATAATATAGAAATACATATTTATGTCCATGAAATTCACATTGTGAAACTCTCCTTAGCAAAACCTGTGAGAATTCAGGCAAAAAGCAACCTAATACTAGCAGCTGATCCTTTAGTGAAAAACGTCCCTAACCTATGGTAGAACTAATTCATACAGTGCACAAAGATTACTACAACTTTGAGTGCAGTGCAATACATCTGTTGTACTGTACTTCTATTGGAGGAAATATGTTTTATTTACTTAATTAAAAAAGCTATATAACGTAGCCGTTTCAGGTTATTCTCAGTACTCTTCAGTAATTAAGCAAAAGGTAAAATAAATTTGCTGGACAGGAATGTTCTTAATACAAATGTTAAATCACTTTTTCCCCAACGTAATCATACCTGAATGGACACAACTGTAACAAGAGCCATAAAAGGAGATAAAGCAGCAACATATTGTACAATTTCTTGTGCATAATGGTAACTCTGAATAACACATGCTCTGGGAAGAAAAGTAATTTAAATTATATTACAAAAAATGTCATATTTTAAAATGGAAACTATCCATCATATGCTGAAAGAAAATGTTGGTGAACTACAGAAAGTCTAAAGAATGTACTTAAGAATTCTTTCAGGAGTCCATTAAAAATAATGTGTTTGACCTAATTTCAGGACATACTGTAATAAATTGTGAGCAACAATTACATGTGTACCCCTTCCCTGCCATGTGTGGAGGCAGTAATTGAAGACTTAGTGGACAGAGATCATACAGAATAGTCACAAGTGGTTCCTATTCTAAACAGCGCACAGCTTTCCTTTTAAGAAATGATTAGCACATTTATAAATCATGTTGGTAAAAATGCCTATTTAATTTAGATTTTTATTCACATGGGTGCCAGATTTATGGCAGCACAGTAAATTTTCACAGTGAAAGTCGAAGTGTGGAAAGTGGCAGTAGGGAACTGATGTGCACTGGGCTTTGCAGTGGTTTTCTAAAATAGAAACCAGATAGTACAGCTATTTAAACCTTTTCACTCATAGATAATTCAAAAACATACATGCGTATTTTATGGTTTTAAATGACGACCTTCTAAAGGGAAGGGAAATTTTTTTGCTTTAAAAAAAAAAAAAAATCATAATAATAAAATTGTGTGCTATTGCAGAGGAAAGGTGGTTGGCATCCTGCTGACATTAATTTGGGCTGAGGCACAGCACCAGAGGTGGTGAATGTTTTGGAGAGCTGCGGTATGCACAGGGTCCATTTCCATTAAGTTTTCCATTTAAAATAGGTTTGAACTACAGTTTCTCAACTGAAGGGCTCTCTGGTTTCCTAATGAAGTTGCTTGGGAACTTGGAGAGCTTTTGCACTTTATGGAAGGAAGTACTGGCGTGATTAAAAAGTGGTTACCTGGGCTTCGCGGGAAGTTTAGATTTGTAATTGATGTAAATGAAATATTTTGGGGCCTGGTTTGATTTTTTTTTTTTTTTTTTTTTAATTTTTTTTTCCCTCTTCCCTTTCCATGATTGAGAAAATTTTATTTGGCAGTGCTGGATTCCTCTCTTCATTTATAAACGTTAGTTTGTTGTCTTCCTGTTCTTGATAGATATGTTTAAATATACAAATCTGGAAAGTTCTATGTATTAGATGCCTCACCCAGAAAGTAAGAGGTTTCAATATGGCAATGGTGTCAGCAAGCTTGTTATGATTTTTTAATTTAATTTAATTTTTTAAAAATCAAGAATCATAGAAAGGCTTAGGTTGGAAATGGCATCATTCACTTCCATCATCCAGCTGTGGGCTGGTTGCCCCCCCCATCAGATCAGGCTGTCCAGGACCCCATCCAGCCTGGCCTTGAATGCCTCCAAAAATGGGACGTTCACATCCTCTCTGGGCAGCTGTGCCAGCACCTCACCACACTCTGAATAAAAAATTTCTTCCTAGTATCTAACCTAAATCTGCCTTCTTATAGTTTAAATCTGTTCTCCTTGTCCTATTGTGTGTGCTTCTCCCTTACTTTTTTTCTACATGGATATCTAGAATGTAGCCTCTAAATCTTGGAATAAGATTGGTGTATTTTAAGAAACAATCTGGAGCCAAGCTCTCAGTTGGTCCCCATTAATATAGCTCTCCATCTTCTTGTGACTGAATTCCGATGTTTTCCTGGAATCTGTTTCTGATTCTGTTACACTGGCTGAGATTCTGTGAAGGAGAGCCTTCTTTCTGATAGAAAGGGGACAAAAGCTCTGAAAACTAATGTAGTAATGAAGCATTCATTTTCTATTTTTCGCTGTGTTCTTTTCCTCTCCTGCTCTGTTTTATTTTATTTTTATTTTTTATAAGCTTATAAAGCCTTCTAAGCAAGCAAGTTGTGAGGTTTTAGGGGTGGTGGTGGTGATCACTTTCTGCTTTTTGCTAAGTGAGGATGTTGTTTTGTCAGCACAAAATTGCCAAATAGGTACTGGCAAGGTTGCTTGAGGGCATAGCACTGCAGATGGCCTGTGATCACGACTGCTTCTACCTTATGTATAAATAAGGTATGTCTGGAGTAGCTGACAATCATGGAACAAAAAAATGGGTTTGTATGGAATGTGGGTGGTGGGGATAAGCTGAAATAGATTGTGGAGATTCTTATTCTTGTACTTTTATTAACAGAGGACATTTTCAAAAAGAGTGAGACGTGCTACAGAATTATATGCTGTGATCTAGAGAAGAATGTAAGGAGGAATTATTTCCCCTTAAACAGTTAGCAGTATTTCTTTTGAATGGAATGCAGGCTGAAATATTTCAGTGGGGTGCAAAATATTTCCATTGTCTCTAATACCTAAAAAGAAAGGGGAAAACTGAAACCTTCAAAAAACTCCAGTGGAAAAACCTTACCCAAATGCAGCTTGTCATTCTTAAAAGCTGGAAGGTATTGGAAAATTTGTTTCAGGGACTGCAGATGACTTGAGAGTTTTTCTTCAAGAAGTTACAGAATGTGGCTATAACCTTCAGGGGTGTCCACCCAGCTCTATCAGTAACAGAAGCTTCTTGTATCCCTGGCATGCCTTGGATTTCCCAAAAAATAAAGAGGATTATTTATTGAGATGGTTATTAGTAACACCAGTGAAATGCATCAGCATGCCATGACTCAGTAGGAAAAAACTTGCAGTTAAAACAAGACTAAACAAAGCCTGAGAACTGTAAGAAATAGAGCAGAAAAAAAAAGGCAGAGTTTGGATGAGATAATTTCAAGTGCATGGGATTGTAGTTGAATAAGGAGTAAGAAGATCACTGAGATTAAAATGGAGTATCGTGTCTTTGAGTATCCCATATTTTTAGGCAGATGACTGCTAGAGCCTGAAATTTTGTTCAACTACCTGTGTGTAATATGGAAGGAAAAAAGATAGAATTACATCCCACATGAGAATTGGACTATAAAAAGATTACTTCAAAATTCATACACTGTGTAACATCTTTATACTTGCTTATGTTTCACTTAATTTCTGATAGAGCGTAGAAAAGAAGTGGAAGCAGTAGTTTACATCCAATAGTATTGTGGAAATCAAAGTTCCATCCTTTTCTTCTTTAAGAAACAGTGTGCTGAGGCTATTTGGCTGGTGGGTGATGTGAATTCATTTGAACTGTTGCTAGAGACAGAAAAATATCACGTCTCAGGTGGACTTGCTCTGTCAGATGGAGCAGACTGAGAAGACCTGTGTCCTGGTTGTTTTTTTTGTTGGTTGGTTGGTTTGCTTTTGAACAGTGTCAGTTACTTTCCAGCTGCACTAAAGTATCATAATAGTAAATATAAAAACTGTAGAAGACCTGCAGATTCTGCAGTGGTTTAGTCTGGGCAGAAAAATAAAGATCTCAACAAAAACCTACAGGATGGTCCTCATTTCAGATGTTGTTAATAAGGTGTTGCTGAGGCAGATGCTGTGGCTGGACCTAACTTCAGAGAGTGACTTGTTTCCCACTGGATCTCTGTCTATGTTCTTCCAAATACTCAAAAGGTGATTTCTCAAGTTTGTGCACAATTCACATTGGATATTTTAATGGAATATATAAATACTGTGTAGTACTGAAGGGGAGAAGACCAAAGATTACTATGACAAACGAATACTACCTAAAAACTGCATTTAGGTAACAGATAGGGTTTATTTCTTCCCTCACTTCCTCCATTTGATGACTAATTCTCTTTTGCAATGTGCTGAAAGCTACATTTGAACATTTTGTTCTCATGTATATAAATGTCTTAATCATGGCTAGCTCCATACGAAATAACAAGCCTTCTGTTTATTACCTGCAGATGCTTGGGGGGAAAAAAGAACTCCAAACCAAAGCCTTTTAATCTTGTGTGACTACAAGGTGGTCCTCAATTACTGCTTTATGGTTGGTTTCCAAATATTGATTTAAGAAATAGTCACTGGAGTATGTGTGCTGGTTCATTTTGGAATGCTAGTAAATAATATTTCAGTTACTCTTGCATTTCCTATTCCTTTAATCACAAAGGATAATTGAGTAGCTAGAAACTGTGGATGTTTTTTGGCTGCTGAGCTCTTAGCCAACGAAATGGATTCTTTCCTACCATTGTAAAGAATGAGTCATATGCCTGATCTTTTTTTTTTTTTTTTTCTTTTTTTTTTCAGCCCCTTCTGGCCATTTCTTTTCATCTTCTGTGCAGGAAATCTTTTTGAATTCAATTATTTTCTTTTCCAAGGTGCAGCGTATCTTAAAGCTAATTTTGCTTGATGAGGTATATCTTGATATCTGATCTTAAGGATGCTTCAGCTCATCACACTTACATACTACTGCTGCAGACTTCAAGCTCTAAGCTTTATTTCTTGGCTATCTCCTGACCTGAAGCCTTTTCTGCTCTGTGAGAGATCACCTCTGCATGTTTGGTCTTCAGCATAATGGAGATTCTCCAACATGGATCGTTTTAGCCAGGGAGAGTAACTTTGCTTTGTGGTGTTCCTGATTGCTTTTTCATTGCTTCGTCTTCTAGGATTTGTTTTACTTGCAGACCAGTGGATGAAATTTCACAGAGCTGTGGAGGATTTCACAGACTGATTTTTAACACCAGTGAATCATTCAGGTTGACTGCAAGCAATACTGTAGGGGTCTACAAAGTGAAAATGAGAAGCAACTCCTTTTGAAGTTCTAGTCATGCGATGTAATTTTGTTTTCTAGTATTTCTTAACTATACTTTTTAAAGTCAGGAGACATTTCTTCAGTAGAAATGCTCTGTACCAAATGCAGGATACTTCTACTGTATCAAGAGTCAGCAGAAATGGCCTCAAGTACTCTGACTGATTAGGAAGGACTGAAAACCAATGCCAAGTGCTTTGTTTATCAAATGAGTCTTTTTCTGCTCATATTTGCATACACATAACTGTAAAATGTCATAATTCAAGTGGTAATTAAGGCAGCATGTGCAAATTGGGCGATTCTGCATGCAGCTGGCCAGTTGTGCATGCACAATTACCCAAATTACAAACGCAATCACGGTTCTTCCATGCACAAATAAGGGATACAAATGCACCCTGGCCATTTAAAAGCTCTCTTTTTATTTTCTACCACAAGATAATATCTGGATAAAGCTTTAACAAACCTGAAGTTGCTTTTTGGATCTTACAGTGTCCAGGAAGTTGTTTGGTAGAGAGGCTGTCATTTAAAATTGTTGGCTACTGGTTTGTTTTGTGTGTTTTGGAACAGGATGAGTTATGGTTATAAATCAGAACTTCCTTTTATAGTGCAATGTACTTTTCTGCTCTGTCAGCTCAGCCAGTAACCTCTTTTATTTAAACATTGATGGTGAGGGTTTAAGATACATTAAAGAGGTATTTTTCAAATTAATCTTTAACCTGTTCTTTCTGGATTTTGAGTAGCTGTACACATCATTTTATCTTCTGTTCGTAGCCTGGGGAAGGACACACTGAGTATGAGCATCCTGTGTGTTACTGAACTGATTTCTCCACTGTGCTATCTGGTTAGCTGAACTCTTTGAGATTATGACTGAAGTTGAACAAGGTTCTGGAACAGGACTTTTGCTACAGTATTACAAATATACCATGAAAAACAAACAAAACCAGTAACATTTTATTTTTATTTCAGAGACAGGGCAGGAAATAATAATTTTGACTACCATTTTATAAGACAACATAGCACTTACAATTTTCCTGATTGAACTGTTTCAGATATGTAGGAAAAACGTGACTAAAATAATGAAGTGATAACTTATCCCATCTAAGCTGATCTGGAGCTGAAGAAACTCCTGATGTACAATGGCAGCAGGCAGGCTATTGATACCTTTGGAAAGGAGATAGGAGGTGATAATCAAAGTGTGGGCCTAAGGGTGGGCGATGAGGTGCCTTAATGCTCTGAGATCAACAGCCTTGGAGGTGTGGAGAAGAAAGCTGGTGGAGATGTTTTCTTTGGGACAAGTGTTCTCAGAATAAATGAATCTGCTGGGGAAGTACATCCCAACTCACAGATGCACAGCTTTAGGAAGTGTCAGCTCAAGCGTCTCGGCTAAAATTAATTAGCCAAAATAATCATTGCTATCTGCACTAACATTTTCCCCTCTGACAGTCTGGAGAGGATCACATTGTTAATGAAGAAAGAACGTCTTGCAGTGTGTGCAGTCAGTAGTGCAGGCTTTCGTGAGCTCTTCTGGAGTGCCAAATGTAATCTCAAAGATCTGGGGCAGAAGCAAGCTGCCTCTTAAGGATACGATACCCACTTGGCAGGGCACATTTATATATAGGTCATTCAAACAGTTTGAGAAAAGGAAATGAAGTCAGCTAAAAACTGCTATTTCTTGCAGTTGTTGTTATAACTGATTTGCATTTAGAGAAATTTTCCTTCAGCTCCACCTCAGGTCTCACTTTTAATTCTTCTGTGTCAAGACTCAGACTAACACTACTTCAAAGCATTTACAATACAAATAGTCCTGACTGACTCGAATGGTAGCTTTTTATTTAAAAATATGAAGAAAACATTTCTATATGTGGGGGACTGAGTGCTGTGAAGGTGGGAAATCATAGCCTTAAGCTGTGTAATTAAGTATTGAGAGATTGGCCATCTACTCTCTCTCCTTTCAAATTTTTCTTACTACAGCTACGGACATCATCTTTCTTTCCAAGCATTCAATTCTTGGTTGCCTAGAGACCCCTTATATATAATCCTGGCATTCCTAAGGACTTTGCACAAAGTCAGGGTCATTCATGTAAACAAAGGCAGGACAACAAATGGGTTTGGGGAGTAAAATTCATTATGAGAAATTCAGAAAGATGATCTCTGCCCTGAAGTCCAAACTGAGTGAGTTGATACGTGTGAGAAATGTACACTGACAACAATCTGGTATCTGAAGAGATTAATTTATTCATCAGAATGTTGATCTGAACCCATCTGTCTCATACACAGAGCGACATTTCCTATCCCAGACACGGTTACTCAAGATTTTGAGGGCTCAGTAGAAATAAAATTGATTGCCTGTAAATTGTTATCTTCTCTTAATAAAAAGGAAATTGCTTTATATCCTTCTTTTGGCACCAGATTTAACCTTGTTTCGCCTAAAATATGATCCCTTAATGCATGCCATTTTTAAGTAGTTGGGCTAACTATGAAATCTAGAAGTGTATATCAGTGGTAAATGTGATTGTAAAAGGTTCTTTAATAGACTCCAAACCACACTTTGTAATGGGCAGAAATCCTCTCCAGCTCAGAGCAGTTTGGGGCTGAGATTGCAGCTTTTACTCTCCACTCTTACAGTGCTGCCACAGCCTGATTTGTAACCCGCCCAAGTAGCTGCTGCCTCTGAAGGTTACAGAACATGCTGATGTTTATTCCATCCATCTAGCTGATCTCTTCCAGGCTGGTTGGAACGATGGTGGTGCAGGCAGTGGCCTGGATCCTGGTAAAATCGTTAACCTGTCTGTGTTCCTTCCACTAAGAAAAATAGCTGATAGAACAGAGAGGGATGTAGTGTTGCTGATAAAGCAGCCAGTCTGACTTGGACGTACCAATATTGTACGCTATAGGCCTTCTCAATTAATTTGTCAGGTTAAAAAGCAAGCAGGGATGTTTTTTCTTCTTAATGATTTATCACTGTAGCACAGGTGGTGTTCCAACTGACAGCGGGTTCCTCTGAGACCAGCATGCTGTTCTTTTTCTCCCTTAGTAGGCTATTCCATTTAGAGCAATTTAAACACGATCTGAAAAGTAATACGAGTTTATGTCTTAAACTAGAACTTTTTGGCAATTTCCTTTAGCTGGGCAATTCTCTCTCAGTAGTCATTTTAAAATGGCAATTTACAGCACAATGGCTTTCAGATTATCACATCTCTGGCAGTGCATTTGCCATTGGCTAATACTAACACTGCTTCAGGTACACGGCTTTGTCGCTCCTTCCACACAAAAAGCGAATGGTTCCTGTCTCACTGTGGACTCGTCCATGTTCTGCCACGTCTCCAGTTCTGTGCAGGGGCTGATTTTTGCGAGTTGTCTGGGTACACGGCCCTGAGAAAGCTGTTACAGCGGCAAAATGTTAGCAGTTCTTCTTTATCCATCTGTCCTTAGTACTCTAATGTTGAGAAACGATGATGGATGATTACGAAAATCCCGAAACACTTCCCCAAGCTGAATATAGTTGTAAGAAATATGAAAGAACAGCTTGGTCTCTGGAAGTGAATAGGAAAAATAAATGAATTCCTGCAGATATCCTACAGTAGTAGAAAAAGTTTGCAATTGATTTAAAAACTCATTGTGGAGTCTGCTGAGTCTGCTCTGTTCTGGAGTGAGGTTTTCCACGTGTCTGAGACAGCGGTTGCATAGAAGGAGAGTGCCTGGCTGCATCCTGCTCAACAACTCCTCCCTGAGGGAATCTGGGCAAGTGTATAGGATGGAGTCCTTGCACACTTCTAGAGACCTGACAAGGGCTCTGGGAAGAAGGGGCCACAGGGTATGTCATGGTGGGGTCCTGTTGTGTGTTGTAGCTGTGATCAGGTCAGTAAATCAGAACCATAGAATCATTAAGGTAGGAGAAGACTGTCGAGATCATCTAGTCTAACAGTCATCCCATCCCTATCATTCCCACTAAAAATGTTCCCCTGTGCTACACCTACACTCTCCTTGGAAACCTCTGGGGATGGAGGCCTAATTGGCCTCTTATCTGTTACTAAATGTACACAAGTCTGCTGGGGAAAAGGGATTTTCTTTTCAGTGTGTGAAGCAGCATGTTTAGTAAACGTGGGTGAGAACCTGGCAGTCAGAATTAATCAGAGGTGGACTTCAATCTCCCTATTCAAATGCAGCAAATAGAAGTTCCCTCTGGAAGTCAAAAAATAAATTATGTTAGTACATGTATTGCTTTTCTGTGGTTTAAAGTAAGTGTTGCGAACACAATTTCAAAGATAATTTCAGTTGGCTTATTGGATTTGTTTCTGAAGCAAAGTGCCATTGTGAAAACAAAACAAAAATCCAACAACATTACAGCTTCTTTAATCGTCTCTTAATGCGTAGCGCTACCAAAAGTAAAAACATGATTAAACAGAACCTGTTTCATCTTTTTTCATTAGCGTTATAATGCTCCCACGAATGATTTGATTCCTGCATTCAGCCAAACATGTAACTGGCTGTTGATGTAATCTCATCAGGATTCCAGTGACCTGTCATCTCGCAACAAACACCGTTATTTCCCAATTTAGTTGGCTTCTGAAGTGACCTCACATTCGCTTATGTCTGAAATTGTCTTGCAGGCTACAGATTGGAGTGTTCCTGGAGTGTTTCTAGCTGGAAGAATCAGAAATATGTTTGTGTAAATTGCAATGCAATATTAATTGTATTAATGGGATGCAAATGAGGACATGCAGAAAGAAACAGACAGATGGTTTCTCTTTACCTCTGCCATTGAGCTAGGAGATGTGATATGAAAGAACGATGTAAAATACTCTTTAGACTGTAACAGCTCTGAAAATAACTTAAGCAATATCTGAGCTGTCACAGGTGTTTGAACACTGACACTTAATGACCTATAGGGATCCATGAAAAAGTTGCAGGTGCAATATAGATGCCTCCTGTTTTTATTATGAGCTTATTGAAATTGCAGCTCTTTGTCTACCTAAGGTTTCCAAACTTTCCAAGACTTGGGGCGAGGAAAGGGCTCTCTGTAGTCCTGCCATTCTTCTGTATCTTGTCTCTTCTGTGCCTCTGGAAGTTAAACCCCTCAGGGCAAGAGCAGCTCTCCTTGGATGTTTGTTTTCCTTAAAACAAAGCAGCACTGATGACTGTCTCAGGCCCAGAGGCGTCACTGTGGAGCTGGTAATTGGGCAAATGACTGCACTGTAGGAAGGACTTCTGCATGGAATTTCACTTTCACACCCCTGCTGTAGTTGCCCGGGGCAGGTTTAACCCTTCAGGAGCATCTGCAGGGAAAGCACAGGCTGCATGTTTGCCTGCTGTTCATGTGGCCTTGACTGAAGTCTCTCTCTTGACTAAATGCAAGCATTAATTTTTTGGTGTTTGTTTAACCAGCATGATACCAGAGGGCTTATGTTATTTCTCATTCCTAGTGTACTTCAAAGGTATTCCAGTAACTTCTTTATTTCTCATGTTTTGATTAAGAATTATAATTAGACTTTTATGCAGCTGAATCTCATTTTTTGCTACTGATAATTATTGAAATGCAACATCTGTATATCCCAAACAAAACATCAGGATCCTCTTGTGTTATGCATGTCTGTATTGCTTTGATTACTTTAATCATTTCTGCGGTACAACTGCTAATATGTAATTTTTCATCCAGAATTAATCTCTGAGACCATTCACATTTACATACATTATACTCTCCTCCCCGTGTTGGTTAATTTACTTTTTCCTTGCATAAAATGATTTCCTTACCAGTAAATCTGTGCCTTCACTCTTATTGAATCAATACTTAAACGGATGACTACAGCTTTAGTGTTAATTGAAGGCTTTCATTTTATTTTTTTTTTTAGCAACAGAAGAAGAACACACATTTTCAAAGGAAGCCTCTAAAATGGGTGGCAAAAAACCTTGGATCCCTTCCATATATTTATTTATTTTATTTCAACAGGCCAGTCAAGTCAGGAGGAAAAAACCCATTTTGTCCTGTGAATGGAAGTTACACTGTGTGAGCAGAGCACTGCTGGTTAAAGTGCAGCCAGAAAGGAGTATGCACAGTGCAGTGACTTGAGTTATGTACCTTAGGAGCTTGGAAATGTGTGGTACAATGTTGTTTAGGAGAAAGCCATCTAGATTTCGCCCTTCAAACCAGAAAGGTGAAGTGCCTGCTTCAGTTTGAGAACTGCATTGTGTCTTTCACAGGCTGCTGCCTTTTGCCTTTTCTCAGCCATACAACATTCCTGCTTGTGATTAGAAAATTAACCAAATGGGAAGATAACAAAAGGGAAAAAAAAAAAAAAAATAAGCCTAATGAATGCTTAGCTTTTTGTTTTATAGAGCAAGAATCTGGGAGAGGAATACAGTAACATGGAGCCAGACAACAATTTCCATCAGGTCCCATCCTTATGCACATGACTCACAATGAGCACCTCTTCAGCTCATAGCATTGCCTGCTCAATGGATATTGGCTCATTCAGGAGATGTTTGTGCTCTCTGCCTGTAGATCTACAAGGAAATTCCATTCTCATCTTGTTTTCTCATTAGCTGTGCAGCATCTTTGATAATCATCGTCTTCCGTTTTTGTACTGTGGCTCTATTTTGGTAGAAGATGGCCTTTTCCTGCAATGGGAGGTATGAGGGCTCTTGAGCTTTAAAAATAATTATTTAATTACACTGTGGTTCTGTCTTAATCTTTCCCTGAGACCTCATCATGCTAAATGTGATGCTAAGCAATGAGAATGCCTCCTTGGAGTATTTTCCAAGTTAATTGCTCATAGCCAGCCATACAGGAAATTTTCTCATGAAGTCCTTGCACAGACAGTTGTGAGAAGGTTTTCCTCTGATTTTGCTGCTCTAGTATTGATATAGGCATTTTTGAGCAGGGGTCCACTGCTTATATGCTAAAAGACCCTCTTAGAATTTCTCTGGAGGGAACAAGCACGTGATTCTCAGTATGGTTTTCCTAATGAAAATAATAATAAAATCTCCAAATCTCAAAAGCTGAACAAGCTTACAAGCTCCCTTTGGCAAAGACCTTCAGATATGTCTTTACTTTATGTTGGACTTAGAGTGAATGCAAAAGTATAAAGAACTGGATAATTTAGACAAAAACATAAGTAATTCTGTGAATTATGGAGCACTTAGAAAAAGTAATGAGAATGTTTTGATGACAGTATTCTCTTCTCCTGGGAAATCAGCCTGCAGAGATGAAGAATGGATTCCACTATTAATGTTGAATGTTGGCTTCATTGTCTCCTGTTGCTTCAGCATTATTTAAATTCAGTGGGGAAAGGTCTTCATTTTTTGTGCCAAGACACAAATCGAGTGGTTAGACAAGTCTGGGGAAACGTGCATTTAATTGTGGAGACAAAAGTGGAGGCTGTGGATGAAGAGGGCGCCATGTAGGCACTTTGTGTGGTGTCTTCTGACTTCATTTCTGTAATGTCATTTACCTGCTCTACACAGCAGCAGATAAAATTTGTTTGGTTAGTTCATAGGAAACTCATTTGGTCCAGTTCTTTGGTGATGTTAGCAATTTCCACTTAGGTGGAATGCTCTTGTTCTCCCCATCTGCTTGGCTGCTTTCTTCTCTCTTCAGTCAGTTCAGATGTTTACTCTGGATTTGCCAGAGTAAACTTTTCCCGTTTTGAATTGAACATCCACAGATGGACACCTTCCAGTGAGGTCTGAAACTGAACGTTCACTTGTGTGCATTGTGAAGGAATTAGCATTACTCTGTCTTGCTTTGCTTGAAACAACCTTTTACCAAGTCTGATCAACTCCAGTTTTAAATAACATTCGGCAAGTGCAATTTTGTTTTACGTGCATGTCAGCTATTTCTGTAGTTCCTGCTATTGTGTTGGATGAAGTTGTTTCTCTTATGTCAGACTTCAGCATATGGAAATCTAATCTGTTAGTCAACAAGAAAATTCTCTGTATACTTATAACACATGGATCAGGAAAGGAGCTGTTTAAAGTCACAAGTCAGCATATAACTGGGTACGGATGCCTATGAGCAGTGTTTAGTGCATGTAATGGTGGCTTTTACCCTTTGAATAAGTTGAAAACATGCACTTCTTATTTCTAGGCAGGACTCCATCCTTTCCAGATGAGTCACGGGAATTTGTGCCCAACCCCAGGGTGTTGGCAGAATTAGTTGCATTGTCGTGAATGGTGGGGGGGATATGTTTGCAGATTTTAAAGGATGAATGTTAACGTGCAGCCATTATCAGTTGATGCAAACATTATTCAAAATCAGGTTGATTAATGGTTATATCACGATGGATTCTATTTGGACACAAAACTGGATGTTAGAGTCTTGGCTGCTGAGCAAAGACTGTGTTCTGTGACTGCTCAGTTTAGTTCAGAAATCAGATGTTCCTTTCTGATCAGCTCCTGTAAAGATCTGACTTTGATTCCTAACTGCCTGAACTAGTGCACAAAATGCAAAGCAATCTCACTGATAATTCTGCAAGGATTGGTCATTCTTGATGTTTATACTGTTTTACCTCAGTACTGTTCTTTTGGAATGGACATCTCCAGACACCAGTCCAAAATGGATGAATGAATATGCATTTATATGCAGTGTGGGCACTGCAGGCTGCCTAACTCATTTTCAATACATATGCAATTCAAGCTGAGTCCCCCAAGGGCTGGGAAGTTGATGAAGCAAAATTGAAAAGTAAAGCAACCCTCTGAACTTCTTTATTATGAAACAAGTAAAACTTTTCTGTACTCTTAGGTCATGAGCCAGAATAAAGTGTATTTGCAAATCCAGTAGAATGAATTGTAGGTATTTGGGATGGGCTCATTTTACCTTTTGGTGTTTCTTTTGCTTCAGAGCTGGTGTCACAGAAAAAGGTGACTTTTTATTTATTTTAGTTTATACTCTGTTCAACTACGTCTTCTGCATTGCAGTTTAGAATCTTTAGTTGCCAGATGTTCATCAAAATTTCATGTTGTCATTTCTCGTCTTTCCCCTTTTAATGACCTGGTGGTTGGCAGCAGTTGAACATCCAAGTAGAAGAAAAGAACCTATTTTTGGCATAAAGGTATCAAGCCAGATTCAGTGGCAATTTGAAGTCATAAAGCCAGTGAATCTGCAGAGCCTTTCCTGATGCCCTTTCTGCATGTCTGGCAGTCTGTGCTGTGTGTTAAACATGCTAGCTCTTCTGTGAATTGAGCCCAGCACCCATCAGGCACAGTGGTCTTTGGTGAGCCACAGCAGTGCTCCTGTAATTGGGGAACCTTGGGCTTAGGCAGCTGGGTGGTACAAGCAAAAACATGCTCTTAGAGCATTCAAGGTTTCTTCCCCTCCTTCCCATATCTGTTCAGCTGATAGCTTCGTGTGATTTCAAGGCCTTATGGAAAAGTGACGTGTGTAATTCTCATGGACTCGTTTGCACAAAAGAATAATGACTGTATATTCCAAACGTGTGGAACAAACCTGTGTTATCAAGTGAAACAAATTGGAGAGTAAAGGAGACATTTCCCCTGCCTTTTTTTTTTCATTCACACCTGGGATTCATTATTTTTTTGAATGCTTGTGGGGTAGGGGTGCTGCTGGCACACTGCAGGGCACTCAGCTGTAAAGATCCTGCAGCATTGTGTGCACATCTGGATATCTGATGCGAGGAAGAACCTTCAGTTAAAGATGCTGCACATCTGAACCTCTTTCATGTTGTTTACTGCTGAGAATAACCACTAATTTATTACATTCTAAGATTTCCAGAAAACAGTGGGCATGCTTTCATTTGAATAAAAACAACACAGAAGAAGAAAAATCAAGCAGGCTCTTGCAGCAAATGGTTCCCTGCTTTGGTGATGGAATGAGCTACGCTTTTGTAATTATAAGATTACTCCACAGTAATGGTATAGTCAAGATTGAGGAAGCTTTGTGGTTTTATTTGGGATAGATAAATAGCCAATTGCTATAATAGTGCCTTTTGGGCTGAGATTTTGGGCCCAGTTATTGAAGTGTATTCTTACGCTACAGAAAAGCATGGAGCTAGAGGATAAACAATCATCTAATTACAGACTTTGCTCTGTTGTTTTCCTATGTGATTTCCTCCAGATTTCTGAACTGGCAATAATCAGATGCACAGGTTTGACAGAGCATACATACACTTGTTCAGTGCATTTTACCAACTGAGTTTTAGTTTACCCATCCTGAGTGTAGGTCTATCCGCAGTTACCAGATCCTTCAACTGGAAATATTAGGAGCTCTGATATTCCAGAGAGCTGCAGCAAATCTTGAAGGCAACGTTTCATGAACAGCTCTAGAATCACATCAATATGTGAAAGAAGGTAATACACCTGATGTCCACTGCAGACATTTGCAACACAATTGGAGACAAGGCAGGATAAATCATTCACAGTAAGTGCCTAATTAATCATACTCCAAATTCCTATAACTGATTCTAGCTTTGTGGTAAATTCCTTGTCCTTAATTTCCCATTGTGCTCTAGGCTTTGAGTAATAAGAAGCATTCCATTGACTGTAGATTAATTAAAAAGAACCAAAAAGTTTAAATCTTGTTAGAACACTTGATTACAGACAAATTTGCTCTGCATCTCTGACTTGGATCAATTCTAAGGAATGTGGGCAACTGTAAATTACCCCTTTCTCAACCAAAATATAGACTTGTATCTCCCATATATTTGAGTACCCAGTGATTAATGAACACTTTCATTCCATCAGTGATTTTATCTTGACTATATTGTTGTTTCTTAAATGCTTTATTTCTAACCACTTGAGTTTCATTATGACTGTTTTCAGTAAATAAGGAAGAGAAATACATACCTCTTAAAAAGCAGTTGAAAATAGTTTTGTGGCTCTACTGGGAACTGAGGTATCAGTTTTCCCTGCAGTAAATGAAGGTGGCTTTTTATCAACTACAGGAGCAGCTGGATCACAGTCAGCAATATATGCATGCACGTAGGCAGAAAGATAACCAGATTCTCACAAGTTACCCTTCCCTTGTACTCTATTTTACACATCTCATCTTATTTTAGACTTCACCTGTGCACATGTCTGTACCTGGCCTGATTCTCTTTAGGTTGGATATTAGGAGGAAGTTCTTCACACGGAGGGTGGTGAGGCACTGGAACAGGTTGCCCAAGGAGGTTGTGGATGCCTCATCCCTGCCGGCATTCAAGGCCAGGCTGGATGTGGCTCTGGGCAGCCTGGTCTGCTGGTTGGCAACCTGCACATAGCAAGGGGTTGAAACTAGGTGGTCATTTTTGTCCTTTTCAACCCAGGCCATTCTATGATCCTCTTGCTATTTTCAAGTTGAATGAAAAAGATTGGCCATGTTCTTTGGAATGTAGCTCTTGTTTACCTGATACATACTCCTGAAACAGATCAGAGTAGTCAGATGAAAGAAAGAATTCTTTCTAAGCCCAACATTGGGTGAATCCCATTTTCAGATGTATCTTTTTTTCTAAAAACCTGGAAAATAATCAAATTTCAAACTTATGCTTGACATTGGTTCAAATGTTCAGAACAGATGAACATAAAGCACTAAAAAATGACGGTACTTTTACAGGAAGTATCCACCCCATTTCAGTTCTGGATCCCCTCAGAATTTCACCACGGTGGTTTATCTGTACAACTGCAACACTTTCGCACTCTATGGGACTGACCACAGTTGCAGGAGCACAGCCTGCCTGATGAAAATCCACCAAACCAAAGAATGTTCTGAGCAACTTCAGGCTGTGTTTGTATTTCTATGAAATCTGGTTGCTTTTTTTTCTTTTCTTTTTTTAAGAAAGCAGATAATTTCTGTGAAGAACTACCTGTTGGATGTTGCCACTTAAATATTTACTTTTGAGGAATAAAAATGCTTATAAATCAGAGATCACTTATCACAAGCAGCTTTTTCTATATCAATTTAAGACACAATCTTTCCTTCTTTCAGCCTCTACTCAAAGAAAAAAAAAAAATCAGAAGTAAAAGTCTGTTTCTTTTCTTTGAAGAAAGGTCTGCTGATTGTGCTTATCTCATTACAGTTCTTCAATATATTTTATTCCTCTTTGGACAGATTGCAGCTTGGATTGAATTCTCTAATGAACTGTTCAGCTGTGCGTGAGAGCACAGCTGTTAATCTAGAAATTTTCAGTGATTAATCAGGATTATTTCTGTTACATAAACGTGACTGTAAGGTGTACCCATCTCAGTGAGTGAAAGTGGCCTGTAGGAACATTCTCTATGGTATTTGGAAGGCTGAGCGAATATATTTATGTAACTTCCAATCACCTTGTGCACAGGGGTACTCTCACCTTTAAAAAATCTGTTCTTTTTAAAACATTTTCTGAGAAAATTAGATGCTATATGTTTGAAACAATCTCTTTCCCAAAGCAAGTTACGCCTACTTACATTAGTAAATGTATTTTTTTTTCTTTTTTTTGTTTTTTTCTTGAACGTACATCATTATCTGCTACACCAGGGAGTAAAAATAAGTTAAGTGAAAGGAAATCACGGTTAAAATCAGAACTTAACAATTAGCTTTCACTTTGAGGGGACGGGGAGTATTACTGAGCATGCAGCAAAATATACTTTGGCGAACGAAATAATGAGAGACTTACTTAAGGAAAATACAATCATTTTAGAAAACCTCATATACAGTGAGCAATAATCAGTTCTCCACAGTAATAACCAGAAGGAGCACTTAAATTTTTTGACATCCCTAATCTTGGAGCCTGGGGAGTGCTGTAGAACATTTGCATTAAATTACTCCTCATTTTCGCAGCCCAGTCTGTCCATTCCATGGGTTTTTCTGCCAGTATTTATGAATTTGGCAGAAACCCGCGTACTTCATAGCTAATATTGTTGTCTCCTGCCAGAAACATCAGGGTAAGGTGGATTATATGCTGCATGACAATTAAGGGCTGAAGGAAATCATGCTGATTTTTAGATGTGGCACCCAGGTGTCATAGCTTGTATCGAATTAGTGAAATGGTGTTGGAGGAGATGCTCATACGCATCGCTTTTGTTCTGTGTGTTTTTGTTAAGAGTTCAGGTGAACTCTTGCAGGAAGGAGGTGAGCCTGCAATTTTCCAAACTGCAGTGGCAGGAGGGCTGGAGTAGTTCTCCTGCCTTTGTATGATGCGTGTGATTGTATGTCCGTTGTGCTGCTTTTCTTCTGATTATATGGTTCCCTGTATATGGCAAGGAAGGCTGGGTGATGTGTGCCACTTGTTTCTATTGTCGTCCTACATTAAATTTTCAAGTGCTATTGTTTGGGCTCCCACTCAAAATGAGAAGTAGAGTTTAGGAAGTGTTCATTGTTGGCTTAATTCTGCTTTCATTTAATGCTTTGCCATGCAATCGAAGTTATGCCTATGTAGCTATATCAATGCAACCTCTCTCTCTTGAGTTAGATATAACCCTATAGGATTAAACCATACCAGTGCATGCTAACATTGCCTATTAAAAGCAATCTGATCTTGCATGCATCTTTTTTAATCCATGCAACCATACTGAGCAGTAGTCAGTGTTGGAAAGCCCCTAGTTAATTTTATAATCAGAAAGTAGCGTTTAAATGATGGGAAGATTGGTCAGCGCATGTAATTCACAAACAAATAGAAAAGAAACCCATCTTAATAGTATTTATTCACAATATCATCATCCAGTATGTAAAGAATACAAATTTCATAATCAATTTAGTATATAGTGTCTTTAGAGGGATGAGATGGCTGCTCTTGAAAATCAGAAGTAAGTATGCCTGAGAATTGTGCAGCTTAGGTGAAAACCAATTCAGGTACAAGCAGTAGCTGATATTTAAGAGGTATCTACAAGGCTTGTCGTCAGCCATGATGCTTACAAGCCGAGTAACCTTCCCCAGTTTAATGAATTAGCAGAGATAATGCTATGTTTCTTTTCAGGGTTACAATTAGTGATGATACCCTAGGAGGCAGTCAAGTTTAGAGTGTCTGAGTTGGGATTTCTGAGATCGAGTGAAACCAAATTTCAGTTAAGTAGATTAGATTAGCTCTGGCTGGGAAGCGAAGCTGATATTCTCAGGGAAAGAAAAACACTTCAAAACTGTGCATTGAATTTTTTCCAATAAAAATTACTGCGGAACATAAACACCAAAATGACCCTCTGGAATAACCCAAATGCTGTGTTTCAGTGATGTGAAAATGCTGTATTTTGATTTTAAATATTAAATACTTTGGCCTTATATATTACTTGATATTATGCAAATCAAAGCACTATTAATTTCTTTTGACACCACTGAAATCAGGTTTAAGCAGAAAAAAATGCTTTCCTCTGAAATGTTGCTGTCTCAGTGAAACTTGCCTTTACTGATAGATGCAATTATGTTGAAAATTAATTGATTGACTCTGTATTTCAGCAAGGGTTATTCCATTTGTGTGTTATTAGTTCTCTTTCAAGCCGATTCTTCTACCAGACCCTCAACCTCTACTTTCTGAGACCCAGAATTGGGTAAAAGGTACTTTCGGGCATGCATGCATGCATGTTGCATAATAAACAGCTACTATGGGGTGTGTTTGTTATTTCCTTCATTGGTGTAGATGTCATCAGCCTTCTGTAGGATAAGTTAATTGTTGAAATGATAAAGTTATCATACGGACCAGTGTGGAGTTAGCGTGGGACATTAGCTGAAGTCCCACACCAGGGAAAGCCCCTGGGCTGAGGTAGATGTTTCCTCTCCAATGGGCAAGAAGATGGTGGAAATGCTTCGGCAGTTGCCTCTGGGTTTCAGATCTCTAACACTGGCTCTGGTCTGTATCAAGGGCTTCCATCGAATGAAGACATTTACAGTAATACTTTTACATCCCTTGTTGAAATTATCTCTAAGTAGGCTATTCAGCGAGCAAAAACATCTCATCCTTGGCACGTAGCTCAGGACTTCAAGCCAGATGCAGGAATTACTAAGGAAAAATATTTGGCATTTGTTATGTAGCAGGTTGGACTTAGATGATCGCTTTATTTCACTTTGACTTTAAAATCTACAAACTCTTAGGAGCTGTAGATTTACAATTGATTCTTTGGAAATATTTCCTATGATAGCTTATCTGTGTTATTAAAATGATCCAGAGTCATCTGGGAAGTCACAAGCTTTACATATTGCACAGGACTGCAACCTACTGAAAATCTCACTATGGAGCAATCCTGAAGGGAGGGAAATTAAAAATGCAACCTGAAGCTTGGCTTTTCAGCCATAGTACTCGAGTGGTTTGCCACAGAGTTCACAAAAGCAACAGCACTTCTGATTTTACCTTCTTTTGCTACGTCTATTTTATCTCCTTCAAGCAGTTTCTCTTTAGTGATGCCCAGTTCCCACCTCGCTATTATGTCTCCTTATTGTGAGCATGAATCCCAACTACAGAAGCCCTGTCAGATGGGATTCCCTTTTGAAAGGCTGAGGAAGCTGCCTCAGCAGTGAAGTTGTCAGTCTGAGAACTTCTTTCATCCACATTTCCCAGCTTCTTTCACCAAAATAAGGTAGGGCGATGGGATTGCTGTGGTACCCAATATATGAAAATAAAATCTTTGCTAACAAAGTCAGCTCTTTCCATTTTACAGATGGCTTTTGTTTGCTGGATAGACGCACTTAATATTGAAATGGGTTTATGAATGTGAGTGAGGAAAAAGAAGCTCTCTTGCTCTATAGTAAGTGGGCAACAGGGGGGAAGTCTTGAAGCAGCCTTGGTACCTTGCCCTGTAGCACAGAAAGCAGTGAATCTATTTGAAAGTGGTAAGCATGCACAATAAGCTTTCTTCCCAATGTGACTTCTGTGTCTATCCAGGGAATGTTTTTAACTGAATAGCGGAGAAAAAGGAAGGACAAGAAGAAATGGCATTTGCACAATGAAGTTCTCAAAGCCTCAGAGGAAGAACATGGTGATATAAAATTTTAGGTGTAGTTTCTGACTCACTGGGCTGAAAACCTGAGCTAGCAATGAAAGTTTTCTACAGGAAAGAGATACCCACATGCATATCAAAAAGCCACATAACCATTAGATAGTCTTTTCAGTGTTAAGATACATATGTAATCCATGAGTCACTTGAAGGCATTACGCCTTTGTTTCTGTTTGTAGGAACTGAGCATAGAAAATAATACAACCTTTTATCCTTTTCTATCCATTTATTCTGCCTGTTCTTCTGAGTATAAGGTATCATGAATCCAACTGGATCAGTGTAAAACGGAATACCCTCTGTTATGTATGTACTGTTATCCCCTGGCAAACACTATGACAGATATCAGGGTACTCATTACTCTCACTTCATGATCTTATAAATCTAATCTTTTTTATTATGAGGAAATACTTCACTGTGTGCCTGATCCAAATCCCGTTACTGTTTCTGGATGTATTCCCATTGATTTTCATAAGATTTTGAAAAGTTCTTGTGAGGTTTTCAGTACAAAAGCAGCTTATGTTGATGTAGAGGGAGGAAAATTGTAAGGACCTTGGTGGCTTTTTTTTCCCTTGTATTCTCTCAGTTTGTCTCTTTTTCTGGAGTCAAGGCACAGCTGCCTTTGCTACTCCTGCCATGCAGAAGCACTTTCCTATAGCTCCCCGCCTCATTGATTCTCCATCTGTTTTAATTTGAACATCTTTCTGGTGACCTATGTTCACATCTGGTGTAAATATGCTACTATTCAAAGTGTTTTTACTCTGTCAGTTACCATTTCAGAGAATGATTTATTACAAGAGGAGCAGTGTGCTCTGTGATGTAGAAAAGGGGAGAAAATCTAGACATGGCCTCAAGGAATTCTCTTCTCACTTGACTGAGATTTGGGAAACATGAGGTTATATACTGCCAAGAGCCATCACTCTCATAATCTGTCCCCCCAAATTACCTGGCAAGCAAGGAGGAAGGGGATCGGGCAGGCAGAGGAGGCAGCTGCTGTCCACATTTCCTTGAGGTTGTGAAGGACATGAGCCAAACCCCACAGACATCAGTCACAAGTCTGCTAACCCGTCCAAAAAACATTTGATAGCACAAAGGAGTCAGCTGGAGATTTGACCCATTTTCTCAGAGCAATGCCTTAATCATAAGCTAATTCTTCTATCCTTTTGTAGGTAGGAAAACAATGTACTTCATATAGATAAAGACCCAGATTACCACCTGATAATGATTATGTTCTAAGGCTGTGCAGATTTTCTTCTATTTCAGCACAGGAAGGAATTGCAAGAGAACTGATGTTTGAAAAGGAATTTGAATGCAGACCAGGTGGTTAATTTACTCACATTAGTTATCATGTGTAACAAGGGAGGTGCAGTTTGCAGTCAAGTGTCTGAAAGAACATCTCTATTGCTGCTCAGTGCACAGGTTTGCATTTTTGCTCACTTTACTTTTGTGCAATAGACTTTCTTTCTGCAAAACACTAGGTAAGGAAAATAGAATATGGATGAGAAACAGCATATCTCAGTGTCTATCTACCTCTGCTACATGAATTTTTAGAGTAAAAGGATGCATCATCATACTTTGAGAACAAGCAAATCAGAAGCAATTTTTTCTTTCAGAAAAGAGAGGATCACTTACAGTACTTTAAAATAAGACAATTTTTCCAATGGCCTAAAGAAAAAGAATCTTTCTCTGTGTAAGCTGACACACTGCCATTCCTTCCCATCTTGCTGAGTGTGAGCCCTTCGTGGAATATGACTGCATCTCTGCTCTTAGGAAATAGATTTCTGCAGTTGAATTGGATAAGCAGCAATGATGCCACTTCTTAAATACCAATGACTCCTCTTGTACTTAAATCAGATGTGGGTCTTGATCTTTATAAAGCATCCTTAACTTTGTAAAGGAGAAGATTGAGAAGAGCAGATTATTTTCCCTAGGGCTTTAGCAACTAGAAAACATATAGTAGATGCTGCTGCGTAGTGTTTACTCATATGCCTAAGTAATTGTATGTAGAGTGAAACTCTGGACTGCCATGCTCAGTAACTGCACTACCCTGTAACCTCACTACTACTGCAACTATACATCCCTTCACAGTTGTTCTGGGCAAAGCCCATTGTGCTTGGCACCGGCGGTAGACTTGTTCAGGTCCAGTTCTCTCATGTGTGAACACAGGAATCTCTTAGCCGTGGAAAATTACTGGGCACCTCCAGCCTCTGTGACTGTAGACAGATTTGCAAACACTCTGCAGTCCTGTGGAGCGGCTTAATAGCTGCGCTACACGTTTGAAGGAAAGCTCTTTATTTCCTTCCAGAAGCTCCTAGTTTAAAACAAACAATCAACAACAGAAAAGCAGCAAAACAAAAACACATAATGTCTAGATAAATACCACGTATACATCACAAATGATAGGTAGTGGGAAGAAAGCATGTTGCTATTGGGCAATAAACAATATATGGAAAAAAAGTTTAAATTGGTATTTAGAAGCAAGGCCAAACATAGGTCTCAATTTGTTAAAAGTGTATCTATATGAAAACTTAAACTCTTGTGTTCTTCTTTTACTCTTCTTTCTTTTGCACAGCTTTATTTACTTCTGCTATTTTCAAATTACATTAACATAAAAAAATATATAGCTCCAAAAGTTTAATAACAAGGCTTATTTCTTTAATATTTGCAGAGGCTGCACGGAATAAAAAAAAGCAGGCTATGCTGATTAGAAAAGAGCAATACATTATTAATGAAATAAATCCAGCTTATTTGCTAGCCAATGTTAACAAATGTGACAGGAAAAGTTAATGCCTGCTTTGTTATTAGGGTTTTTTCTTGTTTATTTTCCATCAGTTCTTAGCTTTACTGCAAACCAGTGGGCATCAGAGATGTGTGTATACCTTAGGCTGCTGCCAGAGCTTATTTGAGCCTCCTCCCAACTCTTCTCAGCTGGCTGTACCACTCACACCAGCTTGGCCACTTCAGCTCCTTATCTTTCTCAGTACCCTGATGTCCTCTGCAGAGGTTTTCCTGCAGGTTTGCTGCATCTCCAATCAGTATGAGAATGGCTAATCTATGGTGCTGCAATTTGTGGTTTGCGTCCAGAAGTACAAATAGTCTGTAATTTTCTCCAGGTCTTGATTAATAGAATCAATCTTTGTTTTTCTTTCATCTGTTAAGCAGTCTTCCAATAGCTAGAATAGTTTAGTGTATCTAAAGTTTGCTACCTTGTTCAGTACAGTTGTTCTCTTTCAGTTGCTATTATGCAACGGACCTATAGAGGGATAGCATTTTCCTGGTTTGGAATATACTATACCTATCAAAATTACAGGAATCAACAGGGCAGCTGTAAATCCTGTGCTAAGAGGAAGCAATGGATGGGGGAAAAATGCTCGTCTCTTTTGGTGTCAGTCCTATAGTGCTTGTCTGCAAGGCACAATGGAACATCTGGAAGCAAGAGCCTTTCTATTCAGGTAGCTGAAATTGCGTTAGCTGCTCTCACATAAAGAACAGGATTAGAATGACAGACCTTCCCACTGACATATTTGTTTTTGAATAAACTCGTCAAATGCAACAAGGAGTGTCATGGCAAATCTTTCCTGCCTCCGCTGTGAGGAGAGCTTCTGTGTACATTATGACAAGAGGGTTGTGTTTAATTGAGTTGCATTTTGGTGCTGTCTGCTGTAGGTAGATACAATGAAAGAGGACAAAGGGCAAGTTGAATTCATCACTATCAAGCTTCCTGTTTTTTTTTTTTTTTTTTTTTTTTTTAAACTGGCAGGTAACAGCAAAATAATTACTGCATGCCTAAGCCAGGTGTGTTGTAGAGAGAATTTATGTGGGAAGAAAGAAACTTATGCAGTGGCTTCACATTAATTTATGCTCAAGGTAGATTCACCGCTCTTTATGGCACAATGGGGAACCCTAAATACAATGGGGAATACAAACAAAAGAGGATAATAGAAGGAAGGCATCTTGCACTACCTTTGGAGTTATGCCTTATTCCTGCCTGCCAGAATCTGCTTTGGTGGGCATTTGCTTAAACATAATGACAGCATAGCTTACAATATCACAGAAACTAGGTCAGGTGAACTGGAGTTGCTATTGTAGCTTCACGAATCTTATCTATAGATCTGAAATTCAAATACATTTTAAAAGGTAGTTTTCATTAATAGTGGTTCCTTTAGTACCAAAACTCATGTGATTCAGTACACAGAAAACATGCAGAGATGACAAGTCTGGTTTCTTATTTCTTTGTAACTTATATGTAGGTAAGCTGGTTGAAATCTGAACTACTGTGGAAAGTAGTTCTTATTTTGGGAACACCACTCTTCAGTGCTTAACCCTACAACTTCATTTTTGACTTTTTCTTGTACTATAACCTCAGCTGGGGCATTAAAGAGTGTCTTCAGCTAGGCAGAGCTTGACTTTGTGTTACTCTGAGGGGTGTCAGCTGGTCACTCAAAACACTTCAGTTGCATTGCTGTGCGTACCCTTCTGGGCTAAAGCTGTGTCAGTCTGTGTTGGGATGCCTTTCTAATGCCTTATACTGTTGGTTCTGCCATCTTAGTGTGCCTATAGAACATTATGCTGGCAATTAAAGGTGTTAAATATCACTATAATGGCATAATGAAATCATTTCAAACAGTTCCCAAAGTAAGGGAGAGCTGGTGGTTCAGCAAGCCAGAGAAGTCCAGCCATACAAGTGGTTCAAGATGTTCTGCCCGAAAATTCTTCCTGGTATTTTCTAAGTAATTTCACCTTTCTTTTCCCTTCCATTTGAAAATCAGCAATGAAATTTCTTTAACTTAGCTTGTGTCACCTCTAGTTTCAAAGCTGCGAAGCGTCCTAAGCTGCAGCTCATTTGCCTTGTCCTGCAAGCCTGAATGGCAGAAGCATTCAGAAGGAGCAGAATTACTACTGGCTTTTAGGCCATACAGCAGCAGTGAAGATGCATAACGAACTAACGTGAATGAAACAATGAAGCACTCTGATTTGGGAGTCTTTTAACTTCTCATTTTGTTCAAAAATGGTCACAAAATGATCCAGCATTTCAAGACCATTTGTTGTTGATTTTTTTTTTTTCCTATGCACTTCTAAACTACAAAACTATTTTGTTGGTTTTTACCAGCATACCCCCATTAGAACAGCAATATTGCCCAAGGGAGGGAAGATCACACTTGAATTATTCTTATGGAATATTTTATCTAAGCATGCATAACAGATCACAACAAATGCCATTAATATTAACTGAATTAGATGGTTTTATTTCTGTTTTTTGAAGTCTTATACATCTTCATTTCTGGTCCTAATTTAATCTTCGCTAGTCTCAGATGGTTTTCTGCTTTCCTATCGCGGTTCTTTAATATTGACCTACCCTGAAGATACTGACTTTGTTGTTTTTTCCCAAGGCTTTTCACCAGCAGAAAGATGTATATCTATTATTCAGTAGAAATTTTCTACGTAAACTTCCCTTGATTTAACTGGAGAGAAACCTTATAGCAGACGTTTATACTTCTACTTAATTAGCGATGCACATCTGCTACCAGATAATAATTTCTAGCTTTTCAGCTCTTAATGTGTTATAAAACGAGTTAACATTTTGTGGAGGTAAGGATTATGACGTATGCTAGTCTTGTTGTAGTCTGTCAATCGTAGTTTCCAGTGGAAACTTGTCTTGCACATGCAGTTGTATAGATGTGTTTGTATGAATTCCTCTCTAAAACTCTTTCCTAAAAGCACACAGGCCACCTGCATTTTCATAGCTGGCAACTGAGCGCTACTTAGTGCAAAATAGATGCTCTTGTCTTTGTCATGGCTGTGAAGGGAATTCGTGGACATGTGGCCCTTTGAACTGTCCAATAATCCTGGCAGCCTCTGGGATACGGGATAGGGAACAGAAATGAAAGCCAAAAGAGGGAAACCAAATCTAGGCCATGAAAGGCAGCTAATGACAAGTGGTAAATTGCCAACTGAAAAGGCACAGAGTTGAAATAAAAATAAGTGGGATGGGATTCTGGCAGATGAGATGTGCACGAGGGTTAGGATTTTGCCCTTGCAGTTTGGCAGGAGAATTCTCCATCCCCGAAGCTGGCTAGAGCAACCTATTTTTTAAAAAAAGAATAATTTTTCCTTCTTTGCTATCCTCTTTTAACAATTTCTGGTGAGCATGGAAACAAAATTTACTAGCGTTAGTCAAACATACTACGTGCCAAGAAACACTGATGTGTTTATATTGGATAAAAAAGTATGCAGCCTGTGATTTTGATGGTGCTATTTGGTGGTGCTCAACGTAGGTCCATCATGCATACAACACTGTTGTGTAGCATCCCCTGGGAATTTTCTAACCAAGCATTTTTGTCCCCTCTCCTTTTCTGCTTCAAGTCATCTCCATAGTTGCATGCTTCCCCCTTGGTGCTAATTGGCTTTCACTAATGAGTCTAGGTCCTTAATCAATTGGTTTGGAAAAAATAAAATCTCACTACATGAGAATAACATAATGTAGCAAACTCGTGCTCTTCAGGAATGTTTCTACTTTCGCCAAATCTACTGGGCCTACCTATATGGATTTTGGTTACTGCTGAAAGAAAGTAATAGAATGAGTGGTTTCCCTGACATGTGACCAAACACTTTCTCATTCTCCATCTGTTCTGTACAATGTTTGTTCCTGCTACTACTTTGCTTTTATTTCTGTGGCCAATAGATGCAAGGGATTTGTAGTTTTATTTTTGGCAGAAACAAACTGTCTCATTTGCGTTATGGCTTTGTTTTTCAAATTTTCTGTTGTCTTCTACAGAGTAGATTGTCTGAATGTTTAGATGTTCTTTGTCACTTAGTATCACATTGAGCACAAACTTCCTGCAGGAGTTTTACTTTTCAATTTTGCATATTAATATTGATTTTAAGCAAGTTATTAATGAAGCACTTGTCAAGGTTGAAACAAGAGCAAAAAGAGAGAAGTGGCACTACTGTATCCATAAACTACTGAAATGACTCTTCTAATCGAGTTGCACTTCACTATGGAGGCTGTGGATGTTGCCTTTAGCTGGCTTTTTGTTTCCTCAGTAACAAACAAAGAATATCTATGAGTGCTGGGGTGTTTGGAGAACTGATGTTGGTCTTGATTATAATTTTAACAGTGCTGAAAATATCATAATAGCTGATGCTTGACTTGTATATCTACATATAAATGTACCTGTTGAAAAAATAATAAAAAAAATCTGACTTCCAAATTTTTAAGTCTTGGGCTTTATAGATCTCGTCTTCCTCCTCTCTTCTGAAGAAAACCTCTCTCCTAGTGGTGGTGAATACATGCAGGAGCAATATATAAGGAAGTTAATGGTTGTATTCTAGATATAGTAAATAGATATAGCTTAAATAAATTCTCAATTTTAAATCTATTTTTAACAGCCCAGATAACAATCTGTGATTTAAAATGCTGTTAAAAAGATAATTCTTCTGGACAGCAGTGGAAAAGTCGACCAGCACAGTTTATTGCTGCTGCTTGATCTACGTAGAGTAACTCAGAAGTGGAAAGGACAGATATTTGATTAACTGATCCATATACTTTGCTGCTTATAAACCACTGTATTACAGATTCTCCCCAAAATAAATCTGTAGTCTTGCACTATATTGCTTTACACCTATATTTAATAGGGTAACTTGGAAATAATTTCGGCATAAAAATAGCTATATCTGACATTAAACACCTGATACTTTCCTTTTGGATTCTAGTCTGAATCTCATGGTATTTTCACACTGCAGAGAGAAATGTACTTACAAGAAATAGCTCTATAATTGGTCTTGGCTATTGTTTTTTTTCCTACCAATGGGCAGAGAGATGGGGTAACGCAGAAAGCTAATCTGGCCTAAGGTTTTAGAGACTTTGAGGCTTTTGACGTGATCCTTTATCTCTTGCTTGCTCAAAATTGTTACTGATGGTGCCTCAAGCAGCAATATATGTAGGTATTTATGTAGTACTTCTTACTCACCTATCTCAAGTATTACTTTTCTTACTTCAGCAAATTGCAGAGGTTCCCTGCTATGTAGGTTGTTTTCATTTGCGGACAGGGAAACTTAGGGAGGTTGAGTAGGTTTATCCACAATGTGCTTCAGTTCCTCCACTGCATTTCAAGCCAAAGACAATGGACATTCTTACTGAACTTCCAGGAGCACTGGCACTAACAGGCAGGTCTAGGACCTGTGCCCAAAGCCTTCCCACACATTCTCCATTAAAATGCAGTACACAAATAAGTAAACTACAGGTGAAAACATTCATGCTAAAACAAGGCACCAAATAAGCTGATTTGATATGCCTTCTGCCTTGCTTTTGGCTTCGTTCCTAATCCTGTTTCTCGCAAGAGAAGCTCCTACTGTGAATAGCTGCTTCTTAATAATAGAATATTACTTTACTGATTAATATTTGTGGGACACTCAATCTAATTACTGTTTCTCACAGCTTCTTTAATTACAGTAATGTGAGGTTTTACCTAAGCAAAAGATTTCAAATGAGTTTAGCAACGCTTTACAACTTAATTCCGTATGTGGAGCACAGCAGCTCACTAGTGGGAGAGAGGAAAACAGCCCTTGAACCCAGGGCACGTGTTTGTGAACAATAAGATACGCTGCTGTTTTTGTTTCTGAATCAGAAGACGTAATGCTGAGGATTTACAGAAGCAAGGAACTCTGGAACTTCAGGTTAGGGAATTGCTGTAGTGAACGTGATTAGCTCTGGATAAAGGGGAACTCTGTGTAGTGCAATTGAGGATGTCTGTGTTTACTTATAATTGAAACTGGAGAGACAAAATTGAATGTCCATGATTAGTAAGGCATGCCAATGAAATATCTTCAAGGACTAGCCGCTATCCTTTCAAATGAATGTGCAGAGGAATACCAAGTTATTTTTCTTGGTCAGAAATTACCCTATTTCTTCTTCATCATTTACGCTGAAAAGCAAAAGGTGAAATATGAAGACAAGCCTTTTGAAGAAACGAGTAGCTCATTTTTCCTTCCAGAATGCCACATTTTAAAATGGACGTTAAATCACATTCATATTAACTGAATACTTCTGTGGAAAGTACAAAAATACTCGCGTTGGACTTTTGCTATGTGTTTAGTAGTAGATGTAATCATATTAAATGTACAATATTAGAGAAGGACTCAAAGTCATAATAAAATGCAGGATTCACTAATAGTGCGGTCTATCAGCTGTATATTCAGTGCTCCATTTGTACATCTCCAGTGCTATTTTCAAACATCATAGCTTAATTTCATCTCTCAAAGGGCAAAGCTTAAGAGCACAGTGTGTTTTTGACTATTGAAAAAGGTAACTTCATTGATCAGACGAATGGGGAAAACATCTAAACAGGCTTCTATGTACCAATCCTGCAAAAGGAAGAATAATGTTCTTAAATTTGCAGACTGAACTAGAACCTGTTGAGCACGCTGTATCTGTAGCACAAAGGACTTGAATGCTTGACCTGAGGTTGGATTAGTGAAATTCTATGGGAATACATCTTCCTCAGCTTTGTAGAACTCAAAACATTTAAGAAACTGTTCTCATCCTTGGAAACTCTTTTTATTTACTGAAATATGTCTGTAGTTTCTGACATGCTTGTATTTCAGAGTTATGTTGTAAGGCATGGGAATTTGATTATGAAAGTCTCTAACTATTTTAAAAAGAAATGATTAATATTTTTATATAATGTTGATTTATTTTGAAATGTAATGTTTCATGGTTTTAGTCTTGCAAACTGAAATTTGTATTGAGGAGATGAAAAAATGCTAAAATGCTCCTGTAATTTAACTTTCCTTATGCTCCATTATAGTCTCCCAGAATTCAGTCACAAACATAAAGCACTGATTTAAAAAAAAATCACATTTAAATAATTTAAAATTGTTCAATACTGAACATGATCAGAACCCCAATCATTTTCAAATAGAAGTTCCTATAAAAAGTGAAGCAGTTGAATAATTCTAAATTGCTTTATACTGTGCAAGCACAGAACCCCAATCACTTCCAGGCTGAAGCACTTATGAAAAAAAAAAAAAAAAATTGAAGTGCTCCAGTAATTTTAAATTGCTATGTACAAGAAAAAATGCCTTTAAATTATTGGATACTTAAATTTGTTCTTTAAGATTACTTATTTTTATGCACAACCTGAACAGCTTTACTTCGTCAAAATGGACCAAAAAATCTGATTGTATATATAAGTAAACAAATTAAATTACTTGCTGTTGCAAATAGTAATGGTAGGACATTCAATTATCAACCACATGTATGATGCTGTCGCAATCCTCAGTATTTTTGTTATTATGCATAGCTCAAATTAATGAAAAAGTCTTTAGTCTGTATCTAAGAATGAAAAATAGGCCACTTTCAGATCCCTTCAAATAGGAACTATTAGATCGCTTTACCTGTTCAATGTAGGTGGATGCTAAAGCATACCTTTGTGTGCTTTCCATCCAGAAATTTGTTAAACAAAGATGTGAATCTGACCTCTCAACATTTTTAGTGATTATATTCATATCAGAATGGACATGGCTCTTGCAGCTTAAGGCAGAGATTCACATTTTTCCACAAACTTTCACGTTTTGTGTTTGTTGCTTTTCTTTTTCGCTTGTTGAATCTCCTGTAGAACAGATGTTAGACTTGGTAAATACAGATAACACAGAACCAATGAATACTAAAAACGCTGTCTACAGCATTAAGTAGATGGGTCACACTAACATACCGAGTTTCCATCCATAGCAAAAGCCTAAATAATTGCTTTCAAAAGCAAGTAGTTGCCTGTTACAGAGATTTTGTCATGGAATTTGTGGGATACAACCCCAACTGTGTCCTAATGCTTAGGGCATCACTTTGTATGAGAAAATCATGTTCACCTGAGTACACATCATTTGTCCAATATTTTTGGTAGAAATTGGTTTTACAAAATGACCAAATACATCCATGAGATTTATAAATTAACTTGCAATATTTTCCAGTATCATTCTCTCTTGAAAATTGAGATTAAGTTTTCCAATGAAGAACTAAAAGTAAATTAGTATTCAGTAGGGTGTTGCTAAAACATTCTCCAGGACACACCAGATTTCAGTCTCATAGGATTTCCTTTGACTTTTGAATACATGGAGGGGAGGGTCAATAGCTGTATCTTTTGCATAAAAGATTTCATTCTGCTTTTAAATGGCAAGCAATTATATGAGAGAGGGTTATAGAACAAGGTCTTGGTTTCATATTATTTATGTTCTAATTAATTTACCAGATTGTAAAATTCTTTTATTTTTTTCCCTTTGACTACTAAGTGTTGATCTTTAAGAATTGTCATGTTCCTAGCACTAATGGGTTTTATTTCTTTGGAAAGGTCACTCTCAATGTAATGTCACTGGTAACACAAGGGAGACTGTAAGCTTTGGAGACTTTGCTTTATTGTGATGTGCTCAGAAATGTTCAACTATTTGCTGTCTTTCCCCCGAGGCATCCTTTCTCTAGAGTCAGAAGAGTTGCTACAAATTCTTTTAAGTTCTTTGGCTGTATTTTGTGTTTCATTAAAAACACTCTTCAAGTAGCAGCTGATGCTTGCAAAAAGACCTGGATTTTTTTTTTTTAATTTCTGGATGACAAGTGGCTTGAAAATTAATGCCTGTTTTAACTAAACGCACGAGCCCTTGATTGATCAAATGAAGAGTGATGCAACAAATTGGACCATATAAGTGAAACAAATTAAAAATTTGCATGGTAGCTAGCCTACCTATAATAAGGCAGAGGTAATGCTTTTCACAAACTAAATAAAATAACTTGAAAAACAAAGTGTTGCACAAAAAAGTTCAGAAGTGAGTAAGTAATTTTAGTAATCAGTTTAGGGAATGAATTCTAGGTTGAAATAATGTGAAATTATATAATCGCTATTCTGCTTCTGCTGAAACAGTTTAAAATCTATATAAAAGCTCAGTGCATTATATGTGTACACATATCATATATAGATTTCATTTATTCCTTCTGCCGTGGCAATTGTTTTAAAGCTGATCTGGTATTTTCTTTGTCCTAAACCTGATAACTCCTTGTAGTTCTACATCAGCCATTGGGTTATCTGGGGACAGTGGTGTTTGATTTTGACAAGCGTACATCATGTGGGGGGGCAGGAGCACAAGAGGACAGCAATGGCTTCACTGCAGCATAATGACATAACTCAGATCAATAGGTTGATCTTCTGTAACACATAGCAGCGTGTTCCTTCAGAAGCTTGACTCGGCAGGTAACAGCTAATCTTCAGTTTTCCTTTCTAGATTTTCTGCTCTCTAGGTTGTAAGATGATGATAAAATAGATGGTGTACCTAAGTGTTGTGTCCTGTGTGCAATAACTGATTACAATTCCAATGATTTCAGTAAGTACATCCGATAAAGGTTTAAATTGTATATATTTATTTGAGTTTGTTCAGAATACCTATCCAGTGTACAAAAGATATTGTGCAGGTGAGCAGTCTCTGGTTTCTGTTTTGTCATAGTTCATTGAATCTCAATTTCCTCTCCTAAAGGTAAATGTAACAATATTTGCTAAATATTGCATCCTGAAATGATTTATGTACCTAAGCTTTACCAACTGGAATTGACATATACAGCAGGTTTTTGGTTTTTTTTTTTTCCTTGACTGGACAAATAGAAGCATGTATCACTTGCAAGATTTCTAGTCTGGTTGCCCAGCGTTGAATAAGCCGTATTCTCTTATTTCTTGATCATATTTGTGGTGCTCTTCATCTCATAGCACTTCAAACCACTGGGCAGTTTCAATCATATTTAGTAGGCATGAGTTTTATACTAGTTTTGTTAAATGGAGATAAGTGAGAACATAGAGGTCGTATTGACATCTGACAGAAAGATTGACATGGTTAACACGTCCTGTTACAAAAAGAGAATCCACCTAACAGCTTGGTTTTTTAACACAAATATGAAGCTAGTTTAGAACTATCTGTTTTACTCCCATAAGGGTAATACTGCTAGATTTTAGGTGGTAAAGAAAACAACAAGCATGTGATATGCAGGGAATATGATGCTGATTGTCTATAGCTTGTTGTTCTACGGAATTTTCTCTTCCTAGAATCATAGAATACCTAGAATTGGAAGGGACTACAGAGATCATCAAGTTCAACTCCTCTTTAACTCAAAGTCAGCACACAGATTTGCACTAGGACTCTTGCACTGCAGTCATTTTTCAATTTTCATCAGGAGTGTCTAGATTTTGGACTCTTTTTTTGCTGCTCTCCAGTACCCTTGCTGGAATCAAGAGATTTACCTGAAAGTTTTCATCAAAAAAATGATAATAATAATAATCTTATGTTTGTGACTGTGTGGGAAAGCATCAGAAAACGTTCAGCAAATGTTTTCTTGAAACTGAAAAATGGACATTTTCACTTTTTCCTCATACTTTTTTTAAAGATAGGAGTTCTGAGGTTTGGATCCTGCTTTTGATATCAAGGTGGTTGCAATGTGCATGTGCTTAATGCACGAAACCATGCTACTCTTTGAAAGATAGTTTTCATCCAAGTACAATCTCAATTTTACCTTTCCAGTGCAGAAGACAGATATTCGGTGTTACACAAAATTCAGTTTTGTGGTGCAGTAATAATTGCTTTATTTTATAACTTTGCGGAATATAAAGAAAACGATGGGCGGGAGATTGGACCTTTTTTGATAATGATCAAACTGTTGGGAAATTAAACATAAATCATGTTGCTTAAAGGTTCTAGACATCAAGGCTGAAAAAACACTATCTGCTCTGAGAAATGTATTGTTTCAATTTTTTCTCTAACGGCTTTTGCCACATCAGCATTCTCCAGTGTGGAATAACGACTTTGCTCCATGCAACTTCTTGTGAAGGGTCATAAACATGTTTAAAAAATCCTTAATTTATTTCCTTTTATAAGACAGAGATTCATGTTTTCATTCATCTAAGTGTTTCGTGAAGTCATTATTGTTGGAAAATAGGATCAACGTGTTTAGTTCATTAGGTGATAAATAACTAAAATAGTCAGCATAAACAAATCTGTGAACAGGTTATTGTTGTAGTGCAGTTTAGGTTTCAGTAATTCCATATCTTGCCATATAACCAGAACAGAACTCCGACTTTCAATGTTTCTTCTTTATGCCTCTTTCACTGGTACAGAAGTGCTACTGAATGGCTAATTTGCATTATTCTGTGCCCTGTAAAATGAATTTATTATGCGGCTTCTCTAAATAGGCTAACCAGTTGTAATCTCATTCCAGTGCTGTATGGGTTTCAGCAAAATGTGATTACAGTTTTCATAACGCTTAGAAATAAACAAAAAAATAACCTTGGGGCCCAACTCATCCTTTTGCTTGAGGAGTCCAATTTATTAAATGGGGTCATTAATCACGATGGGTAGGTATTTACTTGGTAAATAATTGAGTAATTTAACATGTTACTCCCTTTGAGCACAAGTAACACATTGTGGTCTCAGTTATTAATCATTAAAATATTTAATGAACTAGGATGATAGTTGTTGCCTGGCATAGAACAATCCAAACAATGTTCAGATGCGTCTCACAGATGAAAGAGGAGGCTCTGAGCCATGCAGGTACTGCCCTTCTTGACTTGGAAGTTGTCTTCTATCAGCAAATTTTGAGTCTGAGATAGTAAGCTCCACTGAGACAGAAAGTGAAGCTCCGTGCTGTGCAATGCCTGCCATTTGCAAGCAGAGCTGCTTCCCAGCAGAAAGGGCACAGGTTTAGCAATGCATGAGAGTTTGCACCTGTATTTGTATTTCATACAGATTAATCCTGACTGTTTGCAAAGGCTGCTTAACATTGTTGGAGCTAAATGGAAGCAGTATCTCCCCTGATGTCAATTTTTTCAGTTCTTTTAAGTGTTAGTTAATTTTAAAATGATTGTGATCCATCAATATGACAAGACTTTTAAAAGGAAAAGGAATGCTAGGAAGCATTAGGCAACTTACTTCGGGCCTAAGGAAATATGAATATCATTTACCAGGCCATGAAGAGTCCTCGTCTAGAATTCTTTGTGTACTCTGCACACATGCAAACTTTAGCAGCCACGGTGGAAAGTTACCAATATGATAAAAGGACTGAATACTACAGGAGAAGATTTGAAGAATTTGATTTGTTTAATTTAACAAATTGAAGACTTAGAGAGAAAAAAAGTTAATTAAGTTATGAGTCAGGACTGGTACAAGAATATGAACAATTCTATTCTGGAATCTGGAAACCAAGAAATATCAGAATGAGAGTCTAGAACTGCGGAGCACAAGAAGAATTTAGTGCTCAGAATTCAGTGATATGGCCAAGAGACTGCCTGCCTGTGACGTGTGTGTTAGTCTGCTGGAGATTAGAGATGGTTCTATCCAGGCCTAAATAACGTTTTATGTGGGATTCCCAAGTCAAAGCTTGCTTTAGCTAAGCTAGAAATTCTGATACATGGAAGATGTGGTAGGAAGGACTTTGGTGCAAGAGACTATCCAGAGCCCTATAATGATTTCTGATATCTGAGCCCATTGGCTGCATCCACAGCATGGAGATATGCTCCAATCCAGCAGCTTGAATCTCAGAAGCAGTTTAATAAAATAATTTTCTGCTCCTTAGATCAACAAGACAAGATTACTAGGTGATGCATGTTTGAGTGCTAGGCACTTCTACGTTAATTCATTCACCCCAGCACCACACTGTGGTGGTATACCATTTTTCTCCTCATTCTGGTTCTACCTCAGCAATGTTGCATTTTGCAGTGTAGGTGATGCATCTTGATTGCATTGTTCAAATGGCAAGGCTAACTCAGGTAAATCAGAGCAGACATAACCTTTGTTTACATCATGGCATAACCTCAGGTCCCAGTAACAGGGAAGAGCTTCTTCATTATGCCTCATTATCTCATGAATGCTTTGTTTCACATTGGTTTAAGTCATGTTGATGGCTGTGGAAGCCGTTTGATGCCCCGTACTACGGAACATGGTCCCAGCTGTTTATAGTACTGCAGTGTCTTGGCAACCTGACCAGATGAAGTGTAGGCTGTGATGATTTTGCACCCAGCTTCCTTTCTCCAGCTGAGCTTTCCTGCTTTCTCGCAGCTCTCCAGTGTCTTGATTCAGTGAGCAGATGTGACTGGAAGGAAGCAGAAAAATGATTGATTTCCAGGCAGGTCAGAGACTGGGGAGAAATCAGCACAGCTAAACTTCAAATGGGGGTGACATGGAAATGCTCTCATACCTTCTAGTACACTTGTCATATCTTTCCTGGCCCTGAGCAGAATGGACTCCAGAGTACTTTGGGCTCTGTACAAATGGATGCTAAGGCTACATTTCAGCAAACTGAGTAGTTCCTCTTCCAGGGATCTTTAATTTGGGAAGGAAAGTATCTGTCTGTTCAGACAACAGTGCTGGCAAATTACTTCTTGAATAACTTAAATTAACAAGATTTCCAGTGTCATGGAAGATGCACACTTTTTATTGGATATGTGATAAAATGCTCGTAATAAACATATATATTCACAAAGAAAGTGCTCATAAAAAGAAAGTTCCTGTTCTAGATAGTCTCACAAAAGAGTTCGTCATATTTTGTTTCCAGTTAATGGACGCCTACCACAGTCACACTGCTTAGTGACAGGAGAACTGAATTCATTTCAGCCAATAAAGCCATTCTAATTTGCATTTTCATAGCCCACCCTTCAGTACTTTGACTGTGACTTTCATTTTTAGGACAGAGCTATGCATTAAATGGATATGTAGGCCCTTTAAAAAGATATTTATCATCCTTGAAGAATCTTAGTGCCAAATCTTAATAGCATTTCTTACAAAAATGACTTGAATTCACTATCAGATGGAGAGGTACAACTGTAGAGATTGGGAATACTCTTTCTGAACTCCTTTAGTGATTAAAAATAAGAGGTTAAAGCCTGAAACAATGAAAAGTTTCTCTCCAAAATGGAAAAAAAAAAAAAAAGAAAGAATTAAAATATCACCAAACTTGTGCCCTAGATATCAAACTATTGTCAAAAAGCAGTGTATTTTACTTAGTCACTTTTGGAGATAAAAAGTTAATCATACCTTCATAAAATGTTTAGCACCTTTGATAATTATACAGGTAAGAGGATAAATTATTCAGGCTTTGAGTAATTTGGTTTTTTTTTCTATGCTAATTGAAATTAAAAAGTATACAGAAGACAAACAGAACTTCATGTTCAGTCTGTATGTGATTGGATGAAAGGATTGCCTCAGGACCTGCTGACTGGCGTTTGCATAATGCGGAATGAGAACCTTACTTAAAGCAGTGCTCTCTTTATTCTGTTTAAGTCTCCCTCTGTTAATTTCCTTTAAATGGCTCCCTCATGTAAATCTTGAGTCAAATCCTGAAATCAATGAGTAGCTCTTACTGACTTCAGTAAGGGGGGTTTCATCATCTCTCTGCAAAGCACGGTGACTACGTGCGCCTTTCATTACTTGATTTTCTTTTCTGATGGCTTCCTCATCATTTATTTCTTTTTGAGTCTAGTATAGCAGCACCTGAAGATAGAAGGGTTTTGAGATTCGGAATTCTCAATTTGCATGATAAAAATATTATGTCATGTGCAATTTAATTCAGTGTTGGTGGTTCTCATTATTCCGATTACTGTTCCCTTTTGCTTCATGGCTTTAGGATGGCTGTATTTTTTATGAAAATATCAGGTTTTCATATGCAAAGAGCAAAATTCTAGTTCTCGTGCTTCCAAAGAAAAGCTCAGAAGCAAAAATTGAGTCAATTGAGTAAATGAGTCAAAATAATTCCACCATGCTGTCCTCTGCCAAATAAACACCTCCCAAAGCCATAAATATTTCTCGTTTCTCAGGAAGTGAGTCATGATTTTTGACCTTTTGGATTACATGTATTCTTAAAACTGGGTGTCATTTCTATTTTAAATCTTCTTTTATGGTGTTTGTTTTTTATTTATTTTGCATTTAACTTCACTCTCCTGAAGTGAAATGTAGAATGTATCTTACAGAACACTGCACTATGAAATGGGACTTGTTTGCATTTATTGTTTGAAAAACTCATGCCTGGGCAGATGGTTTTCACAGGTGTCCGCACCAGCCAAATCTCTATTTAAATAAAGCCTTACACAAAGATGAATTTAACACCATAAGAATATATGTGAGATGTAATTAGCATGCTCGTTCTTGCATTTTTGTAATAGAAAGTTTTGATCTCATACGAGTAGGACTAAGGGCATTTTGAGTGTTTAAAGTAGAAGGTGAGAAAATGCATTTCAAGAGTGAGGATGTGGCTGATCAAATCTGAATGGAGTTCCTTCATACACTAGAACTAGGAAAGTCATAAAGTATACAGAGAATTCAAAATTCTCCGTAGGGTCACTGTAGGGTTCAACATTCTGTCACTATGGAAGTAAAGGAACTCCTGGTTTTCAGATGCAGCATTGCAACTTTAACACCAAGGGCTTTATTCATTTCCATGGTAGCGTGGTATAAAACTGCAGTGCTTTTCTGCTTTCCAACCCATATTCTATGGGAGCAGCTTTAGAGCAAATGTTGAGGTGGGTAAGGTCAGCAGCATATGCCTGCTGTTTTATTAACAACAAAAAAAGGTGTTTCTTAGGCTCAATATCTTATCAGATGCACAGTTCTAGACCAGTGGCTTTTGCAGGAGTTATCTGAACTAGTGACATTTCCTTATAGTGGCTGGTAATAAATTCAGAAAGACAAATTGTCAGGATATTAAAAATGAGTCTTCACTCTCTGCTTTTCTGAAAAGCATTAGGTTATGAAAAACTTCGATTCTGCCTGTTGTTGAATAGAGGAGCTTCAGGGCTGAGAATCACAACTGCTTGGTTTGCTTCCCAGGCTTCTAACCCCTCAGTATTACTGTGTGAATTGTCTGCTGCTCAGCTGTAATATAATTTCAAATATGATTTTTTTTTTTCTTAGCAGTGGGTTAAAGATCTTCCTGTACTAATTGCTCAGTTCATATTTAACTACATGTGTGATCAGTGTTTATGTACTCTGAATTCTACGTGTTTGACACTTTGCACATTATTTTCAGTGTGTTTAGCTAAGGTCTTTCTTCAGATTGCTGTCAGCCCATAAGCACTGCTATTGTATTAAAAATATATGAAATCTGTGGGGCAATAAATTCAGAATGTGCTCTGCTTTGAACAGTATTTTCTTTGTCTTCAACACAAATTTGTTCTCGTCTCGTTTTTTTTCCAAGATATTTTTAGAGACTTTTTCTCCTTAAGTGAAGGAGCTCAAAAGAAATTATTTTAACGTGATAGGCATTCAGGTCAATGGGAGAATTTCTTCATGAGAAAAATAAATTAAACAAATGCTTGTGCTTCTAAAAGATAATTAAAAACTCTCAGTGTGGTGACAAATCTTGTCTGACATGTGGAGATGTAGAAAGTACTTGGAGTTGCACAAGTAGAATAAAATGTTCCATCTCACAGCAAGGCCAAGCCTCAGTCTTGTAATTATTTCAAAGGGAGTAAAGGTCATTTTCTATTTCCTACAACTGTATTATGTGAGGCTTCTGTACCAGGCTAATAGAAGTTAACTCATGACCTATTTAGATTGAGCAGATTTCAACTTATTTGGTCACAAATCAGATAAAATAGACATATTCCCTTCTCTAAGAGCACTGTCACAGATGATGTCCAAAGCAGCCTTTCACATTTATAGCCCTGTAAGACAAGATTTTCAACTTTGAGATGTCAGAAACTGGGAGATGGCAACATAATTTGCCTCTTTCCTGCTGTGTTAGTCCCTTAGGAGAAGAGTTATGTTTGTAGTTAAATTTCAGCCTATTCTGCTTGGGCTATTTTTCTGCTGTGGACTTGTTAAATAATTTTGCTTGAATTATTGCTAGCATCTTGAGATCGGGAGAATTTTCCTTCTGCTGTGATTGCATTTTTGTGCATATTCATCCGGTAATACCATGAGTCAGAAAGACAGGTACTTTAAAAACGCACCTCTGTGCTGTGCAAATGTGTGCAGAAAATGCAAGTCTGACTTTCACAGCTCCGTGCACGTGACCACTGAAATGCACACCAGGCTATTTTTGATGGTCAGTAATCAGGTTTTGTGCACGATTTTATTGGCAGGCTCTGAGTATATGTCTGTTGATGTTTAACAGATGCTTTATACTGGAGGACCAAAGGGGACACTGTCCAACACTCAACCTCTGCAGAGTCTCCAATGAAATCAATATCTCACTCTCAATAATTGAATGAGGGATTAGCCACTGTACTTTTTTAGGCCTTTGTAAGAATGGAAGCAGTTACAAGGGCGTACAGAAGTGAATAACAGTCAGGTGTATTGCACCATTCTTCATGTATTACTGCAGGTCTTTCTTTGTTAATCCCTTGAAGGGATAAATGTAGCTCAGGCCAGTGAGGAAGGGGAAAGGTGTCCATCTACTGCTTCTGAAAACCGCCAGTTTGATTGTCACCATTTCTTAGTCTGCAGCACTTATAGCCAAGCTTTTACAGCAACTGCCAGTGAAGTGAAACAAATGATCCAGCACCTGAATTCAGTAAGAGCTAATGCAGATGAAGTTGGGTACCTTTGGGTGCCTCTGGTTTTTATTAATGGGGTGACATGAAATTTTGTGAGTGTGAGGTGTGTGAATGGGGACAGCAGCAAATGCATTGCTGTGATTTAGCAAGTAGATTACAAGTGGTGGAAAGCTTGGCAGGACATCTCTCTAGGGTTAGGAACAGTTTACCAAATGTTAATGTAGCGAGAGAATCGAGGATTGTGTGAGATGCTGCTGTTGGGTCAGTATAAAGGACTGTACAGTTTGCTACCTAAGAGCTGGCTAAGGAGAAAACCTCCAACACTCACCTCTGTGGTCTGGTGGAAAAGCTGTCCTCATTTTACAGCAGAAGAGCTTTATTAGCAAACTTTTACGCTGTCGTGCTTGGCATGTCTTAACAGACCCATTTGTGCAAGGTCACTTTGGGTTTGACACTCACATCTTCCAGGGCCACCACGTTTGCCTTGATGGTTTTCTCCTTGGTTAGTGTGGGTGTCTCTTCTCTGAGTGCTGTCTGAATGTCCAGCAGGCAGCAGATTGACCGTAACACCTTTGATGAGAGCAGAGTGCTGTGATCACCAGGTTAATGCTGCTTTCTGAAAACCGCCTTCGGAGATTCTGAAGCAGAAAGCACTTTTGAAAATGCTGCTGTGTTAGTTGGAAAATAAAGATTTGGGTTTTCCCACTCTCTTGAACTTTCCTCCTTTTGCCTCTCTCTTTAACCTCTTAACTTAGCAGCTTTTTCCTGCCGCCTCTTCTTCAGACATTCTTACCTCCATGCTCTATTTAAAAGCTGCCAATAAAAACAGCGCTTCAGATTGTTGTCTGTACTCAGGGATAGAACATAAACCTTCAGCAAGTGCAGCTGGCATTGTACCTATTTCCAACAAATTTTACTTTTCTTTTAAGCTTCCTCCTTTGTGAAGGTGTTCCTGCAGTGACAAAGAATTCTGACCACACAATAACAATGATACAAAGTGTATTTACCTTTAACCTTCAGATCTACCTCCACTATGATGATTTAATTTTGTCTTCCCTCACTGTAAATAAGTTTTTGATTACAGAGAAAATGACTGAACTGTGGCTCAGAGGTGAAAAAGGAAAAAATCAGTAGTTCGCATTTGGTAGCAAAAAAGGTGTTTTGTTGGTGGTGGTTTTTCTTTTCTTTCCTTTTACTGGCGTTGTTTTAAAGGAAATTTCTGTGATGTGAAATATCACCCTTGAATAAATAATTTCTTCTGTAACTTGGCGAATGACTTTTAAAAACTAGGCTTATGGACCCTACTTATCAGTTATTTCAATCAACTTAAAAGTCCTTAACTTAATCATATATTTAAACTGAATTGGATTCAACTGTTGGTAGAAGCAACCTAAAAGCATCCTATGACTTCATAAAGACCAATAATATCCTGTATCCATCATCTGGACCGACAACTTAGCCCTCACAGTTATTTCTATATTTTGTGATCTCCATGTCAACCCACACATACATAAAAGCAAAATTTAACTTAAAATATGTTCAGCAGGATTTGAAAAGTGAATTATGATGAGATAGATATTTTTTTTTAAGAACACGAAGCTTGATGTTTTGTTTAATGAGCACTGAGCCCAAATCCAGTATCATTCCCAGAAGCTTACAGAATGAGTGAGTGAGTGGATATTCAAAGTCAATTTCCTTTGTTTCCTCAGGTTCTGTTGCTTGCGTGTGCAGAAGATTTAGAATGCACCCCTGGATTCCAGCAAAAGGTTTTTTATATTGAACAGCCATTTGAATTCACAGAGGACCAGCCAATTCTGAACCGTATGTTATTTTCATATATTAGTCTTCTGCAGAAATCAGAATCGCTTATATGTTCGTATCACTCCTGCCATTTATCAGAAAGCTTTTCATTGTACATAGGAGTTGAATATTGCCACGATTCTGCCTGCGTTCCCTGCAGTAGTGCTACGTCTCTAGACGTTTCATGTATTAGAGATGGCAAAACACCATATATACATGTATTTAGAACAATATGTATATTGTCAAAACTCTAAATCATCCACTTCTGAAAAAGTAAATTTCCTCTGAAATATTTATAGTATTTCCCATAATATTGGAAATTGCTTGGGCTTGCCTATGAACACTTCACTGTTCATTCAGCTCTACAAATCAGGTTTAGAAGCTTCATTCAAAGCTAGGGTAAGTCCAAGCCTCTACAAGAAGTTTAGAGGAGACTGAATCAAGCTTGTGATCATCAGAGACAGCAAACTGTAACATGCATTGTACACATAGAAATGCAGTAATATTTCCAAAGACCAGGTGTGACTTGATAAAATCCATGCTGGTGCTGTATGCTCAGAGTATTAACTAAAGGAAAATTAATTCTCTTTCAGTCCTGGTGTTAGTTTATTCATATGTTTTAATAAGCAAGTGTTACAGTTTGTTCATTTATTTCTGTGGCTTTGAGACTTCAGGAATACAAACTCGAAGTCCTTAGTACCTTATTCAGTGGTCAGTGATCTTGAAAGAATTTTTAAAAAATAATTAAAAGAAAATAACTATTAAATGATGCAATTTTCATAACTTCCAAACACGTTGGTGTTAGCACATGACATATTTTACTAATGCTTTCTTAGTTATGCTTGGTTGCTTGCTGTTAAACCATGAATACTTCTAGATATGCAGCATGGCTGCTAGCATGTAAATGCAGTATCTGGATCCCACGTGGCAGTGCATGGTCTGGTAAAACAATATGCAAAGCAGTGTCACTCAGCAAATGCATGCATTTCTCATCTCAGTTACTTCCAGATATTTTCACAACATACTGATATATGTGCACTGTTATGCTTGTTTGGAGGAAGGTATAATATATTTGCAAAGAGGCTTTAAAATAGCACTTCCAAAAATAATAATAATAAAAAAGAAAATAAAAACTAACAAACAATGCTATTCAGAGGTATGGGATTATTCAGTTTAAAACACAGATTTCAAACTTCCAGTTTCTGTTGAGAATTTTGCTTCCTTTTAAATTCTGAATTTGATTCACAGGACAGTTTCCAGTCATTTATAAGCTCGCCTTGATTGGATTGAAGCATTCCTTTGCTATAAAAGTAGAGGTTTCTGGCATGCATTTGATAAGCATGCAGCACTGAAGGCCTATGCAAAGAAGGACAATACTAATTAGTTTAAGTTGAATAAAAATAGCTTTTGTTATATTCTTTGGGTACTTCTGAACTTTGAGAGTGTAGCACGTGGCCAGATCTGCTAATTTGTGCTTGTCTTGACAAGCATGTGAAGGACAAGTTGGTTAAACCGGTGTTGACTGGTGAGCTCTGTGATGACCCAGTAAACTGCACTGGTGTGAAAATGGTCCATAAGACACCATCATTAATATGAAGAGGAAGGAGGAGCAGGAAGAGATCTAGAAATGCCTGGAAACTATCTTGGGAATTAAATTATTTTAATAAGCAGACACTAAATTGGCCTAATACATAATGCTGAACAAAGGCAGACTGTCAATGCATGATTCTAGTTAATGCAATCACTTGTAAATAGTACGTCCTTCATGCAGCAGTATTAAACCTCTGCACAGTTTCTTCATTTTAGCTGTCAACAGAATTGATATTTTTAATTGTCTGTTTGAATACACTTTGCATGCTCTTGCATCTTTTTATACTCATTACCCAAGAGTGGTGTAATTTAGCAGTTGCATTGGAATGTGAGGCTTACCAGGGCTATGTAAATTAATAGACCGAATATGCAAAGCAGGTCTATAGCAGGGATTGCTTTTGTAGTCCTTGATAAGGCAAGGAGCTTCTTAATTCTTTTCTGAAGTGCTATAAAAGTCTTTCTCCTTTTTATTTTTCAATTTAAACAAGGACCTATTGTACATTCCATGGCTAGCATCATCCTAGCAATTAAATATTGGTTATGAGTCTTTCTTATGTATCCACTACTTACAAATATGATGGTGTTAATTATTTTATCCTCACTGGAAGAGAAACTCCAAGGCAGGGTACACAATTTTCTTATTCTCATTTGCACTGCTTCTTATCAAAACTTACATACGAGTTGACCATAACAAGTACAGCAGCCTGCTTGTGATGCTTGCCCTCCTTCCTATTAATTTCACTGAGATCAGGTTGCAATTTGTTATCTTTTATCTCATTGTGCTAAGACTAAACTACTTTTTATTGATTAATCATTGTGTCCCATTTAACAGCAATCTCCAGCCTTATCCACTCTTCAATTTTCTTAATTTCATTTGTTGAATTTTCTATGGATTTTTTTCTTCCTACATCAGACCTCCTTCTGTTATTATCCCTTGTGTCTTCTACGGCCACACACAACATGAGGCATTGCTCACCTGTTTGTGGTCTGCCCAGTTCATTCCCCGGAGCAATTTTCTTAAAACCAGGTGGTCCCTTGATATTCTTGGAGAGGATTTGTACAGGAGAGGATTTTCACTCTCTGGAAATACCATCGCATCTGTCTACATAACTGCTGTTTTAGCAGGCAGTGACATCACCGGATTTTTCTTCTTTGTAGATCTGTAGTGTACACTTATGACCACCTTCTGTAATCACGTGGAGAAGATAGCAAAGATTCTTACTTTCTTGATAAGGCAGTAATTGACAGAATTTAACTGCAGGTTTTACCTATCAGAAACATCTGTGGTCATCACATTTTCTCATCAGCAAGCTTGTCTTTGGCAACACTGACAGGTCACTGGTAGCGATGGTGCTCCATCATGCCAGGTAGATAGAAAGTTTCTCATCAGACCCATCAAATGTGGAAATGTAATTGCATTGCATTAATCATGTTTATACTTAACATACATGAGTCTTGGCTTTTGGGGGTATTTTTAATTGACAATAAATCAAATAGTACACTTGAAAAATTGAGGCAATTAACATAAAGGCGTTAGGTGGTGTGCTGTGCATACTAAGCTGGGGAATACACTGTCAGTGATCTAAATGTCAAAACAAAGGAAGCTTTGACCCTTACTTGAAAAGCTTTAATTTGGATGTTAATTAATGGCTGACCTCTTCTGTCTCTTACATGATAGATTGCATGTTTCAGAGCTTGGACTGTTTCAAGATCAGGGCTTTGTCTGTTTGCATTTGGGTGCTTTTTTCATTCTGTAGATTTTAAAGAAGACTTTCCTACTCAACCATATTGAAACTTTTAGGTTTACTCATATGATGTGAAAGTTATTAGTCTGCTTATCATTAATACTTAAAGGTAATTCTGCTGTTAAGGAAGGTTGAAGCCTTCAAGATTTTCTTTGCTTCAGTAGAATAATGCTGGTGGAAAGATCAAAGTTACCGCATCAGGTCTGTACACAAATCATAGTGCTGATCACACTCACATCACAACATTTCCTGCTGGCTCTCAGACAGGTAGGTGAGGGCTGTGTGAGATCTGTGATTTATCACATCCACTATTCCCACTGATTACCATGCCCTTTGACTTTACAGATGGCCTCTTTTTGCAGCTGGTTCATGCTACTGATATGACAGTGTTATTCTCTATTTACTCTTACCCATACAATTACCACATTTTTCATCTCTTCTGATTCACTTTTTTTCTGCAACTTGCATAGAGCCAATGTGGCAGACTAACCCAATATGCTGTAAAATGCCAAATTCTCCTTAATATTTTGGCTCTTCATGCTGAATATAGCAGGTTTTAGGTAATCACAGATAAAGGTATCAGATGTAGCCTGTAGATTCTGAGTTTAGGAGGGTAAAAGTAGCAGATTACTTCACTTGAGATTAAATTAATTTTTTTTTTTTTTCTGGAGACTTTCCAGGAACAATAATGGTTTGCAGATAATTCTTTTTGAAATTATGTGTAGGCTTTGGTTGACTGAAGCATGCCAGCTGTTCTTCTCATAGTCCAAATCAGTGACCAACTGCTCATTATTAGCAGGATGGGTCTGTTGCTCAGTGCAGTGCAAAACCTGTATTAACAATGCCCCCAGGTGCTCTAATGGAAGACTTTTCACTTCATTTCCAGTCAGCATTTCCAAAACAAAAATCAGATTAACTAAACTATTCCTTCCTAATTGAAAAACAATGCAGGCCAAGAGGCCAAAACAATGCAGCCTTCCAACACCTATATTAATGTGTTGGAAGGCTGAAATCTTTATCTTTTAGGGTAATGTAGGCTTCTTGGTATAGGACAAACTCAACAAGCAGAGAGGCTGATGCAAACTGCTCATAAGTGACAAAATGTAACAGGGTGATCTTCCTGAGAATGTGGGTTAGGGGCAGGGTGTTGTCTGGTATTGCAGCCCCTTCCACGTCACTCCATCATGAGGAGGCTCTTTGGACTTGACAAACATAAGTAGCACACATCTCTGCACGCTGAGACCTTCCTGCCTCTCTGTTAGTGAGTAGCTTTGTATTGTCACAGATTGCATTTCTGACAGCTTTTAATTTGAGGATCTTGGAAAAGCACCATTCAAAAGACAGCTAACCATTTCCATTGCACTTCAAAGTTCAGTGGGGACATTTAGCAAGAATTAATAGTAAGTGAGGTTGAATCTTTCTTTAAACATAGAATCTTTTCTAAGTTAATGATATCTTCAAGCACGCAAATATTCTTGAAAATAATTGCAGATGTAGTTCACAGTTAATTTTTGGCTTTTAGGATTTATCTCCGAATCAAATCAAATTAGAACTTTTTAAATGGTTACACTCATGTTTCGACTCATAGTTTTCCTTTCCCTTTGCTTATTTAAAGCACTCTTTCCTGAACAGAGCAGTCTGTCTGCACAAGTTGCCTACTGTCTGCTTTAATGGATGCATTTCCTTTGCACATAGCTTTCTTGTGGCATCTGATCTCTCTGTCTCTCTCTGAGAATAAGTAATGCTGGCAGTAAACTCATGACGTCTTTCAGAAATGTTTTAGATTGAGTCCTTTTTTTCTAGCTGGAGACTAGTGTTTCTGATTTTTGTCTTCTGTCCCAGTTCAGCTCAACCATCTGAACTTTTTTCTCTAGAATAGAGAAGGTAGCTTTTTGTGGATTGATTCTGAAAACCCTGATCATTTTGGAATGTCTTCAGCACATTCGTGTGCCTTGTACTGACCGTGTCTCAGTGAGCATACAAGTGCAGCTATAGATAGTGAAGCAAGCTCATCCCGTGTTCTGTAATGCATATTAAATCAAATGTTTGTGTTATTTTTTAACCCCTCTCAAAATATACCAAGGATGGAAAGTGGTGGAATTTTTAAAAGAAGAAATTGGCTTAAGAAAGTCTGACCAAAAGGGATTAACTTCAACAAACAATCTTAAAAATCCTTTTTTAAAGTGGAAATAAAACCAGGAGAACAGGGAAATGACCTAAAAAATGATGCCTGTAGCAATCCGGGACGCTGCTGTCCATACTAGCTTGGATCATTTCCTCTCTGAAAGTTCTCTCTCTCAAGGCTGCAGAGAGAACTGAAGCAGAACTGAGGAGCTTTTAAAGAAAGCAGCACAAAGGAAGCAATACTGAAACAGCTCACAGGTACTGGATAGCAAAAGAAAAATCCTGCACTAAAGTTGAGGTGAGCATCCGTACATCTTTGGTACACTTACAAGCAAGTTCTGAAACTAAAGGCATGTTGGACTGAAACAATTGCTGCTGTAATTGATGCATGGGACCATTCTGTTACCATAAGTTCAGGTTTACTGAAGAGCAAATTGCAATTCATTCTTACATTTCATCAGCTGTGGTGTGGACCTTCCAGCAGCATCTGGGTTTTATGTACAGAAGTTGTCCTGTCTTGCAATTTTTGCCAAAATACTGCAGAGATTTTAAAAAACTGGATGCATTGTTTTTGTTTTTGTTACATTCTCTAACTAGAATCTATTCATTTTCTGCTTGTCATGCTGATGAGAAGCATTGCTTATAGGCAATGCTTCTCATGTTCAGGTACATGGATTTCATTTTACTTTTGTGTGGCAGTGAAGTAGAGGCAACAGAAAATGTGTGCTGGTTTGCTAGAAAAATTGCTTGGTTATGTAGGTACATGTAGGACTCCTGCAGGCTTTATTTAGCTGGAATTTTAATTACAGTGCCAGCTCTCAACTCCTACAATAAAACAGTAGGGAGACCACTATAATTTGACCTCGGTAAAACATTAACACCAACCTACGCAAAAATATAGCTTCAACTTTAAAGAATAAATACAGTGGGAGGCAGAAATCAAAGAACTGTAAAGAAAAAAAAACATTAGAATGCACTCATGTGGACAGCAATGCAGTGTTGGTTTGTCTGCTTCCTTGCACTCTACTTCTGATCTTCATAAGAAAATGCTGCATAGTTGGCCAAAAAGTGTATTTGTAATTTCGCCATACCTTGGGATGGCAGTCCTGCAGCCAGGCTCAGAATGAAGCATGTTTTATGTATCATACAAGGGGTAACTCAGTACTGGCCTCCACAAAAGAAAGTCCAAGTGTATACAGCACCATAAATAGTCATTAATATGCATGTATTTCAGGTTAATTCAGGATGAAATAGCCCATGAGTTGTGGTGTGGCAGCTCACCATATTTTATAGCTTTGGCATGCTCAAGAATGTTTTCTAAGTCTCCCGTTGTCTTTAATAGTATTCAAAGCATTGTTCAATTTCTTTTGCTGAAATTGAATTGAAACTGTAAATATAAGAATACTTGAAATTAGTGGGTTTTTTTAATTTTTTTTTTTTTCCATTATAAACAACTGAAGATGCTTCAGTGCCAAGATTAGAAGTTGCTTTTATGTGACCTAAAACATTATTTGCTTTCCCTGCCTTTGGCACCTTTACTTTTGCTGTCTGCTTGACAGTCTGCTTCTTCTTTATGGAGAATCAAGTTAAGTGTTTTGTAGTCAGAAGAAAAGAGGAAATAACTATTTTACAATATTTTGCTAAAGAAAAGAAAGCAGTAGTCGGGGAGCGACAGTGTGTTACACAACCAAAGAGCTTACTACTTCTAATTCTTGAAAATAAGTTTTGTTTCATGGGAAATTCTCTACTATTATCATTAACAATGGAGCCAGCGTGTTCTCTCCTGTGATTAATAAGAAAATGCAGTGCTCCAAATGTTCTGTAAGATTTGTGTTTCTTTGAGAAGTATCTGAAATCCTATGCAGGTAGGCAGAGGCTTTATGGTAGGATAGAATAACAGCTTCTGTCAGTTGTAAATCAAAATAAGAAACTTTATTAAAAATGAGATTATTACTTCTGACATATTTATTCCTTGAGACGTTCTGTCCTTAATAGCTTCTCCAATACAGTTAGAAGAACTGAAATATAGAAGCTTTAACGCTTGCATAATAAATCTATTAATCTTAATGCTTCTGGAAATATTAGTCATTGACTACTTACTACTGTTTTTATACGTCAGCATCATTTCCCAGAATTGTATAATACTAACTACAGTTAGCACTGATAATTAATTGAAATGAAATTAGTTGTAATCGAACAAGTGCTGGACACACTTGACTTAACTCTTACTGGTGCCATAGCTATGCTTTAGATCCTCAATAGCAAGGTATTTCAGCAAACTCCCCATGTGCTCCAGAGAGATTTATTTTGGTGTAATGATACACCTAAATTCCCTTAAGTTCAGCAGAAGATTTTGCTTACAAAAAGGTTTGTCCTTCCAGAACTGTAAGGTGACCGTTACCTGGGCGGCCATGCAAAAGTGAAGGCGTACATGTTTCCTAGTGTGTGTTTTCTGTGCTGAAGCAAATGACTTGGAGCAATTATGATGAAAACCATATCTACAACAAGAAATCCAGTTTCCACAGAAGGGTACTGTTCTTGTAAAGCTTGGTTTTCATGCATGAAACTGGTAAGGCTTGTATTCTTTCCATCTACGAGTGGTACTGAATTTCGGTAACTGAGCAAAGTACTCATCTAGGATTTCCTGAGGAGCAGAGCTTTTATTAGGATTGATATGTGCCACAGAACCAGGAGAATGAAACCTCCTAGCATATATGCCCTGCTTTACCTTTCTGTTGAGACTGTTATACTTTAAATGGATTAATTGTGTGTGGATTAAACGAAAGATTGACTCCATAGCATGATAGCTTGCCACATGAGGGGAGGCTGCTGTTTCAGTCCTTGCTTACCTGAGTGCTTATGTTTTTTTAATGCTTTTTAGAAAGAAAATATTAAAACCATGAGAAGCGTTAGTGATTTTAAAATTAGTATTTTTATAGATATTTTAATAAGTATTTAGGAGACTGGAACCTGCTTGTGTGCAGGAGAATATTCATGTGTAATGATTTCAAACAGTGGAAATATTTAAACATCAGTTTCAGCAAGGAAAGAAAAATCACCTTTGGATTTTCTCAGATTTTCCAGCCACATGCTAGAGTATCATTGCTGTGATTTTGGATTTTTTTTTCCTACAGTGATTAACTAGATAGAACTGAGATGATTTGAACAAAATGGACTGATGTAGATTGCTAGTTTGGAGAGTCTTATGAAAGCATGCTCCAGTATCTTGGATAAGGGGAGCAGCTGAATTGAGCCTATCCAGATCCTGGTGAACAGTGGAGCTAGTGGGTACATGGAGAATATCAGCAACTCTCACCTTGTAATTTCATAGTTCCAGAACTCTTCTTCCTTATTTTTCCTTTCTTTTTCCTTTCTTGTTTCCTTTTCTTCTTCCTTTTTTCTTCCTTTTTCTTTTTGGCAAGAAAAATGATTTTTCTTTTGAGTTCAGTTCTGGTGGAACACTCCCTCAATACCTCCTGCTTGGCAGCTGAATCAAAAATAAATTATTTGCATGGCTCTAATGGTGTCAGTAAATTGATTTCCACAGACAACAAGACTGCATTTCCTCACTGGAATGCCCTACAGTGATCATTATTAGTGACAAATGACAATAGGAATTTTGTGGAGAAATTAACAACTGGTTTTGCTGTGAAATGAGAAAAGCAACAAGGATGCCCTTGAAAGATTCTGAGCATCCCTTCCATTGTGCATCATCTGCTGTTTGTTCATTAATAGATTATAGGAAAGTCACCTGGCATATTGTGTTAAAAGCAGTTTTACTCAGAGAAGCAAAGGAGGATCTGTAGGCCTACCATCTTGCAAGACAGCAAGACAAGTGAATGGTTGGTATTTCACATGGCGACTTCCACGCAAAGTGATAATGGTCAATTTCCACGATATCAGGGAGTTTTGTAAGTGTGTGCTTCCTCAGCTGTACTTCAGAGACTTCATATGAGACAAGAATGGAAATATCTTCCCTAGAAACTTACTATAAACAGTTATCCAGCATAATGTCGTATAACTAAAGTTTGTCTGGTGATACCACGCTGTTGAGATATTGATTAGTTGATGCATATTTATCAAAGGGTTATTTTGGCTTTCAATAATAACGTGCCATTCTGGTAGGTCACCAGATGTGGTTGTGAGCTCCTTTTCCCTGACTAGTGTGTTGTGTAGTGAGATAGATGTAATAAGCTAAGGTGGCCCACAAAGTTGTGGGTGCTATTTAAAATGTCACAAAACATTTTCCTTTATCAAGTATATCAGTTCACTTGGGATTTTTTTGTAGGTTCTCTCTTATATTTTTTGTACTAAACAAATCATTTTCTAATCGTAGTAGTAGGACAAAGAAGTAATCTGTAAAGAAAACTTCCTGCATCTCAGAAACACGTTTGTTTCTAATTAATTAAACTGAATTTAGAGTTCCTTTTCTACCAAGCTGAAACTAGAAATGACATTTGCCAGATCTTCTACAGTCAAAATTGAACTCTGCTTAATTCTAATGTTTGGTAATGAATGCAAATACACTGTTCTGTGTTCTTCTCTTCCAAATTTGTGTTAAAAGAAATCTAATCAGAAAAATTACAGGATCTGAAAAATATATATATATTTTCCAAAGACAGAAATATTTTTGGCTGTATTTTGATCTGAAGCATTCAATGGTTTAGTAGAAAGCTCCTATGGTATACTCATGAAATCTTGCAGGAATTACAAAAAGTGCTGAGCGCTGGTTTCAGTGCCATTTGTAGCTGACTGCATGCAGTTTTGTTTTACTCTGTGGAAAGTAGAATCAATTTCAGATTAACTTTGACAGAGAAGTGTTAAGGTGTGAGTTAGCACTTAGATATTTCTGCAAACCTCATGGGAAGATCAAGAGTTGCAGTGGATATTATCAGTAACAGTGCAAGTCTGTAAGCAAAACTGTCAGACTAGGTAAAGAAATACTTCTTTGCTTTGCATTGGAAAGCATCATGAAAAATTAAATTTCAAAGGAAAATTTATCTTGAGGAGCTTTAAGACCTTCTTCCCCTGACCCCTCTGTCAAATAGTGCTGTTAGTGCTCATACTGCATTACAGATTCCATCTTGAAATCTGGAACACTCTTTTTTTTAATCTGAAACAGCGTTCATGTTTCACTTGTTTGGTGCAAGTCAGTAGGCACGTCTGAAGCAATGAGGGGTTTCTTTCTTATTATCCAAAATCTTTGAGCGATATTAATAATGCTTTATAATAATCTTTCCACTATATTGAATTATGTATTGATTCTCCTTTTTACAGTAGCTTCACTGCAGAAATCCAGAAGGAAAATAGGCTTGTAGATGCCATCCTGAAACTCGTCACAATTTTGAATATACCATTACATATAATTCTGTGAGGACCTAATCACACATCGTTTCATTTCAATGAAACAACTGTCACTGACTTTACTGAGAGCTGGCTGAGACTCAGATTGAGCTATTGCCTTGTTATTGAAAGTGTAATAAGCATTTTGATTCAATTTTCAGTCTCTTTTGTGGTTTTATTTTAGCCCTGCTATGCTTACAGTCCTGCAGCAATACATGAGGAACTTGCATTCTCTGACTACAGCTTTTAGGGAGACAGTAATTTGAAACTACAAAATATTTTTAATTGAAAACTATGTTGACTTTCCTTATGAAAAGATAAAACGCTTAAGAGAAAAAAAAAAAAGCACAAAACCAGCAAAAAAAACAAAACAAAACAACATGTTGAGTATGTCATTCATCTTTGTCACTGTCAGACTTAATCTGAGGCACTGCTTTTGGAGGAATGTGGAGTTACTGCAGGTGCTGTGCATTGCAGAGGAGGAATCTGCAAGGTGGGTTTGTGGCCATGCTGCATGGGCTCCTTTGGCTGAAGTTCCAGAGGTTAACAGCTCTGCTGCAAGCAGAGGTCTCCGATCATTGATTTTTAGTGGCTGCTGTTACAGAAAGTAAGAGTGACATTTAAGAGAGACAAAGCACCTTATTAAAGTTAATGTCTTTGATTTGTTTCAAATCATCTGTAATCCGTGTGGACCTGTCATAATTTATACCTTGCTTGGTCATGGCAGTAAGTTTAAAACTGTCATGTAATCTGCACTGATCCTTGTGCACAAGAGAAATTACACGTGAAGTTGGTGTTGTGGTATTTATTCCTTGTTGCTTAGAAGGTTAGCCTCAGCTTAATTGGTGTGTCTTGTTATTTATATTGCTAGGAAAAAATAAGGATTAAATATCAGGAGAGAGAGATAAGAGGTTTTGCTTCATAAGATAAATACAAGTCAATTTCTGTTTGTTTCACATGATAAATGTGGCCAGGTTTTCCAGTCCTTCCCCCGCTCTCAACGTCTTGAGCCTCCTGAGGATAATCTTAATAGGATAAAGTGGCTTTTGAAAGGCAATTAGTAAGGTTCCTATGAACTGGTCCATGCACATGCCGTGCTCAACACCCTTCTGATTAATGCTCATCTTAATTCCATTTCTTGGGATTTATTTACTCATTTCACATTTAATGTATTTAATTCCTTTAATGGTGTTCTGTGATTTGAAAACACATTGCTGCATTCCGCTTCATGTAGAGCTGAACTTCTGCCTGGTTCTCTCCTCTTCTGGCCTGGAGCATATGAAAAAATGTTGGTATATTTATATAGCACCCTGGAAACAGAGCATCTGAAGACAGTTTGGGATGCCTAGTAATCAAAATGGTCAGCTCAGTAGTTAATATTCAGTGTCACAAGAACATGATGCAGCCATGTGTCGGCTGTGTCACAAGGCAATGGTAGCTTACATGGCAGTGCAGTGTCTAATGCAATAATTACCATTGTAATGATGCTTGTGAACATTTAGTTCAGTGAGGAGGACAGTGTGGTTTTCAGGACCAAAGTTAGCACGTTTTATCAGCTTGCTTGATTTGATTCTGGAGGACATGTGTTCTCTGGGAGGCATGCTACTGCCACTGTTGCTTAAAGCTTACTGGAAAGTTCTTTTTTATTAATGTATGCTCTATGTTTTGTATCTATGAAAATGAAACATAATTCCGTTTTTCCAGAGAAAGAAATTTCAGCATTTGTTGCTCCTTAACTGGTTCCCATTTGTGGCTTCATATTGAGATTCAGGAGCAGCCAGGATCCCGTTCAGTCTCTTCCAACAGATACTATTACGATATATTTAATTAATAGTTCTCCTTTAGTGCTGTAGTTTCTCAGCTCAGGAAGACTATACCTCCGGGAGCCTTTTGAACTCATTTCATGTGCTGAAACACCTTCAGTGAGCTGCACTTCTTTTATGTTTATTTCAGTCTTTGGAAATGAGCGCAGCAATGAAGTGCAGGTCCCTTCCACCCATCCACCTCCCCCAGCACAGGAGCTTCAGGCAGAGCCCACCTACAGCCCAGGAACCAGCAAACAAACAGAGCTGAGCGGAAGGCTTCGGCAAATAGTGCTTCCCTCTTTTAAAATCAAATGAGCTGCAGAACCTGCCTTAAAACAGCCTCTCTGAGGGGAATGGAGAAGGGAGGTCCATTACTGAAATTGCATCCTATTTACACCACAGATAGAAGCATTCTGTAACTGGTAAATACTCCTAGCTGCTAGAAGTAATATGACCTCTGGGGCAGGGAATATTCTCCTACATCTGTTTTCAGTTACTGAGAATCTTGGTAGATCACTGCTGGAGATTAATGGAGATTAGTACATTTTCCAGCCTTTATAGCATTTTATAAAATGTTTTAAATATTAAAATAATTCAATGCATTCTTGAAGGCTGCTGCTACAGAGGCAGAGAGCTGATGCTGAAGGTACTCTTGGGCTCAGACAGTGACTGTGAGCTGATGGTGCTAAAACTGGCCTGAACAGTCATGGGTCAGAGCTGAGCTGCCTGGAGTTGTCACCACCTGCTATCCTATTCCTTTATGGGCTCTCTCAAATCTTTGCGATGCTTTCCACCTGGACTTGCTTGTACTTAGCTGGTTTCTCTGTGTACTGATCTTTGGCTGTCAGCTAATTCACGGGTGGCGTTCAGGCAGCACAGTGTGTGCGCTGTGCAAGTGGGAGCCAACGATTCACAGCGCCTTGTCTGTGCTGCTCCTTAATGCTCTACAGCTACATCTTACAGTGGTACATGAATGTGCCTGGGACTGCTCAGTGGCACCGCGGCCAGATGGCACTGAGCTGCCTGCTTTTGTGCCATTAAGTTTGTGCCATTACTTTGAAGACCAGGGGGCTGCGTGTGCTGTGATCCCTGAGCCACCACGCTCCCAAATCAGGCCTGAGTATATGTTGGAAGTGCATGTGATTCTGACGATAAGACCCTGGAAAAATCACTGCTTCTCCTTGTCGTTGCTCATTGCACACTGCATGTAAGCCCTTCCAGTTAAGGCAATGAGACTGCCGGCAAACTTATGCAAGTGCTTATGAAGAAAACATTATGTGGAATGCTGACGGGGAGTTTAGCTAATGATCCATTCAGCTCTGGGTGTCACACGCAGATCATGAAACATTTACTTCCAATAATTAGCTGTTTTGTACTTGTGGAGATATATTTTTTTTCTCAGTTCCTTTTTCTTTTTTGTACTTGTTTAATCCGACTTAGACATCTTGATAAACATGGCTTTCTGCTCTGCTCTTTGGAAAGTTGCAGCTGCAAAGGTTCCTCGAGTTATGCCAATCATTTGCAGATGTTTCTTCTGAAAGCAAAAGTTAAATAGACTTTCTTGATGACAATAAATCGTAGAAAATGTTACATACACTCTTATCTCTTCAAAAATGTCTGCTGTGGTCACAATGCATCAAATAATTCTAATACAATGATGACCTTTTAGAAGAAAGCACATTATGCTGTAGCTGTCTTCCTATTATAACTGTGCAATACCGGTATACAAAAGTCAAGTTATTAAATAGTTGGGAGAAATGGACTGAAAATAATGTTTGCTTTTGTTGGGTATCGCTGTTTTGATAAGTACATTATAATTTTTTTTCCTTTCTCCATATTGAGCCGTGCTCCTCTTGAAATCGTAAAACAAAGAGATCAAGCGTGAGGTAACATTTTGGGAAGTCAAGTTCTACTGAGTTTTGAAAAGTTGTATCAAAGTCTCATTGACCAGAAGCTGTTCCAGAGTAAAAATGAGCAGAACTGCAAAAGAAGATAAGCAAGATCCCTGTCCAAGCTCCTCATGGCCTGAGCTGAGTGTCAATGTCTGTGACTTTCACCTTGATATGACTAGTTCTTCACGCAGTCCCAGTGAACATTATTGCCAGGCCGGACCATAGCTATTACAGTGAGGATGAGGTGCACGTGGTTCTCTGTGTGTGGAAGCTGACTGGTTTCCATGCCTTGATGTGAATCCTGTTGAAAGCTTTTTGCAAAGCCAGCAAGAGGATTGCCTTCCTAGCTGTGAGCAGAACTTACTGTTTTCATGCCATTTGCAACACAGCTCTGAGGCTGAGTAGGTAATGTCAGACTGTGTTGTGTTTGTGTATGGAGTTAAATAAACATCCCACACGTTGCCATAATTTTCCTGATTTCCCACTGTATAAACAGCTTGTTGGGAGCCTGTCAATCAGCTTCTACTTTGGTGTTACTAATTACAAAGAATCATTAAAAGCTGATTCAAAAGAGGTTGGTATCAGAGAAGTCAAAAGGCTCTAAAGCATTTCTTGTCACCTCATGAGATAAAGGTTTCTCAGAAGGCCTTTCAACCTGGAGGATCAAAGAGCACTTTGTTTGTAACATGTACCCATCCGTGCTCTGGTTCCTTTTAATTGCTATTCTTGTTGGCTGTCTGTTGGGAGCAAAACCCACCAGTCCTTGCAGAAAGTGTAATGTTGGTTTGTGAGTAATAGATGATACCATGTGAAATGTACTGCTGAATATAACTCAGTGTTCAAAGACTTTGGTGTAAGTCATGTTAAGACTTTTTTTCTTTCCCTTCCTCCCAACACCCAGACAAAGAGCAGTGCTGTGATTGCAATCAGCAGGTGATGTTGGGTCGTCCCTTTTGAACCCCATTCTTGGGCTGCTCATATATAAATAAAGGCTTTTTTGACTAATTCTAATAGAAGCCTAGTTGGTTTATGCTTGCAGATAGACTAGTGGAATGTCCAGTGTTCTTTACCTCCATTTGATGATTGAAGGAACGAAGTCATCTTTCAAAGTGTCCATTTGTTTTATGACTTCTGCCAGATGTTTGCCACACTGGGCATCTGCAGAAGTGGAGATACAGACTCAAGGTCAGCAGAACTGAAGATGAAGATTTTGTAAGACTTTTCTGTGTAAATTGCCTCTATTTCAAATCGCGTAAGAAGCTGTTGATGTTGCTGCAATTTGTGGAAAATTTGGAGTCCTCAAGAATGTTTTTATCCATGTTGTTGTAATTATCTGTCAGGATAAATCTGAATTATATTCTAAAGCCTGATATTGAGAGTGCTGGCCATTTCCAGTGAGAAAAATTAGACTAAGCAGAGGCTTATAGATGTTTTTATGGTCCAGAGGGCTTCTCCTTACCATGCTGTCTCTCCTGTGCACCTACTTAATTACTTAGTCATTAATTCTCATTCAAAATACTCAGTTACAGAAGTTATTACTGCATATTAGGAAATATTATTTTTATGTACACTGTAAACCTTTCAAGAATTACTTTCCTCTCTAGAAGAACATCTGTCTTCCTTGTGTGGTGGGATGTTTATCACAATTATGAGAGTCCTGAACTGTACATCTTTAAATATGAGATTACAATCCGCTCCTGCTCCCAAAGAGCTTGTCAATAGTGTTAGTTTAAAAAATGAATTTAAAGAATAATGTGTAAGGTTTTATTGGTAAACAATTTCATGAAGTATTTCTAAACTACTTATGTCTGCCAGATTATAGCCTGTATTTATTAAAATTAATGTTCCTTAATGGGCTTATTATAGCTGGAAAAATGTCTATAGGTGCAGTTAAGGTTGCCTAAGCGTTTGTGTTCAACTTATTAGTTTTCTTAACTTCTCAAGTTTGAGACATGTATTTTTTACCCAGGTATTGTCTATGGTTTGATTAAGTTTGCATTTTATTTTACCTTAAAAAAATGAAAACGAAAAGGAGCAAAACACTCTTCAACTCTCAAAGGAAAACAGGTTGGTTTTTAGGGTTTGTTTTTTTTTTCAGCAAAAATAAAAGTGCCCATTTTCTTTCTGTAAAAACAAATCTTCTGCAACATACAGTTCAACGAGCGTAGGAGGACAGCTGAAATTCAGTAACATGGTATTACTCATTGTTAAGAAATGTTTTTATTTGGGTGAAAGCTGGGTTTGATTTGGCAACTGTAGGAGACTTTGTTTAAATAAAACTGTATATTTTGTGTGTGCCTTGCTTTATTGTGCAGTGTAGATAGAGCCTTCTGTATACGTCCAGGCTTAGGTGTAGGCAGCTTGGTTTCTTTGCTTGTGGCATCAGGTAATGTCTGCCCCAAAATTGTTGGTTGTTAAATTCTTTTCTTTCAACAAAATATGATACCAAAATGCTAGAGAGCTCTGTGTATTAAATGAGGAGTAAACTCATGCAATTAGATACTCAAAATATGAAAGGTAAATTTACATGAAAACTCAGCTATTTTCCTTGTAAAAATATTCTGTAATTGCATAGTTTCAGCCTATTTTTCAGTGCAGCATTCTTAGTTATATTTTACTTTGAGAGCTCAGTGAAATTAGCATCCATAAAATTAATTTATGTCTTAGATGCCTTTCAGAAGGTTGTAGAAAAAATGTTGCCTTCATACTGCTGTGAAATCATTCTAAATAATTGTGCTAAATTGTATTAAAAAGCTCTGGGATAGATAAGACTGTGCAGAAGGATAAAGGTCATATATAATTTCTCCTCTGTGATTCAAGTGAGGCAATTTGACATTGCACAGTCAACTGAAAGGCATCTTTTTGCAATGGAATAGTTGGAGGCTAAATAGCATCTTCTTGACTGCTTTTTCTAAGTCATACTTAAAGTAATAGTTTGTCTGGAGAGACTTCTGTCCCTCCTTCTACTGATTTATCTAGGGCATGGAGTGAAGGGTAATGCAATGCACTGCAACATACTGTAATCTATACTAATTAAGAGACAGAGAATACTTCTGAAATTGTTTCTGAAACAGATGCCAATGATTTGTTCCTGACTGGACCGCTGAGTCATGCACTACTATCATGCTGTTAGCTTTCTTGACATATCATTGATGTGTTTGTAGCTTTTCCAGCACATTTTGAAATTTGTTGTGATGAGTGCTGTAGGCTTTCACCTGGACTAGTGTGAAAAATGGCACATGAAACCAGTGGAGCAACCCGCATGGAAATGTGGAAGGGGAAGAGAAAGTACAAAAGACTTTGGTGAAATAAATGAGAAATCAAGCTGAAAAGTGGCACCACATCGACTAATTCTCTTGATAAATCATTCTTGTAAGAAGCATGAAGCTGCCTGCCCATGCAGCCTGTCAAGCATAGTGGCAGAAATCACTCAAACATGATCCAGTGCCAAGAGGGAATGGGTTGAACATGCAAATAAATCAAAATCTCAAAGCAAAACAAACAAGCTGTGTGCTGACATAATGATCTTGAGGTCGCTGGGTTGCAAAACAACTGACAAACTACAGCAGTGGTACTGCTGTGAGATCATGCAGTCATCACATTCTGGAAGGGAAATAAGGGGACACAAATGGCATGTCCTTTTCCTTTGTCTCTGAAGGGAAGGAGTCAAGGAAACGACTTATATTGTCTGGAATAACCTCAGATCATTGTATTGGCTACCACGTTCTTAAGGTTATTTGCTTAGTGATTTTGGGAATAGATGAAAGCAGTTATGGCTTCTGCTATAGAGGAAGTCTACAGGCCAAATTGAAGAGAAGAAAGAAATATGAGAAATGGTACAGAGGAGAAATAAAAATGCTCAGTTCAGAGTGACCTTCTCAAGGGCCATAACAATTTCACCATTATAGAAAGAAAAACAGCTGGAACATGCAGTAATTGAAGAAAGAAGTTTCTGGTGGGGAAGAAAGTGAATATGGTTCTTTAATATCCCAGAAGTTCAAATGAACATGTATTGTGAAAGGATGCCAAACTTCCATCTCTTGTTTCTGCAACCAGACCACTGGTTCCAAAACCAGTCTGCTGCCAGCCTGGGCTGCAATTGCAAGTGCAGCCCAGCAACATGTGGAGGCAGAATTACATTCAAAATGCATGGAAGAATCATTCCAAGACCGGCGTGTAGAAAAAATATTTACTTTGAAAAAGAAGGAAAGAAAGAAAAAGTGGAAAAAGTAAAAAGCCTAAGTGGTGCTCCAGGGCAAGGAAAGTCAGAAAATATCTAAGACTTAAATGAGAAATGCCTTGCATTTCAGAGTAACTATAAGAGTAGTCAGCTTTCTGGAGTGAAGAGCATGTGGTGACATATAAGGCATCCGATGGCTCCTTAGACAGCAAGTGATGCATGAAGACTTTAGTAAGATTTTCTAAGGTTTTAAGGAGGAGAAGCAAACGTGGTCTGGAGAAATTGTGGAACTGAGAACCAAGCTCATCACTTCCAGACTGGTATATCTCATCTCTCTTAACAGTCATTCCTGTCCTGATTTTACCCTTAGCCATTGTTTCCGGTGCAGACTTAAGGCAATTATTCACAGATTATTTTTTTCTATCCAAAAAAGAGTTTAAATTTATATTGTGCATATTGAACAGTCACCAGAGTGTGTTCTTTTGTGGTCAAAACAGATGATAATGAACACAGTTAAACATGCTATTTAGCTCACATGTGTGGGGTTAGGATTTTCATTTATTTCCATATGCATTTTAAGTTTTATTCTTTAATCCAATTTTCTTGGATATTTTTTTTTCTTCTTTTTTTCTTTTCTTTTCAGCTTTTTCTGCCTCCTTTGCCTGACATCTGTGCAGGAAATCTGCATCACACTTTTCATAGTTCTTCTTAGACTGACTCTTATTAGTTCAAAGCAGAGCTACATGTTTTTAATTGATCAAGGATTCTGAAGCAATTATAACAACTGCTCTTGGATGGCACATTTGCAGTTTTCATTCTGATACTATCTGAAAGCACAAGTTTCTTCAAAGCTATGAATGTAAGCCAGTAATAGGCAGCTGGTAATTATTCTCTAATAAACATAGTAGGAAGTACATGAAAACCTTAGGGGACATAGATATTGCCTGCAGAGCGATTAATACAAATCTCACGACACTTAAAAGAAAATTCAGTTAGAAAATAACTATTTTTATTTATATGAGTCAATTTCAAATTAACAGGTTTGTTGTGATTAAAATTTCTATTTGCTAACAATCTTTGGTCATTATCTTTCAACAGACAATTACACTTTAAGAGAAAATAAGCCTCAAATATCTGCTTTTCAATCACTGGTAGTTAATTTTTTTGATATCTTAATTCTCTGCTTTTTATTTTGATTTACTTTGCTTGTAAACATTCAAACATATATAAAATTTAATGAATCTCCCTTGTGCAAGAACTCACACACAGAAATAATTGGCCAAAATTCTGTCCTCATGAATGGCTTGTACAGCTTTATGCCTTTTAGTTTTCCCAGTATATTAGCTTTACTGAATGCATTTTCCTAAATCAAAGTTGTTTACTGAAGGCTGTGAGCAGAACAGACAGAAGTGTCACAGCTGGAATCCTCAAGAAAAGAGCAGTGAAAGTATTTTAGGAGAGCCATATTCATAGCTGCACTCAGGCTGCAAGTGGTATGCTCCTTGTAAGTCTGAGGCCAGGTTCAAAAGAGAGCATTGAGCCAAAAAAGAACCTTTTGGGGGGGAAATGTGGGTGAGCTCAGTTCAGGAATTGTAAGAAACCTGATAAACATTGCGGGGCACAGTGTTGAAGAAGCATGTAAACTGTGGTTAGCAGTTTTGTAAGCCAGAGATGGAGATAATTGGATTAGGAGAAATTCTTTCCAAAATGCAAGGGAGGGAAAGTAGTGAAAGAAGGAAAAATATGAACTCAGACTTGCGTAAACTTCACTCTTCTGTCCAAATGGGAAACTAACTAGTTTGCTTCAGAGTATTTATTTCTGTGCCATCAAAGAATGCATGCTGTCATCACTTTCTGAATGGAGAACTGTTACGAATCTTCAAGTCAGTAGATCCTCCTGCTCAGGTACCAAACTCTGATGTATTTGCTTAAAAGGAATTCAAGATGTAAAAAATGCAGTTATATTCAGCCTCCGGAAATGAAAACTTCGGGTTGGTGCTTTTGTCATTTATCATGCTGTCCCTAAGACTGTAATAAAAGAAGTTACAATCTTTGGAAGACTGGCAGATGTCTTCCACTTGAGATGTAAGCTTTCCAGGGTGGACACTTTGGGTTTTGCTACTGATAAAACAACAAAGTAAGTGTACAGATGCTAGAGAAAGGTGAGATGAATCAGTGTACTTACTTTGGATGCCAAAGTGAGATGTACCAGGAGTCAGGTAAGTGATTGTGTTATAAAAGGGAGAAAACAGGTAGCATCAATTTAACCTTCATGAGATCTACAGGACGATCATCTATGGAGGTGATCCATCCATTGACTGTGGAGGCACCTTATGGTGACTCAGCCCCTACTGCAGGTCTTTTATAAGTCTAGAATCCCTAGAATTGGGAAAGATTTACATTTCCATGCATTTACTTTGGTTGTTTACTTGTTTCTCATTAGGAGAGAAACTGGATTGCATCAGTTTTTTATAGGTATAAACACAGCAATCCCCTGCTGACTGCACCACTGGTTTGTGGGTGCTCTTTCACTGGCAAAAGGGATAGTTAAGGTTATTAAACACAGCTGGTACAGCTAGATATAAACCAGTGTCTGCTCGTATCCTATAAATCATACTGCTCCCCAGACAGTAAAAACTGCATGCTATGGCCTACACCCAGCAAGCCTCTGTTGTTTTTCCTTTTTAATGCAAACCATTCCATTATGAAAACACATTGTAGTTCATCATGTACTGATGCTCTTACACCATGCCAAGTGTGCTGGCATGAAGATCAATGTAACAGGCACACCACAACCTTTAACACTGCTTTCTGTAGTTGCTCCATGAGTGAGCTGAAAAGTGCTGCATGCTCTCCTTATTTTTTCCTGATTTTATTTTTACAAACAACTAGCATTTTAAAATAAACTGATAAAAAAAAGTCTGTTCCCCGCTGATACGGCAGTCACATTTGTTATTGCATTGTGTGCTAGGTGGGAGAGAGTGTTCTGTTACTAATGGTTTAAGTCATGACTAATGCTATGTGCCAACAACAGAGATACCAATTCAAATTTAAATAAACTACCCAGGCAGTGTTTTACAGGATGTGTTGCTTGTTGGCAATTTGTTGTTCTTGACAGCCTAGGATTGTGAGGCCATTGTTTGCCAGCCACTGGGATTAGAACACACACAGCCTGGGTTTATAAATGTTTCAAAATTGCTATGATGGAGCAACACAATTCTGAAATGTTGTTTTATTTCCCTCTTCTCTGTCAGGTAATCAGATCATCTTTTGGAACTGGCTAATGTGCAAGAAGCCAGATTTGGTGGAATTTGGTTTTATTTTTCCTCCTGCATCAATGTTAATACTTTGGTATATAGAATTTGAACAGTAAGTGGCAGGGCAAAGTGAGCTTTGGTGTAATGAGGAACAAGGTTGTGCTGCCAGGGCAGGGTTCTGTGTTAAATCTGAAACATTTCATTCATCTGTGTACACAAACCTCTCCATTAGCAAAGGGTATTCTCAAACCACTCGGCACTCATGACCACTTTCTCGTCAAAAAAGCTATTCAGAGCAGTTCCAAAAGGTTACAGAGAATTGCTTTTACGTAGAAGTATTCTAATACATGTACTTTCATCTGAGTACTGCTTCAGTTAAGTCACACTGGCTACATATCTTTCAGAGGTTTTATGAAGCCAGGTTGCTCTCAGAATATTTATAGGATGAAACTTTTAGGTGGAAGCATATTATAATAATTGATATAATTGGGAGAAAGATAAGCTTTTGGCTTCTAAAGCAGAGGGAGCAGAATTCCTCATCAAGATGATCTTGAAACTGTTGTTTTCAAGTCAGCCTAGCTGTGTTACCTCTGTGAACAGCCATATAATTGCAAAATTTATTCATCTCTTGAACCCTCTGTATTTACTGAGCTCTAGTGATGCAGTTTATGATTTGAGATGGTATGTGGTAATAATACATAGTAGCAGCATAGAGGCTCGGTGTGCTGGATGTGATGTGAAGGGAACTGGAAGGGCCGTTCCAGGTGCAACGGCTTACAGCCAGCAGGCAGCACTCTGCCTTCCTTATTCTGCTCCCTACATACATCAACTTCTGCCTGCTGGGACAGGAAGCCTTCTGGTTTCCAGAAGGCTCTTCTACTTCTGTTCAGTAAGTCAGTATATATTTTGGGCTGAACTCTTCAAGGCAAATATACATCAGAGGTGCCTCTACAGCAGGAGAGCACTTTACAGCTCTGCTTAACTATTGAGGACTTTCTTGATGAATGCATTATGAAAACATTCATTATTTCATGTTGAACATTTCCTAGTGACAGTGAAGCATATCTTCATTTCCGTTCTGTTTTTGGTCAGTCTGACTTATTAATTTACTTTAATTACATCAACTCTTTCTAATGGATTAGCATGGAACACGCCTGTTTGAGACGCACTCCGCTGGGGCTCTCCCCTTTGTCACAGCAATCCTTCAGAAATCCTCCTGGCAGATTCTCACAATACGTCCTGTTTAGTTGTCTCACTGGAAACACTTCACAAGCATTTGTCCACGGACATTCACTTCCAAACTTGCAAATGAAAAAGAGTTCTAAAGAGATCTATGATAGATCGGTGCTTGTTTTTTGTATCTATATCCTTTCATGAAGTGAGATTAGATGAAAAGCGTTTTATACAAAATGGGGTCACAATTTTTTTAAATCTTTGTACTATTTAAAATGTCACATATATTTATCAGATGAAGATGGTAGTGTAACAAACAGCTTATCAATTTGTTTATGATGTACTAAATCCTTTGATATGCCTGGTAACGCTACTGTAAGACTTAAGATCACTCATACAAACTTCAGGCATCTTGTATGTTAGACTTGGTGACTTGGTGCCTGGGAATGATAGCATGACATATTTTTGTATTTTGTTATAGTTTTGTATGGCATATCCCTATCTTTTATAAACTGTTGAAATATTACTGAAAGCAGTGACTGACTTTGAATTGATTTATAAAAACTGAGGTGCTTATTCTCTCATTTTAGAACTCTGATAATTCTGGGACTATCACTAGAAATTGTGTTCATAAGTCACTAATGCTGCTCCTCTTGAAGCTATAGCGAATGTTCAGTGTGGTCAGAAGGAAGGTGACTGCATAGAATTGGGAAACAAGCATCTGTTGAATGTTTGTATCACAATTCCCTTCCTGCGCTGATTCATACACAGTCTTCTTGGGAAAGGTAAAGTAAAAGAAGTGCAAATTATTGTTTTCCAGTTATTATTTCAAACTGGATCCATCTTAACACTTGTTTGGAAGGTCATTAAGTGTGCCTGACAATGTTGAAGACTTTGGTAGAAGTTTATTACTGTAATTTGGCAGCAAGTCTAACCTTGCTGACCCAGAGCGATATCCCACATGGCTTACTATCTGAGCAGCCCCCATGAAGCCAGAGGGAACAGCTGGCCTTTTGGAGAGAGCATTTCAATACGTTCAGAATTCCAGCAGTTCAGAATTAGCTTCCAATAAGCCCAGCTTGCAAGGGCTCTATTCTTAGCTTTTGTTGAGTGTGAAAGGTTTAGCTCTTCCTAAGGCAGAATTAACCACTAAATATCTCTAGTATGGGATGGAGCAGGTGTTTTGAAATGAAGGCATGAATAAAAAGAAAGAAATACCCTGGCTATGTATAATTCTGCAGCTTTAAGCCTTTGGATCATGGGAAACTTGGATGTAAATATTTATGGCACTAGAATTATGATGATCCCTTAGACCTGGAAGGAATTCATTATCTAACCATGATTTAATTCATTACTGTCATTACAACAGAGGATAATATGCTTATTAGTTCTCACAGAAGCAACAACAGTCCTCACCTTTCCTCATTCCCAACAGAGGGAGAGTTGTGAGCCTGCTTTAAGTATTATACTTTATCTTAGCATACACTATCTAACTCCTGCTGCTGCATAAGATATCTTTCCCGTGTAGCTTTCAGTGATGAATGGAGGATTATTGTACAACATGCAAACCAGTGCTCTTTCACACGCAGTTTTGATAGCCTGACACTCTCATGAATTTCATTTTATCAGGAAACAGTCAGTCATTCAATTATATTGCCTAACAATAATACAAGATAAAGCCAAAGTTGAATTAGCCTGGAACTACCTGAAATACTTATTTTCTTTGCATCTCAATGCAGAGTTCTATTTTTGTGCATGCTGAGCCCTGGATAGAATATTTATATTAATTAATTCCTCATATGAGAGAGATATATTAGTCAATAAACATTTTTTGTGGATAATTAAACTGAAAAATGAAGTTGAGGTGCTTAATAACACCTGGATAGAGGAAAATCTGTGAATTTATTACAAATTCTCACGTTTCCTTTCCACTGGGTGACAAGAAAAAGGGAATATTCACTCTATTACAAGGTAAAAATAATGGGGGAAAGGCTTGTTGACTATTACTCCAAAGCACTTGCTGTTTGCCCAGTTTTTTCTGTTACAAGTTAGGTTGGCATCCAAAAGCATTTCTACTTTAGAGAAGTAAGGCAGACCGCCACCCTCAAAACCATCCAATGAAGTAACAAGGAAGTAACGTTATGTATTTGTGGGTTTGGGAGTTAAACAGAAGTATTTGTTTGGGGTATTTAAACAGATGCAACAGACAGGAGTCTGGGACAAATCACTTTCACCAAAGCTGTTTTTCATGGAATTCAGGCTGTTTTTGTTAACAGCTCTGCAATAATACCTACATTTAGTGCAATATTCAGGAAGAAGGCATAATTTGTAACAATCAGAAAGTAAAAAATAGGCAACCGCAGCTTGATGTCAACCAATCTTCCTGCATGTAATGCCTTCCTGTTTAGTGGTGATTTGAAGAAAATTTATGACTTCATTTAAGAAAAAGAAAGTTGTACTTTACCCCTTCATTAGGCACTTCTGTAAGGATGCCTTATTATAACTTGGGCAGCACAGCAGGATTTATAATTCTGAATACATTGTGTCAGCTCTCTTGTTTGCAGGAGGATAAAGTTCCATTATTCAGAGCTTTGCTTCGAATCCTTCCACTGTTGCACAATTAAACCCAGTCTTTTTTTAGCGCTAAAACAAATACTTCAAGAAAATAAGCTTTCAAGACGTAGCACATTGGGTTTACGTATTGCAGGTAAAGTATTGCTCTTGTATGGAACACAGCAAGCCTGCGAGAACAGCACAGGGCTGAAGAATTGAGGTTGAACGCAATTTCAGTTCATTTGGGCCCTTTACTCTTTGCGCTGGCCGAAGGCCACGCTCAGGTTGCAGAAAACCCATTGACTGTGTTGGAGGGACTTTCTTTTTCTGTTTTTAATCATCACACTGAAAACGACCTGAGCCAGATTTTATGATGTTAGTAAGTGTTAGTAAGGGGAATTACTCTTTGAATCTTTCTTTATTTCTTCTCATGATTTGAAAATAGGCAAGTTCTGAAATATTTCAGTAATAAGAAAGAGTATAAATGCCCATCTGACAAGTTTGTTGCTTAATGCAAGTCCAGAATCCATGTCTACAGCCCATTTTGCAGCTTTGTAGCTAAAAACAAGCTGGGAAACAAGTAGTCATTCACAGATATATAGGGAACTGGCTGATTTTGTGTTGTGGTTCTTGTGGAATTCATTGTAGTGTTGCTCATATTTCATTCGTATGACTTTTTTCTTTCTTTGCAATAACTTCTATCGTACAATTTGTTGTATTGTAACTTCATAAACATATTATTTAACATATTAAATGTTAATGAACACTGGCAAACTGAGCATATACTATTTAATATTGACACATTTTCATAACTTAGTTATGAAATGCAAAGAAAACTGTTGGTTTTCTGGAGAACTATTTATTGGGTGAACTTTTTTCTACTGCTTGTCTCCCACTGGTGTTCTCACTGTAAAGAAATTTACATAACTGGTGTTGTGTTTAGCTTTTGTGTGTAGTTTAGTTTGTGTGTAGCTACCTAGTAGAGTAATAAAACAGATGTTCACATAGATTCCAAAGTCTCCAAATTGCACTTCTCCCAAACTGGAACACTGGTATTACAGATGTGCTGTCAAGAGTTCTGCTCTGTGCAGCCCAAGCTCTGTTGCAGTTGCACTGCAGCCAGCCTAAAGCTATCAGATAAGTCAGTTGTTAACTAGCTTCTGCATTATTTATAACCAGAACATCAGCTGAGATAAAGACTCCACTATGCTGTGCCCTGCCCAGAACAGCATTCATCCTAATTACAGTCAAGTGCTTTTTGCAGACAGAACGGCCACAGGGCAACTCTGTACAGCCCAGTTAGTTCCGAGTTACTTCTCACCTACTTCTAAGTTTTTCCTATGATTTCTGTGCACAGACTTCTACTAATAGCAGAAGACTAAATGTATTTTGGAAAGGAGTGAGACTGAGGGTGCTACCTCCCCCACACCCTTTCTCCCCATTAAATTACTGCAACTGATTCTTCTGTGAAAGACCTAAACCTTTCTGGAGAGCTGCCCTTTCCATGTGTTCGTACAGTTATCAGACTCCAGCTTCTGTTTTCTCTTAGCTAAGCTTCACATATTTGGTTCTCTCAGTCATTACCTTAGATCAATATTTCTAGCCCCTTGATTATTTGTATTTCTCCTCAGTGACTTGTCAATATCTCCATGCTGGGGCGTGCAATATTCCAGATGCCATCGCATCGGAGCTGTAAAAGTGTGATTACTGCCTTCCCACATCGAGAGTGATACTGCCGTAGTATCGCCTAGACGTGTGTAATCTTTCCTTTTGCCGTATGTCATAGAATGCGTGCTTTGCCCCTCTGTTGGCTGAATTCAGGATAATGTTCTCTGCATCCCATGTGCACAGCGAGCAGCTGTACTGTGCAAGTATTTTATTTGTATTTATTATTCATGATTACAAAAGATGCCCAAACAGAATTCTTTAGAAAACAGAGAAAAGACTTGGCCCAAATTCTACTTCAGTGGAAGAAATTCCTTTGACTTCAGAGGATTCTGAGACCTTCACTGTAACATTTCAGATATTATTGACAAGGAATTGTTTTGTAAATATGTCTTTTTCCTGGTAGCACTTGCTCTTTTATCTTGGATTAAGATGCACATGTTGGGTCTTAAGATGTGAAACCTGAGACTTACACAAAAGTTGCATCTATTGTTGACTTTTATTTGTACTACTGTATAGAATATAGTAAAAAAAAAAAAAAAAAAAAAAAAGAATTTATATTTTCTCTTTAAAAAAAAAATATTTATAAAAAAAAAAAAAAAAACAACACATTTTTTCAGAGCTCTTCAAAGATCAAAGACATGGAAAACTTTGAGGAAGACTGAAGGCTTTTTTTCAATCAAAAAGCGAATTTTCTTTTGAAAGATGGGGAGAGGAGAATTTCTGAAAGGTGATCTTAGGATATACCTCTGAGAGAAGGTTCAGTAGTGACTTTCAGGCCTAAGAATCACTTCATTTTGACTTTTATGGAGGAAAAATTCACTTGCTATGGCATACATTCCTCTCCCCTTTCTCCCCCCCCTTTTTTTAAAATTACTTTGCTGAAAGTAATTTCATAGGCAACTGTAGTCATGCTAAAGAAAACAGAATTTTAATTAAAGTAGTATATAATAGTGACTTAGTTACTATTGTTTATTATTGTGAAACCCAACAGAAAATTGGAAAGAGAGCTTTTAATTGAATTAATAAAACCAAATAATATTTCCAGTGTGGAATCATCACATGCCAGAAGTACTACTTTTTAAATCAGAGAAAATATTGCTTGGAAAGTCAGCTAAACTTGATAGTAAACTTCAGCAAGACAAAATAGGTGCAACTGTACCTATGTTCTGTAAAAAGGCAGGGACAGTAAACTGGGAAGGCCAGATACTTGGCTAGGAATGAATGCCTAATTCAGTTTCCAAACAACTGAAGCTAATGAATTGTACTTTTTCAGATTCTGAGAGCCCATGTATTTGACATTAAATATGCCCAGGTGCTTTGCTTGACATTAAATATTCAGCGCATGGGTAGATCTTTTGATTTCAGAAGGATTATTAGTGTATTTATTTAATACATTTGTGCATCTATTAAATTGGGCAAATAATGCTTGATGGCATCTTATAGGATGAGGTCCAGACCCAGCACTTCACTTGCTAAATATCATTTTTGCAAGTAGCACATGATGATACTTCATTGAGCCTAGGATATATCCTTTGTTGCTTGTTGGTCAGGTTTGTATTCTGATGTTTTTAGTTAATGGAACTAATTCACTTCATGCTGGAGGACAATTTATTTAAAACATGGCTATTGTTTTTTTTTTCCAGCTGGAAATTGAGTTTTCTTATACTTTACACACAAGGAAGGAGATGGGGCTTCCAGCTACCAGCATCCTTTGCACATCTTTGTATTGGAAAGAACACTTCTTGGGATATAATTTGTTTTCGAGCTGTAATTATTGTTCTCAATAAATAAAGCCATTTTAGAGTGACTAATGGTGGCACGTCGTGCATCAGATATACCTTGAGCAGGAGATAATGAGTTCATCTTAAATTCTATTATCCTTTATCTGCTTAGCTAGAGGAATGTCAAGAGATCATGGTTTTAGTAAATTGGTTCCAGAAAAACAGTATCACTGTGTATGCATTTGTGTTTCTGGAGACTCTGCTTAAGTAATCATTTCTATTATTTATATGACAGTGGTGTTGAGATATCTGAAAAAAACCCACCCTCTGTTTGTGTTCCAAGCAAAACTTGAAGTGGATTTGATCCCTTCCCAGATTAATTTGAAGTCAGAGTCCCAATTCAGTAATTGCTGGGACTTCTTGTCAATATGCTTTATGCTACATGTGTAAATATCTAGTTAAGTAGTGTAGATGCTGGATACAGCAAACTTATGGTAATAGACTGACAACATCATAATTGCAAAGATACAAAAGGTCTTAATTGCCCTTTTTCCTTTTGATTTCTCATCTCTGATTCAGAAGCTTAGAAAGTCTGCAATCTCAGTACAGATCTGAATCATCTCTTTGAATCAAAATATAAAAGGAACAGGGATATGCAACTATGGAATACTTTTTATATACTCTTATATTGAGTAATTATTTTTAAATTAAAATCTATTTTTGTATCTGAGATACGAAATTATGTAGGGCTGATAACCTTGTACAAGGATGAAATTTAACATTAAAATAAAAAAGAGAGATTTGAAATCTCCCAACGGTGAAGCAATGATCAATCAGCAACACTGCCTAATAAGATGCCAATCAGTTCTAATCACTGCACTGTGTAATGCACTGTAAAACCATTTAGCCTGGAAAATACACCAGTATCTCTTTTGAACCTGTAGAATTTTGTATTTTGTATTTTGTAGTATTTTGTAACCTGTAGTATTGCAGAATACATTTTAAAAGTGTTTTAAAATGCTGCTGGGACTGCTGTAAGGTTTTCCTGGAGAAGTAAAATATTAATTATAGTGTTTTAATTGTAATTAATTTCCTAAATTATTCTAATGAGAATTCAAAATTTATTTTTCCTTTCACATAGAATCATAGAATCTTTAGAGTTGTAAAGGACCTCTGAAGGCCATCTAACCCAACTCCCTTGCAATGAACAGGGACACCACAGCTAGATCCAGTTGCCAGGGCTTTATCCATACACTTACCATGTTTAAAAACAAAACAAAGATCCCCTGCCCATTTACTTTAGTAACCTGCCCTTTCTTTTGCATCCATGTTCTTTTCCCATGTGTCCATAAGGTGCACTGTTGGAATCAAGTTGACTGCAAAATAAAATCTAATATTGATTAAGCAGTTATATCTCATTTTGTGTAAAAAGACCATCTCTTCAGTTGGAGATTTAAACTTCTGTGGTACAATGGCATTCTCCTTATCTGATTCACCAGTATATGAGAAAGTATCTTAGAAGTTTTCAAACAGAATGGATAATATGTTAAACATGTCCTACTTACTCAGCTTTGCTAAGTTAAGGTATAGAATAACTTGGTAAATTCTGGTAAAATACATTTTGAGGAGAATAAGTTAAACATTATCAAATGTTTAGTACGTATCTCAATTCCATTTTTTATTACATACTTGTATCCTTTATTTTTTTCTATATCTTAGCTCTAATGTTCAGAATCTCCTGACTTCAAGGGAATTATAATACAGGCCTTTACTAAGATTGTGGAGATGGTTTTGAAAATACTGTTGCATTGAACTCTGAATTAGTTGGTTCTGTTTCCTCCCTCAATCTGAAGCAACGTTGAGCCCTCGGCAAGAAGCTTAACCTCTGCCCACCCTTACAACTGACTTTAAGATTCCTTTAAACTGTGAAATCATTATGCTCATTAAGGTAGTTGAGTAGCAGATATTTAATTGCAGTGAGATTTAGGTCATCACTGTAGCAAAAATTTTACAATCTGGCTTGTGTTTCACCTTCTGTCTCAAGTTCTCTTAGTCACTAAAGGTATCTTTTGTGCCGTCTCCTCCTGCAATAAGTACAGCTATTGCCAAAGTCGTAACAGGCAAGTCTATTAGAATTGTACAAGGAATTAGGTTCTTGATCAGAGATTAAAGGTTTTCTCTGTCTTTTTCACTTCAAAGCAGAAACCACTCACTTTCCAAGGTATGCATCTGTTCAGTTTATCAAAACCTGCTATGAAATAATAGTCTTTCTTTTTGCATTGAAGTGGCAGGGACTTATGGAGAGGGTGAGTGCTGATCAGAGAATAAGTATCTGGCTATTATTACTGAGATTTCAGTGAAGACCCAGAGAAATACTGTCCTTGGAGGGGAGGAAAATACTGCAATGAACTGCAGAATATAGCCATAGAAAACTTATGTGAATCTTCTTAAGGTGTCTTTTCACACAGTGTATTTCTTACTGAGTTTCTATGAAATAGGAGCATTATTTATAACTTTACTGTTACAATTCTTGATGAAGCCAACGCTAGTTGGAGAGGTACATTCTACCTCAACACACTCCTTGGGCAAAGGCAGTAAGTTATATTACAGTGGGAATTAATCCTAAATGTCATGTTTTGTTCTCAGTGGTGTTTCTAAAATAAAATGTATTGATTATAATGCTTTTGCCTTTATTTGAGCAAGTGCTAAGTTGGAGGAAATAGATTTATTTCTTCAATTCTGCTTTTCTTCATATTTTAATGAGATCTGTATTTCTAATTTGTAATTAGAAAAGAATGTCTTTGATTATGTTGTAAGGTCAACAAACCTGTTTCTATTTTCGCTGATTAATATGTTGTTTTGGAGGAAACTCAAAATGCATTTTCTGTAGAAGACCTCCAGGATCATGCCATTGTATACTCTGTATACACAGATCAAGTGATTTCCCTGAATTAGTTTTTGTTTGACCCCGAGCACTTCTGTTAGGAAAAAAAAATATCTACAACTGTCAGTACTGGCAAGCTGAGAAGAAATTCAATTTCCACCTTTGCACATATCTTACTCTACTTTGTCTTCTAAAGAAAAGTGGAGTGTCCATCTTACTCTGCATATTGCTGCTTACAGCTTGTGATCAAGTTGACCTGTAAACATTTCTTTGGCAAGAGCTATCAGCTAAACTGATTGCTCTTCTTGAGCCTGTCACTTCAAAAGGCATGCTTTGCAATCCTTTAGTCATTCCTTTGCTCCTCTCTGACTACTTCATTTTATCAATATCCTCCTGGAAGTTTAAATGGTCAAACAAGCATAAAGCTGAAGTGGAGTCTATGTGGGGGACGACCTCTTCAGAACTGTAGACTCTAATATGATACATACATCACCATCACATCTTTGTTCATCATTCACATTAGTTGTCCTTCAAAGCACATCTTCTTTTGCACTGAGGCCAAACAAAGCACTTCAGCATCATGTACATGTTCTGATAAAGAACAATTTTTTTGCAAAGCAGAACATAAATTAAGCCTAGTTTGTTCTACTTCAGTTAAATTCTGTTAAAGGTATTTGAGTCATATTCTTTTTCATCACTAGATTACCAGCAGGTAAAGTTGAAAAATAGGAAATAGAACATATGTTCATCTGCTGTTCTGGTCACAGACTTGTAATATCATGTCATAAAGGATCAATATGTAGGCAAGTAGCCGTGGTGACAGCAATATTTAAAGTTAAGCTTTTTGAAAAGGTAGCTTTTATTTGTTGTTAATTTAGCTTAGAAGACAATTCCTTTCTACATCACTTCTACAGTGATGGCTTACCTGCCAACATATCAATAATGCAATCTCAGAGTTTTTCTGTTCTATATTATACTTCTGTAGCACATGCAAATGACTACCATCAGCTTTTAAAAGCTAAGTTTCAGCCGAAGCAAATCAGGATGTCTATTATAATCAATGTTGTTTGGATTTACATCAACTGGCCCTAAATACAGCAGTCATGCTGTAGGCTTTTATTTTCAAGCAGAACTCCCCTGTTGGATCAAATGGAGACTTCCACTCAGAAAAATCAATGGCACAGCAGACCTCACTGACATTATTTTAAAACACAAATGATTTTTTACTTTTAAATCTATATACCAAAATAGATTTTTTTTTAGCATTTCTCCCCTCTTGCTCATAGCATTAGCATTGCTGTATTTATTTATGATGTATCACTGTGCATCTCCAATGCCATTTGCAAGAATTAAACTTGAGGTTTTGTAGCATGTTTTTGTTGCATCATGGCTGCTGTGAGAAGGACACGGTAACAGAGTTTTGATAGAACTGTGCAAGTTTTTTTCGGCTGTACTACAGTATATCACTATATCAGAATTTATGTTTAAACTCAATTCCTTTTGTTAACATAATGCTACAAATCCACATGCAATGCACTTATATTTTTGGAGAATTCGAAGGTCATGTAGGTGCAACTTTATGGGACAGAAGATGATTTATCCTTCCCAAGATTGTTTTATATACTGGGCACACCAGACCACTTGAAAAGGCTTTTCTATTTAAGATAAAAGCATTTACATTAAGAAATATTACTATTCATTGATTGGCTTTAATTATGACATGCAAAAGTCCACTGATAAAAACTGAAGTTAATCACAGTTAATCACTGTGTCCCTCACAACAAAACAAAAAAAAACATTTAAGGAAATGCCCATTTGGTATTCTTTGCATGTGGAAGTGCTTTGGATTCATTGTATTTACAGCAGAAAACTGGATACGTGCATTGAACTCATGACCAAGATGAAATAGGACAGCTGTTGAAGCTGAGTTGCTTTGATTAAACTAATCTAAAATAGACAGGATCAACTAATGTTACAGGACACCTTTAGGGGAAAAAACAGATAGGATTCAATTTTTTGAGGACAGTCCTAAAATCCTGTGTAAACTTCCTCATATACCAATCAGATAAATTCAGTTGAACTTAGATTGATTTATTGTAGCTGCATGTTCAGGAGGATTTTCCAGACTTCTCAATGGGAGTTTCTTTTACTTACTACCATTCAGAAACACTAAGATTTCAAGAATTTAGTAGAAAGAAGGTCTTTCTTCCTCGTTAGAGATTTATCACAGAATCATCTAGGTTGGAAAGGATGTTCAAGATCATAAAATCCAACCATCAACCTGGCCTATTGAATCCCACCACTAAATCACGCCTGCTGGGGTCTAAAAAGATTGAGGCTCCTCATGTTCAAATATTGTCTGCTTTGTGGCTTGCATTGAATGCTTGAGGACTTGAAGAAATAGTCATGCGTATGGGGACAACTGAAAGGTCAAGTATCTCTTTGTAACTTGAAGACAGAAAGAAAGGTCATCTTTTTCTTTCACCTACTGCAAAACTTGGGTGATTTTCACTTTGATTCTTTGAGCTACTCCTGCCATCCACATTGTGACAAATAAGCACTTCCGTGCCCAAAGACTGCAGAGCAGAGCTGAACAAAAAACCTGCCAATTTGTCATTTCCAGTCAGTCAGATTCCATTTACATGAAAGATAATGTCTTACAAGTTGATGTCATCACTTCTCTGGCATTCGGATAATTCATTTCTTTTGAATTGAGAAGAAATTATATTTAAGAGGATAAAGAGCACCAGGGCTTTTTGTGAATTACAGACAAATTAGGAAACTTTTAGAGGGATGATTCAGTCTGCTAATCTGTCTTTTTCCTCATTTAAAAATGAACTCTACAACAGTTTAAAGCCCAAATGGGCATTTTTAAATGCATGATTTTTCTCCCTAGAATTATATAACTAAAGCCAAAGAAAAGAGGTGCATGTTGTACATGACATTAAGGCTAATTTAATTTGCACTCCTTCTGAAATGGTGTTTTTCCAGTGTCACTGCAAGTGTCATGTTTTGCAAACTTGCTCTAATTTCTGAACGACTTTTTTCCAGTGGCATTGTTTCACTGGTGTGTGTGTGTTAACTTGAGAGTAACGTTTTTCTTTCCCTTTAGCAAGTATCCTCTTAATTGAAAGAAGCAATATTGAAATATCCACGAGCTATATTTAATGCATATTTCAATGCAAACACAAAATTCCAAACTATGTATTTGCCATTTGCTGTCTCTAATTTCACTTCCACAGTACATTCTTTGTATCTCACAACACATTCTGGGATTAAATAGTACAAGGGAAACCTACCACGATAGAAATTATGGGTTATTGTAATTTAAAGATATTCAGCAGTGAATGAATTGAAAAAGTCTGTCATTTGGCTAGTAACAGCAACAAGGAAGGCTTTAAAAGGAACTGAGAAAAGGACATTTTTAAAAAGATTTTGAGTGGGTGGAAAGAGTGCCTAATGCAAGAGAGAAAAAATAGTAAAGGATAAGAGTAAATCCAACTGTGAGAAACAAGGCTTTGGAACAGACGTTTCTGGGAGAAGTCACAGAGATGCAACATGAAACTGTCAGGTTTTTTCAGGTAGAAAAGAGCAAAAACAATGTCCACGGGATGAGATTTTTATCCACTGTCAAGTGTGCGGTGCAAGAAAAACCTCTAAGGATCCTGAATTTTATGAGGAAAAAATAACGTCATGCTATATCCTAATGTAGTTTGAAGCTCAAATATTAGTGCTCTTTGTTCCTTTCCTTCTGGGTGCTCTGTCTTTCAGTCTCTTTGTTAGTTCCTTTTTAATCACCAAAACAGATTAGGAAATGGGATCAAGCAGAAGGGGTGTGATTTTTTTTCACTTCAAAATGTAACAGAATGCACTGTAGTAAATAATGCCAAAGTAGTGAACTCCTCTATGCAGAGTGTTCTCGTATTGTGCTTATGTTACTAATTATGGGACATATATGAAAAAATAAAACCAGAAGCTTAGTGACACAAAATTCTTGCTACGTAAACAGTGCTTTTGAGGTTTCCAGTTTTTAAGATATACTATAACATTTGCCAAGTGAGAGAGCTATTGAAAAGAACTTGTTTGTTTGCTGATGTTTGCTTTGCTGCTTATTAATTCTCAGAATCACAAATTATCAGTTTCTAAATGAGGGAGTTCTCTTGATAAATTAATCTAGGGCAATTTTGTCAAAAAATAGACAGTGCTGGTTGAAGCTCCATTTACTAGAGGTGGATGCTAAAAGATCCTGCTATGCTTTCAGAAAAGAGAATTTGCTGGTGTCTCAGAATAAGGCTGTTCTTTGGTGTATTGGCAGGAAATCATTTTAACAGCCTCACTGATAAAACATGTAAGGTCCATACAGCTTCCTTCAACCCAGTATGACAGCCCAGGAAAACTCTGGGGGCTTCAGATTCTTATGTTTGTCTCACACGACTTCCCAGTATTAAAAAGCTGTCCAATAACTGGCAAAATATAGTCCTTAACAGTGCTGATACCTACAATGTATTCAGTATCCTCTTGTGTGTCTTTGACTGTATATGTATTTTCATTCTGATTTAATCATGAAGCCTTAGAGAGGAATTGCAAGTCTAATCAGCTTTCTATACTTGTACAGTCTGATTAATGCCTACCCTGGCAGGTTGTTTGTAGTATAGTAAAGATCTTCATGCTATGATCTCAGCTGTGGTGTTTTTAGAGCGTTCCCTGCCTAGTGATAAAAGGGCCAACTGCCGAACAGCTGCATTAACCATAATTTCTGATAAATGCTGCTTCAGCTTGCTGTGGCAGAGCTTCAGGAAGCTGCTGCTGCCAGATCTGGATCTCCATTCAGGGCTGGGAGGAGGTCTGGAAGCTGAGATAGGCTCTCATCTGTGGTGAGGTTGTGTTAGATGTTATGGGTGCTGAAAGTACAACAGTGCCATAGACAATTTTTCTATTATATTCTTGATTTAATGGCAGTAATATGTTCCTCTTCGTGAATATTTCTTGATGAAAGGTTAGCAAGGACATCCTGGTTTCCTAGACAGGTAAGCAGTTGCAAGGAACTTTTGTGGGAAGGTACAGTTTAAGACCATGTTAACATCAAAGGGCTTTGAAGATGTGACCTGAACCCCAGCAGTGGCTTTATAGCTTTTCTATTGCTTTTGCTTTTTGTTTCCAGCCTGTGTGATTAAATGGTACAGCTGCTATGCAAAATGTATGGGAAAAGTATAATGTCAGGCATCATTAAATCCGTGCTAACAGACTGCTTTTTTAAGGAAATCACTGTCAACCATGGCACTGCATCACTGCGTAGATCAGGTTAGTCAGCCTTGCAGCAAGGGGTAAGAATTTTTCCTGAAGTATAGCATATCTTTTGTGATTCAATTCCTAACCTACCTGGGGATGTAAAAATCATTTATTCAACGAGAAAACTATTAATCTAGTCTAACGCTAGGCCACTACTTAGGACCTTACATGGTGAGCAGGGCAGAGAACATGCTTAATGGACCTTTGTGAATCGTCATCTTGGAGGCTGGATCTGTACAGAATTTCTTGTAATTATATTTTGCAGTCGATTTTGAAATGTCCTCAAGCATGTGGCAAATTGATATGCAGTTATCAATATTTCAAAGATTAACTACCCTGATCTCTTGGAGAAAAAATGCCTTTGCCTCAGTGAGCGCTGTAGTTCTGGCGTATCTTAGTTAAATTTTAAATAGCTCTAAAACTTGGAGCTAGCTATATCTTGTTCAACACAAATGTGGGAGGCTTTAATGATTGGCCACTGGAGCAATCTCATTTTGATAGAATACTTTCAATTTTTCAGCTCAGCACTGTCTGTTTTAGAATTGCAGCCCCGGGAGCTGTACTGAGCAAATTATGGATCAGGGCAATAGCAGCATTGCAATACTAATCCTTTCCAGCAGGTGGGATTTTTTTGAGGCTCTCAAACATTTGAAGACATTCACTTGTTAATTTCTGTGGACTAAATTGCAAAACTGAGGCCATACCTCTGTGTAACTGTGCTACGTGTGTAACCTTGTGGGATCTAGTTCTGTGCTTTAACAAAGCCACAGATGCTACAATTACGCCTAATTTCAGCCATTTATTTTAAATAACCTTTTTCTCTAAAGACATGCCTGTTTCTAGGACGCCATCTCAATGATGTTCTGTAGGTCATTTTCCAAATCTGGTGGGAAGCTTCCTGAATAGCTCACATTCACCTCTGTGCTTCACATCAGTTTTTCTATCTCCTGGCGATTCTAAAAGTAGCTATCTCTTAGGTTTTCTCCTGCTTCTAAGTCAGATAGCTTTCCCTTCAGTAGCATAAGGCATCAACAAGTGTGTTATCTCATTTTGCTCAAAACATGATTGCTTGTGCCTTTTTCTGAAGGAAGAGGAAAGGATTTGACTGGTGCCCTCCTCCTCTGTCCTACTGAAGGGATATGAGTACTTTCGCTTGTGAATCCAATGTGGGATCTGACAATAAAGTCAGGAGAAGATTCCAGTTGATGAAATGGCCTAGAAATAGGCTATTACATGTTTAAAATTCTTTTTCAAAGGGCAGTTAGTCACCAAAGTCACTGTCTTCTAAAACTAATAAGCAGCATTTTCCTTCTAAAAAGTGAACAAAATGGTACATTATTATCTTCCCCAGTACTCCCTCCCATCATTTGGCAGCATCTCCTGTTTGATACACTTTAAACATAAATGTGTGCGCTGAAAATAATGATATGAATAAAAGGACAGAGACCCCTTGGTTGCTTGGTTATTTATAGACATTTTGTACTTTTTTTCTGCAGAATCACATTGACATTTTATGCCTTCCTTTACCAATATATTTTTTATGGAGTAATTGCTTGGGGGCAAAATGAAATTAACTGTTCAAATATTTGGCTTTGTTTTCTTGCTCTACTTTCTAACATCCAGACTTGCACTGCGTGAATTCCTGAAAGACAGAGGTATTTTTGCTCCAAGATTGTAAAAGTCAGATGGAGGGATTTATTTTCCTACTTGTATCATTTTGTAGGCTAAAGGAAGAAAGGAGCTGAGAAACGTAACCTTTGTATCCTTGATATGTTAAGAGAAGGATTTGCCTTACAGAGGACAGGAGAATTTGACCCCAAGGTTGTTTCTCAAGGGATAAAAGTTTATTTTCTTATTCTTTCCCCTAATAGCCGCTATTACTTCAAAACTATCCTGCTATTTTGTAGTCTGTAAAAAGAGGCCAAAAAGGCCCTTTTTCTATAAATTTAAGCAAAACTCAAAGCTCGTAGGGAGTTCTCAAAATCCTCTGGCCCCATAGTATGTTAGCGACTGGCCCAAATGCATATGAATAAGAGCCAGAGAAAACCTCTAAATATGCAGGAAGCCTTGAAACAATTCCCACACTATAGAGAAGATTTCATTGTTTGTGGTTTTTTTTTCATGTTTGGTAGGTTTAATAAAGCAGTGAGATGCTATAGGATACTGTAACAGTATTTTGTTGAATATTCCATGATAAATAAATCAATTCCACTTTTCAGCACAGTTATTCAGATACTTGGCTCTGTTTTGTGTGTAGCATGCTCTTGCTGAATTCTGTTGTGATAATACAGTTCTCTGCTTCTGAGACCTAAATAATGTTTCTGGGAGCATTCTCTAAAACCATTAGCCATGACTTTTCTGCCAGTTTAACAAGGTATGAGGAGCGCTTAGCATGTCTTAGCTAGTGGGGCCTAACCTATCAGAATAGAGTAGTCAGCAAGGCAAGGAAGATGTTTAAGATGGCCTAGAATGTGCTGCTCACACTAATATACAAATAAGCTTTATTAAAAGCAAGTTCAATCTAAATACATTGTTTTGAAAGCAACTGTCAAGTTTATAGCAAATGGACTCATGAAGTTTGTTATGTGAAGGGACAGATCAGATGTTGGCAGTTTTTGTTTTGCTTCACTTTCGCAGAAGCTGTGTTAAAAGTCCTTAAGTGTTTGCTCTTTCTTTTGTGATCCTAGATTGAAATCAATGAGTTTTGTTTCTTTAGCTAATGTTAATTAGGTGGGTTTGTAGACTCCTTTAAACTTGTCCTTAAGATCCAAAGTGGCTATTTCTTGGCTTGAGTGACACTCGATCCGTTGTTGAAGGTGTCACATAAAAGTAGGAAGCTGTTATGTTTTTAACTTTCTAAATTAATGCTTCTAAAAAATGCTTAAATGAAAATTTTCTTGGAAGATAAATGGCCTTTCAGCCATATCTAGATCCCCCAGAGAGATTGTAGAAATGAAGAACAGTTTGAAATAAAGCTAAAGAGGAGAAAAGAATTCAAATTCCAAAAGAATACATGCATCTTTGGATTTTTTGTAGTTTGTTATTTAAAAAAAAATTGAGACCCAGTTTTTGTTGTTGTTTTTTATATTACTGAGCTTTACAAGACAGTCAAGGAAGCATCTTTTTATTACTTCTACAGAATCAGAATGTCTTCTTTACCCTGCTAGGCTCAAATGCAAGATCTGAATTTATTGATGCAGTAAAACAAATTCATTTTGTGGGAAAAAAAAACAAAAAACATTATTTTCTGTTACCTTGCTAGATTCTTTATTTCTGATTAAGTTTATTTATTTCTTTATTTTTGCCAGTAAGTTTCAGGAGTCATCAGTGTTTAGAATAGAAGTTATTCTAGGAGGAAAGTGAACAGTGCTCTCAGATGGAGAAATGTTTGAAAGATGGAAGCAAAACCCAATCATTTGAATGCCATTCAGAGGGAGACCTCACTAAGCAGTGTTTTGTTCATTGCTCCTTGCTGTTTGGAGGACAGAGTAGTACAGTTTAGTGAAATATTTGCACTACAATGCTTGCAAATCTTGGGAAATGGAATTTGGATTAAATCAGGATTATTTTTGATCTTATCCCTGTGCATTTTTTTGGTGAATGTGAGCAGTGCTGATGTATGTGCATAAAGAAAATGGCTTATTTTCTTTGAAGTGTCAATAACATTGTCAGGCATTTATCTAAGTAAGCACACAGCAGAATGATTAAGTCAGAGTGAAGCTGACTGTATGAGATACAAGTTAATTTTAGCATTGTTTATAATCTGTACACCACAGAAAACGTGGAATGCTTTGCATGGGGGAAAGTACTGAGCTATATAAAAAATGTCCAAATGAGATATGCGAAATTACTTGTTATGTAATGAGTTCTAAAAAGAAGACCTGGTTTGAATTGGTAAAATCATTAGCAAAGACATTTCCTTACTCCGAGGTGACTCTGTTTACGTTTGGAGAATGACATTTGCAGTGCTTCACAGAATGCTGACAAATAGATACAACTCTGTGGCCAAGGGGAATGTCATCTCCTATACCCGTGTCTCACACCTGGCATGGGGAAGCATTTCTTTGTCACCAGCACTGCTGACACGAGCACCATGTAAATATGCAAATAAAGGTGAGGGGGAACATCATTTTGGGGAAGGTTGGTATGTATGGTGGTTCAGCTGCATATCAATTCTACAGAATTCTAATGAAAAGCTAATCAAAGCCTTCTCAGATCAATGCAAAAGCCCTTTAGCATTAACAGACTTGAGCTCAGATCCCTAATCAGTTTTGTCAGTGGATACAAAGGAACTTACAGCAGCCAAGCGTTTGTATCCTCTCCGCAGGAGAAATAAATATTAAGGTTAACAGCTATAGACAGATGAAGAAGCATTTATCCTCAATCTCCCCTCTGAAGCAAACAAGGCTGTTTTTATATCAGTGATGACAGCAGAGCAGAATTTTCCTGGAAAGGAGTGGAGAAGCTGAATTTCAAACTCCACTTAAAAAGCTCTTTTGTCTTCTGATTAAATGATACTATAATTTTCAGCTTTGTTGAATAACTAGTTAATGTATTAAAAGCTTCAGCGCACGTTATTTGGTTAAGTTGTGTTTGTACATAGGATGATTGCAGCTATTTTGGTACTGTTCATTATTGAAAAGAAAAGCTGTATGTAAAACATAATGTGAAGATTTATTTTTAGTTCTATGTTTACATCACTTATTTAAAAACACACAGAAGATAAACGGTTTTTAAAAACAGAGGAGAAAAGTGGAGTTACTTTGAGAAGGCAGCATCACCCTGTATTTATAGTATGGTAAACATAATATTAATCAGCTGGAAAATGTTCAGCAAAATGTAAAACCGTTATGGGCTGTAGTTCAGAGAAATGCAGGTAGCAAAATATATCTAGCTTCTGTACTTCAAAAGGCAGTGCAGAACCTGTGGGAAAATCAATTTTCTGTAGCATCAGTGGCTTGCACAAAATTTAGCAGTGCACCATCTAGTTGTGGTTTGGTTGTTTTTTTTTTTGTTTGTTTGTTTTTGTTTTGATTTAACTGATTTACTTCTGCTCCTCTATCTGTTATATGGGCTGCAACATATTCAGGTTCATCCTTCAAATACCATTGAAATAATCCTTTAAGGAATGAATAAAAAGAGAAGCTTGGCGCTGCTAAAAGAAGTTGTATGCAATGCATGTTTCTTCCTCTGTTTTGCCTTGATGCGCTGTGACTTCAAACCTACTTTCCACTGCAAATCAGGCATTCTGGGAATTTCCACCATCTCCAAGTGGTCCCAGAAAGCTGCCTGGCTTTGCAGCTCCCTGAACAGCACCCCGTGTTCCCGTGGATGTGTCTGAAGAGGATGACTGATTCCCCAGCAGATATCAGGCAGCTGCGATTTGATCACATCTTCATTGAAGGCAATAGACAGGACCTGCCTCCACACATTTGTTCTGCTGAGAGGAGTGACAAAATGTGTCCCCAGTGCAGTTTTTATGGGTCCCTGTTCACAGAATCACAGAATCACGGGGCACTGTTCTGTGCCTGTGTAAGGAAGATTCCTTGAGCATCTCTAGAGAACGACCTTGCTCTCTTTCTTCTTTGATGTGCTGCCCAGGGACATCAGAGAAAGCCTTGTATACAAAATACATCCTCTTATTAAATGCCTTGTTTATAAATCACTCTTACAATTAATATAATTTTAGGTTGCATTTTTAGATTAAATCAATTTAATTTTCAATTCTATTACTATTTTTTTACAGCATTTTATCCATATCACTTTAAAGGAGCATTTCTTATGCTTCATTCCTCAAATAAGCAGTCTGAGCACAGTGCATAATCTATCCTTATTTCACATGATGATACTTTCCTATTTGGATCTTTTCAATTGAGTGCCTTCTCTATCACCACTGGAGCTTACTGTTTTGAAGAAAGAGGAATGTATTACAGTAAGCAGTGTGGCTTTACTGGCTTGCAAACATTGTTCAACCTTGTGAAGCAAGATCAGGCTCTCTAATGTAAAATGCATTACTGCTAACACTGAGAGATTCAATTATAATTTTTCTCTTCTGTGACACCTTTTCTGAAAAAGGGATGAGAAAAAGTAAACTTCTGAAAGTCTGAAAGAATGGTGAATTACCATTTTGCAATGTGCAATGTTTTCTATTCTGTGGTACATGGGTCACCTGCCTGCTTGAGCACCAATGAATGGAAAATAATGTCTCAGTAAGAAAAGGTTTAATTTGTGATAATTTTAAGTAATGCTAATGTTGAGGAGAACAACTTCTTTCATTCAGTTTTTCACTTGAGTTTGAAGCTGGCACAACAAAGCACTTGGGAGAAAACTTAGAAGGAAATAAACTGAAACATCAAAACCCCACACAGTGTGGGAACTGAAAAGTGAGAGCCCCTGGACCTCTCAACAGGAAAATTCTGCACTGATTTTGGAGGTGAAATATCTCTATTCTTAAGCTTCACCACCTGTTTTTGGCAGAGATTTTCCGTGGCAGCAGGTCAGGCTTCACTCTGAACATGTGAACTGCATCAGGTGCTAGAGAAGAGGGGCTGCTGGCTGGGGGCAGCCCCATGGGATGCCAGGGTGCTGGAGCTAATGTGCTAAACAGCAGGGCATTCCTTGCTGGGAGGAGGCAGTCAACCTCTAAGCCCAAGGCCTGGACCTGCTGTTTAGAAGGCAGTGTTCCCTGTCATGCCTTTTTGTCTCTTCCGGACTCTTGGGGTGTGAGCTGTTGTATTACCGCCTGATGTGCTGTTATGTGGCTCACATACAGCTTTGTAGCAATCAGCTGGGGTTGGTAGCAAGAGCCCTCCTGTCTCAGGCACCAGCAACAACATCAGGAATAGTGAAAAACAGAGAGAGGTGGTGATTGTTAAAGAATTCTTCTTTCTTACGTATTTTGGTAATGACTTTGGCACTGAAAATCACTAAGATAATGACACTGAAACGTCCATTGAAGCAAGATTTAGCAGTGTCTACTCCAGAGCTTTTGTCAGTATGGAAATGTCAGAAAACATTATATTCAGAAGAGAAATTGCAAGTATAGACCTGACAAAGTAAATTTTGAGCCGTGTACTCAAGTGTAATGCTTGAAACGTATTCCAAATTGGCAAGTTGCAACCAATCATGGAACAGAACCAGTGCTCCAAAAAACGGATGGAGCCAGTGTTGAAATCTGAATAATCACAACTACATTTTCATAGTAATTTAAACGGAAGAAGCATTGGCAGAAATTCATGAATAATTTACATATAAGAATTTAGCAATCTGTGGTGAATAGAAAAATAAATGGCAAAGCCAATAAATAAATGATTATTCTGAATTACTTTCTCTGCCCGAATGTTTGCTAAGAAGTGTCTTTTTTGGACCTTCTTAAAATGCTGCATTTAAATTCCTGCTTCTCAGGTAAATGGTGCCCTAAAGGAGTAGCAGAAACTTACGTATTTGCCAGAGGATTTAAAAAATAAATAAAAGCAAGAAGTAAATATGAATCTATAATGCAGGCTGTTTTATGGGAGGAACATACAAAAAATCTCATTTGACATGCAGCAGCTGCAGTGAGAAATGTTAGAATTTATATATATCTATAATAGTGAGCTACGCACTGCATTAGATTTTTATTAATTATGTATAAAGTTTTAAGATTTATGGTGGAAGTAATATCTGAAAAGAGAGACCTATAATTCCCTTCTGTGCCTTTGGGAATGCGGAATTATTTTAATAAGCAAGAAATTAATTTACAGAGCACCAGTATTTGTTTCTGCATAGAAGGTATATTGGACCCATTAAAAAATATATATTGTTCATCTATGATTTTTTTTTAATGGAGTTTTGATGCTTTTGTACTTCTTGTAAACCTCTTCAATCTCATTGTTTTTAAATATTCAAATACTCTTCCCAAGACACCTCTTAAGTACTATTATGCATTAATTTCTTGGGGGCATTCTTCATAATGCACCTTTCAGACCTGTGGCAACAACTTTTTGACCCAACTTTTCTTTGTTATTTGAAAATAGTGTTTTATCTCTTATCCTAGCTGGAGAAGAAGTGGTGTCTGCTTGTGAAGAGAATAATTCATTTAAAATAAATAATGCCTAGCTGGGAATTGGAATAAGACCCTGGCATTTGAAACTGCTTTGATGAACCCCCTAACCAGTACCATCACATCTGTGTTCTCTCTCCTTTGCTGTCATGGAGGTGAATGATTGAGTTAATAGAAAAATATGTCCAAATCCATTTTATTTTATTCCTTATGATGAAAGGCACTTGGTGCCCTGTTTCCAAATATTACTGTCTAGTTACTCTCCATATCCAACATTTGGTATGGCTCAAGTTGGTATTGCTGAATTTCAAACATCCTTATTTAATCCTAAGTACCAATTTTAGCATCCCAGTGTAACATTTCAATATTTTATACGTGTGCTTGCCCTTGAGATGAACTTTATCAGGTAGTTACTATGGCTGTGCCTGATTTCTGTGGGTCATAGTGTGTATTTTGAACAAATGAATTATCAATACTGGTGGCCAAAATCCATTTCAGTGTGAATAAAACACTGACTGATTCTGTACAAGGAGACAATGAAATGAATTTAACATGCCTGTGGAAAGCTTTGCTTTTTCTGAGAGCGACAGTCTTTGTAGCACTATTGTCATATGTTCTATCAGATGGTAGTTAATTTCGAGCCTTTTCTACAAATGCTTACCAACTATCCTTGAAGTTCTGGGTTTCTCCCCAAACAAACTTGGATGGCTCTGTCGACATGTCTGCTATTCTTCTGGGGTGCATAGCTTCACCAACTGTGCTGATTCAGATCATTAAGTATGAGTAGCGTCCTGCAGACCCAAGGCCAGATGGCAGATCCCTGTGGTCGAGAAGGTCACTATCAGTTCTTGTGTTGGCCTAAAATAGGCTGGTGATGTGACTTTACATACGCAGTTCTCAGTTGCAGAGCCTAGGGCTCCTCATTCAGCAAATTGGGATGGACTGGATTTATTTTCCACAAGTATAAAGGAAGGTGATACAGATAACTTGAAAGAAAAAAAAAAAAAAAAAGGAATGACAGCAAACAAAACAACACAGAAACAAAGCAAAACAAAACAGAGAAATACAAGGAAATACAGAGTATCCTGGAACAGCAAGTGAGTGCAATAATGAAATAGATTTTAGTACTCTGGTCTTTTGGAAAGCCAGAGGATGAATCTGGACTTGGTAACAACTCTGGAAAAGTAGCTAAGTTGAGCAGTATAATGTACTGTCAGTTTCTGAATGGGAGCCTTCTATGGAAAGGTAATGTCTAAAGATGGTTGGTGGAAGGAAGGCATGCAAGGTGTAAATCACTGTAAGAAAAACACTGAAGAACTGAGCAAATTAATTCTCATCACTTGCTCATTCTTTTGTTCTCAAGATGTGAGCCAAGTACGGTAGCCTGGAGACTGAGCATGCTATCAAGGTGAAAGGTTGGTCTGCAGAGACAAAGACGTGTGTGAATGTAGAGGGTATGAATTTTATTTCTTGTTCAGTTGTCAGGGTTGGCCAGCTAAACACATTTCTTTATGCCAGTGCTGCTGGATTCTCTCCTTCTGCAGAGAAATATTCTCTTCTGTTGGAGCTGGGATTTGCCTCTGATGACTGTTCAATGTGTAGGAAATGGGTAGCAGCTTTGTGTTTTTGCCAGTCCAGGATTCAGCTCGCTGTCTATAATTTAGTCTTCTGTGAAAGCTTCCATAGTGAAGAATGTACTCGTTCTAGACTTGTCTGGCAAAACTTCAAAACATTAATGAACTTGTAGCAGGGCTGCACTAAATCTGGATTTGTTTAGCCTTCAGCTTTGCAAGGAAAATTTTAATAATGAGGTTTGGGAAACAAAGGTCTCGGAGGTGATGATTAAGAGCTTACATTCCTAAAATAATAGAAGATGAACAACTTAAAAGCATGATGTTAACAGTGCACCTATATCATTCTACATTGAAATACAATAGCAGGCATTGTCCATAAAATAATATCTCATTAGTTTCAAGAAAGAAGGAGTTTACAATAATAGAATATTTATGCTAAGCAGTTGGGGTCTGGGGAGGAGAGTGAAAGTTGTCTAGGAGGCTGAATACATAAAGCCTTTGGTACTTGAAAACTAATTTTATTTGTAGTTAATATTCATTGGTGCAAGTTCTAGTCTATTGTTAAATGATTCTAGTGAATAATTACATCCATTACTTTGAAATGTTTAAGACAAGCGTGGAGTTTTAAAACCAATCTTTGTTACTGGAATCATCACCAAAACAGCATTGTGGAAATCATGTTGACACTACAGTTTGATCATAGTCTGCAGGGCTCTCAGTGTGTACTCAGAACTGCTTCTCTGCATTGTATTTACATGCATTATGTAACCTCCTTTTCTTGGGAACTGTAAGAAAGTGTATGGCATTTCTCTTTTCTCATTTCCCTGGGATTTGTCAGCTCTTGAATGTGACCCATCTGTTGATGAGTGAATGACAACTGTTCATTCCAGAATAAAGCATGTGCTAAAATGCAAACATGCAGCCTCCAGAAGCACTGAACTAAGTTTAATTAGCTGTAGCAGTCATTTAAACTTCAAACTATGAAGTTAGCTCACTTGTTTTTTGCTGGATGCGTGCTAGTCTGGGCAGTTGATGATATTATATTTGTTGCTAGATTATGAGAAGGCATTTCTGATAACCTTTCTGTTCCTAAATCTGTAAATGTCTCATACGCACTCTCTGATATGGCATAATTCTTTATTTATGTCTCAGTTCTCAGATAGGAATACTATGAAGTTGCTAAGGATCCATGTGTAAAAATATATTACTCTGTGTGAATAGAAAACTTTTGGCAAATCACATTTACTAAATGAATTCTCAGTTTATCACAGTTTTAGCCGTGAGCAAAGTGCAACACAAATGGGATATATCAGTGTTTAGAAGGATGGCACTTTATTGTGTCACAAGAGAATAACTCTTTGGAAGAAGAGATGAGCTGGAAAAAGGCACAGACTTAGTGATTTTTAAGGAGTTTTAAACCAGAAGCAAAGCAAAGATTGACTTGCCATTTTTAACCTGCTAAGTATTGTAATCATTACAGTTTTTCTAATGTGAAAGAAAAGAGACAGTTATTCAAACAGATAGGCTAACATTTCTGCATTTTAGCACTACTAAGGCAGTAGTTGAGAAAATCTATATCATTAATTCCCAGTGAAGTCATCAGAGTATTTGCAGTGTATATTGAAAATATATCAGGCCTACGAGAAATGGTGCATTTCTCATCTATTTGTCTTGGAAAAAAAGAAAGTATGTTAAATATTAGATTTTATAATATGAATGAAACGAATAAGTGTAAACCTGGCTCTGAATGACTGGCAAATTTTGCTGTGTTGACGACTACATTTGCTACATGGAGTTCACATTGCTGTAGAACAACTGTGTAATTTATTAAATCTAGGAGAGTACTTAACATGTAAATAACATTTTAGTTGTATGTTGATTAGCACGTCACTAGTGTAACTGCTGTGCTGCGGGCTAGCATCTTGGCTGATCTGTCTCCAGTGTGATCACTGTATGAAAATAAATGTGACGCTGATAAGAAATATAAGAAATATTATTCACTAAAGGTATTCCATTCTCCTTAATCTCTCCACTAGAGATGTTCTGTTTTTATTTCTAGCGTAATACTTTTGTTCAAACTGCCCCATTGTGGGTGTTCATATCTGGAATGCTGGCTCAGATAACTATTCATTACACCTTTTTTTTGTTGACTATGGACTTTAGAATAATAAAAATTTCTATTGATTGGTTACAGCTTTCTGCAGAAATGGGAGGTTATTGGCCTAATCCATACTTTTGAAGCTGATGAAAAGAATTGGAATCAAACACTACAGTAATTTCAACCTTAGCTTGTGGTTGCACTGATGCCAACTGTGTGCTGGCAACACGGTGGACACATTTACATGAAAGTGTATATTCACATTTGGAAACCTGCAGGCAGCCAAAGGAGGGAAGTGCTCAGTATATCTTTGAAGTGTAGAATTTTCTTAAGTAATTAACATGTTTTCAATGACATTTGCTTCATATACAGCACCACTTCCTTAAATGTGAGCCTCCACGTAGCAGTACCTCCCTTTGAAGAAGCAAACATAAACAGCAGTATCACCTGGCCCATCACATAATTTTTATTGAGATTTACGCATTGTTTGTTTTTCTTATTATTGTTTTTTTCTTTTTACTTCATTATTAAAGACAAGTGGAAACCTCAGTAGCCTGATGATCTTTCCTTGGTTTATCTAGGTAAACAAATTTCAGGTTCCTTTAAATGATCTTGACTGACAGAATTTACTTCCCCTCAGGTCAGTTCCTTTGTGCAAGATGCCAAAGATTGTCTTTCTTTAAAGTATAAAAGCCTGTGTTTGATGTGAATAGAAACTGTTCTGGGAATGACTGTGTAGAGCAAGATTACATGCTGCAATTTTAATTACATTGTTCTCAGCAGTGCTACTTGTCTGATCTTGGTGTGAGAGTCAAAATTCAAACCAAGGTTATTTGGTTCTGTAGCTGTTAGTCAAGCTCTGGTATTGTTTGAAAGAGATAATGATAAATTGAGCAAGTTTAAAATCCAGCAGAGTTTTGAGAGGTGGCTTTCCTGCTTAATCCATAGAATTTTTGCACTTTACAGACTGCAATTAGGAGGTTGATTTTCTGCGGTTTATAGAGCAGTTTTTGTGTTGGAACTGTGTTGATACATGAATACAATAAAAGTTTATAACTTCACAAACTTACAGGTAATGCAGATTTTTGAAGGTATTCTCAGAAGTTATTCATAAACTTTGACCAAGGATTTTATTTCAAAAACAGTTTTTAGACTGATGGCTGAAGAGGAGCATAGGTCTACTTCTGCATTTTTTGTGGAGCCATGTGGAAAATTAATATTTCTACTGGTAGCTCTGTGAAAATAAAATTAAGAGAACTCACTGGAGAGAACTCAGTTAAAGGCACTGAGAGAAATGTCTCACTCAGGATCATTGGTGGAGAAGATAAGAAGGTGAAAGGTGTACCCCTAGAAACAGGAGGAACTGTGTTTCAGTTTATCATTGGGAATGTTGAACTATTCACTGATTTAATGAACATTTCAGGCACGGATTACTCATTCAGCAGCTGGGTAAATAGGCCAGCAACCTACAGCATCCATTTTGAAAGGAAAATATTACACACTGGACTTATTACTCAGTCTTATTTCCTTTTATGTATTGTAAATGATGTGTCATTCCCTATTTCAGAAACAAACTCCTACCACTGAGTGCTATTTGGAAATTAGTTGCACAAGGCACAAGTTGAAAGCTTTATTTCTGAGGACGCCTTTTAAGAAAACATTATTGCACATCAAGAAAGACTTTTATTGTGATTATGGTACCAGAAGGGCAGTTGTGTATAGATGTCCATGAATGTATGTTTCTGTAATTTTTTCCTAAAGTGTACTGACCAATAATTTTGCTTCTTAATCTTAAATTAAGACTTGAATTTAGTCTTGAAATTCAAGACTTGAGTCTTGATGTTGAGAAACAGTCTGTTGAATTATAGATTAGATAGAATTTACACAGAAGGTGAAACCAAGAGCCAAGATTGAGAAGATGGAGTCAATGCTGCCTCTAGACAGTATCTCTGGGTAACATATGAAAAGCACTTTGTGTTGGTAGCTTGTTTAATGGAAAGCTCCTGCACTTTGACTTTGTCTTACCATACTGCTAGTGTGAGAGAGGCTGTCAGATTGACTGTAGGATGAAAACCAGTAATTTCTTCTATCCTCAAATCACCAAGGTATTCTTATTTCCTAGTGACGGAGCAGATAAGCAGTCATTCTCCAGCGAGACCAGATATTTCATTTCTGACCTTCAGTAAGCTACTTACTTATGGCCCACACTTCAGCCAAATGTAAATATCTGCATGATTTAGTGAATCTATTGTCCATTTAATTGTACGCCAGAATTTCCAGCGATTAACTTAAGGCTCATAGAAAACCAGTCTTAGTGCAAAATGAAGAAAAACATGTGCTACAAAAATAAATCAAAAAGAAAAGAAAAACAAAAGGAGAGGAGAATAAGTTAGAACAGGTCACATTAAGAAATGACACATCACTGTAATTGTAACAAACTGACCTTCAAGACAGTTTCATTTGTGAACTTAGAGGAAAAAACACCATGGCTCTCAGTTAATTGCCTTGTTAAATGAAAATTTTTACTAAATAAATTTGTGGCTTTGGAGACATTTTAAAAACATGCTGGCGTAAATAAGGCCCTTTTTGTGCTGCTTGGTGCTGTAGTTATTTCCTGCACTTGTTACTTTTCGTTTGCTTTTTGACATCTGCCGGCAGCAATTTATTTACATAGTTAAATCTCCTGGGACCCTGCTTCTTCTGCTGGGTATAACCTCAGCTGATTTCTTTTTAATAAATTACTTATATCAAGCAACTTGTTTTGGGTAGCTTTATGGTGACTGCTCAAAGATCAGATCTGTGTTTGTGCAGAAGCCAAGCAAATGTATGGTTGGGAATATGCTGCCTCTTGAAGTCTTATTCATCCAGGATTCAAGGGAAATAATGCATTATATCCCACTGGGAAGTCCTGTATGAACTCAGACCTTCTATCTTACTCTGCTCTAGGATACAATTAATTTTGCATTGACAAAGTTCTTGCAGTAATTTGTAGAACCACAAAATATTGAATGCATTTGAATGCATTTGATTCTGTCTGCTTGTGTCTTGGAATCAGCCTGTGAAAATGTGAGAATCTAAAATTAATTTGATTATATGTTCTCCTGGGATTCTTAGCAAAATGTTATGTTAGTCTGCAGAAATGGAAAAGTATGGATCATTTGCATTGTGATGGGAAACATTTTCATTGAAACTAACAAAGTTTAAAAGAGTCTTTTCTACATATCCCTTCTGGATTCAGGCTCGTTTAGACTGTTCAGAATCAACACTGTTAACACTGAAATGTCATATTCCCCTATAGATGTGACAGCTCCTTTGAGACTGGCTACACAAATACATTATCACTGTCTGCATTTCCAAAAGGACAACAGCTCCATTTAAACTGAACTACACATGGTGCTCAGAACATCAATGACAGCGTTACAACATCTGAAGTTTTGATTTTTATTTTTGTCTTCAAACAAAGTCGCTAATATCACATTTTTATTGAAAAAGTGATTTTTCTCCAGGGCTTAAAGCAGAAGCTATAGTATCACCATGACTTTATAATGCAGCTGCTGACCTAAGCAATCAGTCAATAATGGGCCTACATTGTAATAAATAAGTTGAGATAACTTCCAATTGACAATAATTACAGCTCCTTCTGCTTGATTAGATTTTTGCCCTAAATGAGACAACAGGCAACAAAAGGATATATGAAGGTACCATGTAATGTGAGCTGGCACAGAGTGCCTTCAGTCATGAATATTCTGTATTTTCTCATAACTTCAAGCAAAGACTGCTGATGGAATCCTGTTTTGGAAAGGAATTTGCTGAGAAACTTGAGACACAATTGAGGGATCCTTCTGTTTGGAAGGAAGAAAAGAGCAAGCATAAGGCAAGATAAACAGAGGCATGTAGTTGCCAAAAAAAGCAGGAATGTTTGACTGTGGTGTTGATAGAGCCACTTTCTTCGCATAGTGCTCTGTGAAAACACTCGTGGAACTCCCAACCAACCTAACTTCTGGTGATCGTCAGGGTTGTTCACCTCTAGCTCAGGGTACCTGATGCCATGCCAATACCTAGCTGAGTGGTGGTGTGACGTGCTCGGTAGAGAAGAGAGCTGGGTGAGATATGCAAAGACACCAGAATGCAGCACCAGTATAACAGGAGGTAAGCACAGATGGAGCAGAGAGTTGCTAAGGTGGTTCTACAGTGAGATGGTAGCTGTTCGTTCTGGAATCACACATAATACCCCTTACATAAAGGCAGAGGAAACCTTTAGTCTGCTATCACCTATGGCTCAATTGAAGTGCACAAAGGAATTTCAAAGCATTAATGATTTTTCCAGCTCTGCAAAGACTGTTGGTGGTGGCCAGGTAACATGGGAGAGGGACCAGTGTGCTTATTCCCATCTAAAATGTTGCATTTTTCATTGGCTGTGGCTGGCTTCTGGGTGAGATCCCTCCCTTTGGGGGGAAGCTTATCTAATATCTGTGCTGTATTCTTCTCACGTATTTTTACAGTGCCAAAAAACACTGTTGCTATTGATAGCTGCAGTACATACAGTTGAAAGGATATTCTCTGAAGGGCAGATAGGTACAGTCTGGTGCCCGCTACATGAACTACTGGCCTAATTTGCAGATTTTAACAGGAATATGCTCAGATCTCATCCTCATACAGAAATTGCATGGAGATATTTGTCAGTTTAGGTAATTTGTTTTTTGTAGACATTATAAATGTGTGCAAAGATCACGTCTGTTGTTTAGTTCTTGTTCTTCCAAAGAAGCTGAATATAGATGTGCATTTGTGTGTTCAGCAATCCTTAAAATATTCTGATGAACATTGTACTGTTGTATATATCTCCACAGTTTTTGACTATCTATATGCAAAATAAGTCATTGTTATAATTTATTTCAAAGGGCACATAAAGATACATAGAACAGAATCATAAACATGCAATAGAAGATAATAGCCCACCACTGTTTGATGGATTTTTTGAGATCATTCTATAGCAATTCTGTTATATAACCGGAATTTAACATTGAACTGTTAAAAAAAAATAGCAAAAAGAATTTTCATAAAACTCAGTAAGATTTTTTGTGTGTGTGAAGAAATCTTCCAGTCTTGCTTGCAGCTTTTCTAATGCACAATTTTATTTCTAGAACACTTTTAGACATGAAATATTCAAACTCACATTTGAAAGAAAAAAAGCCTCGAGTTTCTAAAATTTGATCTTTGCTCAGTTTTTTGTTTCTTTTTTGCTTCCTTCTTTATTTTCCAATTAAAAATATGTATCATTGTGGTGGTCCTTGCTAAACGTGCCAGAGACAGGAAGATGGAGACAAGGGCTGACAAAAATTGTCATATGCTCTGCTTTCCAGTGTAAGCTTGGAATTGGTCACCCAATGAATTCCTCAGGCCCAGGCACAATTCCTGCTGTCTGTTACTTTTTGGCTTAGAATTCAGTTTAGAGAAACTGCCTTCATAGAACATAAATCAGAAGAGAGATTTTCTAAAGTGAACTTGCAGCTTTTCCATGATAGGTTTTTATAGCTTGGAAGGAAACTGTACTGTTGCTTGCTCCCAAAACATGGTTGTGGAGTGAAAGCAGTCACTTCCTAGCGGTGTTTCTATGCCATTCATTCCTGGTTTCCATCTTTCAGCATGTCTTCTAATTGCCTTATGCCCTAAGAAGTTATTTTTCTTCAAAAGGTTGGAATTAAGTGTTGACTGTGTCGTTTCTGGGATTTAGTTTGCCATTTTTGTTTGCCATTGCTTATTGCTAACAAGAGCCATGGCAGGTCATGGCAGTTTGTGAGTTTTTATATACTCCAGCACTCAGAAGCATTTCTATTTCCTTCAACCATCACTTTTCTCTATGTAGCTAATGAAGATCTATGTCTGCTTAATACTTTCTGTCTAACTTTCGTATTTTGCTAATATCTTTGATCAGGGAAGACTTTTTAGCCCAGACGAGGTTTCCCTGCTGGGCTGGAAAGTTAACTTGCCTTTGTGCAGCTGTAACATACTTTTCTCACTCTCTACACCCCTCTCAGCTACAGCTTTCTGTAGTAGAAAACGACTCATCATTTCAATTACGTCTTAAAATAGATTAGAAAATAACAACGTAGGATAAAATAATGTTGATACTATAAATCCCACTGATTTGAACAAGGCTAGACTGTATTTACAAAAAGGATCCTAACGTTCATTGACATAATAATTAAGAATCTGTGTTTGGTATGTATTTTCAATGTGCAATTTCCTCAGTTAAAGACCTGTTTTGTTGCTAGCCATCATTAGCTAACATAAAAATTTGTGTGCATACATAGAGAGACATACAGAGTAAGTTCTGTGTGTTTATAGATAAATGTGTGTATTTAATTATTCAAAATACCTCTGTGGAGATTTTGTCAGAGAGAAAATTACGGATTCTGTATTTCTGTTGAAAACAAATTAAACTTCTGAGAATCAAATTAAACTTCAAAAAAAATGACTTTGAAAGAAGAATATATCAGTTTAATGTGCATTTGGATATAAGAAATCTAGTTTGGCATTTTTTCTTCTTACAGAGTTTACAAGAGAGATCCAACTGTTAATCTTCCAGTATTTTAAAATGGTGCTCCTTAAAACGTTTGCAGTTGTACAGAAACTTATGTGGCACATCATGATAACAGTATAGGATGTACTGAAAGATCAATACTGGGAACTTGAAATTTCTTGCTGAGATCTTTTAAAGGTAGTATTTCAAATCACAGCTTTGGTTTTTCATCATTACAATATGGATTTGTGGTCTTACAGAAGAATCCTTTTTGTAGTTGCCTTGATTCTGATAAAGTCAGTGACCAAAGTGGACAAAAATATCTGACCATCTCACGTGCTTTCTTACAGAAAGCAATAGAAGTCTAGTACAGGAGGCTGAGAAATGAACAGAGAGAGATGAGTGACATGAGTGTTGTTTTTCATTGGGAGATGCTTGGCAGTATTTTCATTTTGCTTGTATGGAATTTTGGAGCCTGTCTCTTACCATATGGCATATTAAGCACAATAAAGATGTTCATTTGGCAGCTGGAGCATGACTAGCAACATCAGAAGAGTCATATATGCATCAATAAATTAAGAATTCTGCCTTCATGTAAATAAACATTAGATCATTTCTTTTAATTGCCTATTGAGTTCTTGACAATGAGACACAGTCACTTTGTAGTCGTCTGTTACAGCATTTCCAAAATTCTAATTTATAACTATAGCTGAACAACTCCTATTATTAATTTTTTGCCCTTCTGCAGCACCTGGAGCACCAACCATAAATAATTTTTTTTCGAGTGCTCTACAGATGCAGAGGAAACAAGCAGTCTTTGCTCTGGAGAGCCTACAGTCTAGCTAAACTTCGTAAGCTCTAACACCAAGGGAGTGTGTAAGAGGATGTGGGAAGATTTAGTGCATGTGGATGCTCAACAGGTTACTGCTCATCCAATCCATTATATTGCAGATGGGTAGTATGAATAATGTCAGTCATCTGTCCCATGGCTTTCCTCATACCTAATCTCTGTGAGGAACGCACGAACATTACAAACATAATACATCATAAATATATGTCATCATGGTTGTCAGACAGCAAAATGTTATATACTGGGAGACAACATTTTCGTGTTAGACTGCCAGATGGTTTTGTTTCCTTTCTCCCCTTAGCAGACTCCTTAGAGCAAATCCATCCAGCTGACACAGGCTTTGGTAACTACTTTTATTTTTTGTTATTTGGGCACTGTTTAAATATTAATCTGAAAAGTTCTTATTAAGACAACTGCTTGTAATGGCATGTTTTATTTCTGAAAAGAGAAATACAATAGCAACTTAGATCACACTTCGTCTCAGTGGAGCTCTTTGAAGTGTTTCCTTTCTTCTTCCACGTGCTTGTTCGTGTTGGTTTCAGAGTATCTCAGTCCCATACCCAAGTTTTCATCAGTCCTAGGAGAGATTCCAGGCTCTTTCCAGCATCAAAGCTAGCTCAGCACTCACCTAGCTGGAACATTAGATTAGATTAGAATCTGAGCTAGCTACTGAACGTCCAAAGATCTCACTAGGGTGTCTGGCAGGGCAGGGAAGTGTGGTTGGTGTCAGGACTAGCTCCATGGGCCACATAGCTGGTGCTGGAGCTTGGTACAGACAGCTTGTGTACAATTTTGGGTATCTTCATTGGCTTTTTCCCAGAATCAGCATGAGTTTTTTGATGCAGGTGTTCCTGGTGAGGGGCACTGTGAGAATTATTTGGAATTTAATACAATCTCCTGCGATGTTCCCTGGTAATCCCAGTCCAGAAGGCATCGTTGCTTTCATAAATTTCTCATTTGCCTCTCACTTCAGAATAGACATTTTATCTAAGGCTACATTTCTTCTCAACTCTCATAATAATTTAACAGTTTGCTTCAACTTCATCACTGTTGGCCCCTGGTCCACATAAACTTCAGTGTTCTCTATCCTTATGATCGCTTCATCTCCTTCCATCCACTTCTAATTTCTCTCCTACATATCACTATTTCTTATAGCCCTTTCATTTTCTTTCCTTCTCCTTGCTACTAACCTTGTCAAATACCTTCGTTTCTGTGGTAGACTTGGGAATTGAAAGCATCAGTGCTTTTGGATGAGATACGGTAAGAAAAGTTTCTCACTTTTAAGCAAGTTTGCTTCTGCTCTTTGTTGGAAAAAGTGCAGTTTCATAAAGCAGGACCAACATCCGAGCAAATACAGAAGGTCTGAAAGTTCCAAATTCATGACTCCACGTGAATGTAAAATATATATTCAACTACCACTTCTAATTCCATGTGTCAGCTCTGCATGTGGCCCTTGAATTTCCACAATGCATGCAGATGGCAGCAATGCAAGCACCTCAAGAAATGTGATGCTGAGCAGCAAGGTGGGAGAGGCGTGCTCCCAGCAGCCTCTGTTGTAGGAAAACAACTGAGAGTGGCTGCTTTCTGAATGTGTCCTGTGCTATTTGGCCATACTATCACTCAGACTCTGACATTTGGTTTTAAATTGTTTCTCTGTCATAGTTCTTAGGCTTTCTATTCTTTTATTTAAGCTTTGCTGAGAGACATCTTATTCTAGACGTGATGAATTTGTCAAACAGAGATGCCAAATCTTCCAGTTGTGTGCTATTAATAGACCACTAGGTCACCAGCAGCTTTGGACTGTGAGAAGTACAGGCTGATGCAGTATGACAGGGTACCTGCCAAAGGCACTGTGCCATTGTTTTATAAAGGGTGGAGAAGAATAAGTTAAATGAGAATCCACTCATAATTCATCAAGACTGTAATCTGTACAGTGATTAGCATAGAGAATTTCAATTTCCCACATTTGTGGTAACAGGGAAATTTTGTCTTTTAGTGGGCTGATAGCTTTAGGAGATTACAGAGAATCTGTTAAATGCCTGTCATATCACCGACATCAGCTGCAAGGGGTGGTTTAACACCAAGGGAGGCCTTGCCAACAAAGAACCTTCCATCAAAATCCTTCTGGTTTCTTTTTTCATTTATAATCTCTCTTGCTTTCAGCAAAATTCAATGAAGTGGCAAATGTACGGTCATCCACTATGAGAACGTCTGTGTTTTACCTCTTGGATTTGGCCAAGCCATGACAGAATCTAGGATTTACTTTTTTTTTCCCTTTAAAAATACCAATCAGACAGAACAATATAATCCATACAATGAATTTAGAAAATTACTACAAGTGCTTTGTTTTCAGTAAAACTATTGTGTTTGATCATCTCTAGTCTGTATCCCTGTCTGTAGGGCAGCTTTTAAAGGCGCAATGGAATTGAAATGTAAAACCAAAATAGCAGGAGCATACAGATAAGCAAAATTCTACAGCACAGTAACTTGAGGAACAGGTATGAATTATAGAGCAGGTTGTCTAGGGAAAAAAAAAAAAAAAAAAGCACACATGTAAATATGTCATTCAGATGTCAAAACAGAAAAAGTTTGTTTAGAAATTAGAAGTTTCTGAAGACCTCTTAATCATATGGCTGTAATTACACCAGTAGTGTTTATGGCAGTGTTTTGAGCAAAGTGAATCTACTGGGCTCAGAGAAGGAACAGTGTCACATCTTTATCTTTTGGGATGTTTTTTCTCTTTCTGTTGGCTTTCATAAATATTTTAAGTATTTCATATGAAGTGAAACAGGGTTTTTGAAAGCTGTTTTTTAAATAAGAGTTCTTCTTGTGTATATTGGTAGTGCAGCTCATGCATCACTCTACAGGTGGTTAATAAGAATAGTAAGAAATGCTATAATTGTTTTTTTTTTAATTATGTAACCCTTTTGCAGTAGAATGTGAAATTGCATATTTTGCAAACCGCCAACAGCAAAACTAAAGAAAAATACATCGGATTTCTGAAACCACTTGGGCAGCAGAAGAGCCTTTACATCTCACCTGTTACAGTGAATGGGGAGAACAGCAAGGCTACTATTGCTGTTGCCCAGTTTGTGAAATTAGTGTGCATTCTGTGCTTTTGAGTGATCAGAAAATGTTCATGTCTAATGTGGGTTTATTTCCTCCTTCCCCAGTTAGTATGGCCAAAATCTCCTCATCCTTCTGAAACTGCATATTCATAAGATTGTCTATGAAATATTATAGCCACACAAATACAATGTTTGAAAGTATTCCCTTAGATTGGAGCCATTTCTCCACGAGATCTGTACATAAGCCAGCAATGTGAAAACTTCTGAAGTCTGTATTGCAAAGTGGATACTTAAACTTAGGTTTTCTCACTTTTCTTTTTATTTCTTTTCTTCCCCAGTGGTGTTTGATGACTGCAAGGGGAATAACAAATTGAACTTCGAAGTTTCTAACCCAGACTTTAAGGTGGAAGACGACGGGTCTTTAGTTGCACTGAAGAATGTATCAGAAGCTGGCAGAGCTTTGTTTGTCCACGCACGATCTGAGCATGCTGAGGATATGGCAGAAATTTTGATTGTTGGAGCTAATGAGAAGCACGGTGCATTAAAGGTAAGATAAATACAAAATACTAAGCTGCTAGGTACTTACATGTGCCATCTAGGACTATAAGCAGATTGAATCTGTTAGCAGAGAGATCAAAATTCTATCCAGGTATTGCTGTAACAATTTAGCACTTAGCTCAACATAATAGATTATAAATTTTGCAGATTTTGAAAGATGCATTACATCTTCAGGTGTAAATACTAAATATTCATACAGAATTGACTTAAATGAGAGAGTGTAAGTATCAAAATTGGCAAGTTCTTCTGATGTACTTAGGCCAGATAACCAGTTTGGCAATAACTACAAATGGAAAAGTCATACTCAAAATATTTAATTTAGAATTTACTACTTCATATTTGTTGTAAGTCTTAAGGACATGGAAATTAGTTATGTGCTGTGGAAGTTAAATTTTCATACAGGTCTGCTTATCTGATGCCATTATATATTATACTACATCAACTTCTGCATGCAAATCCCAATCCATATTTACTCTCTGTCAGTACATCTATCTGCACTGTTGAGTTTGTTCCACTGTAGCAGAAATGCGAAGTCACAGCTTGAAGCAGTGATTGAACACCTGGTGGGAAGGCAGGGCCAACCCAGGGGAGCTCAGGTGTATGCAATGAACCTGAGTGATGGAAAGGCTGGAGCCAGGATCCACCCCTTCCCAGCCCTCATTTAAGAGTTGGCAGTGGAGGTTAGGGGATTTTGCTGGAGATCCTTGCCTACCCGAGGCCTTCTAAGTGTAAGCAGATTCTTTTCCTTTGTTTCTGTGCTTAGGGCTGTTGCATTTGAGCATATCCTCACTTACTGCAGCCTGGGACTTCACAGACTCAGTGTCATTGCTGCACTTTCCATTGCGTTATAGCAAATTATATCGGCTCTGCCCACTTATTTCTGTATCCATTTTTTTTCCAGTTTGGAATTTCAGTGTAATACCAACCATATATTTTGGGGAAAAGTGCTTCACAAATTGAGTGAAATGTTTTCTCCGTGCCCACGAGAGTAACAGAAAGGATGTGAGGTTGCCTTCATTTCTGTATCCTGGCATTTAGTAAAAAGGCAAGCAAGACAGTGATTTCCTGTACAATTAAATCTAGTACTGGAATCAAGAAGCCATGATGAGAATCACTTACCTGTTGTTTTATTTTGGTATTTCGACTTTCAGCTGTCGAAGTTTTCATTGTGTTTCTAACAATAGCTTAGCATAACTTCAGTTTTTCATTAAAAAAAAACTTAGCTTTAAGGGTGAACAAACTTCTGAAAGTCTGTGGCTGAGGAAAGGTTTTGTCTGTGCTTTAAGCAGCACGAGATGTGAATGTAGATTGCTAGCAGGGGAAAAGTATCAGAATGTGTAACTGTGCAGAGAGCTGATCAGAACACTGAGAGGGAATTTAATTTTATTTAAATATGCCATATCTTCAGAAAGTTCAATTTTAACAAAGTCATACTTGAGAGATTCTTATGTGTCAGAGCTGTGGATTCAGGACCACGCACCATCAAACTCAGAGTACAAAAAGTAGCTCAGATGACCCAGGCGTTTAGCTGTCCTTGGTCTCAAACTAGCAAGACATGTTCCTTTTGGTACATTCACAAGAATGTGATCATGATTTTGATTTAACTCTAGGTTTTGAAAGCTTAGGAGCTGTTTTAATATGGTGATTATCGTTCTCCAGTTGAAAGTTACTGAATCCACAGAGAAGTTTGAAACATCCCAACTGGAAGGCTGGAGTTAAACTTAATGGGATTGGTTTCTTTATGAAGATTCGATTCTCTGAGAATCATATTCTGATGCTGTTATACTGATTTACTTAGAGAAGCAACTCTTCCCTGCCTTTTTAAGGGATCTATTCTGTGGAAGTTACGATCTTGGGGTGGTTTTGTCACCTGAGCAGAAATTAACAAATGTGCATTTGTGCTGACTACAACAGAGCTTTATTAGTGGTCTTTTCTCTTTATATCCTATTCCGGTTCTGGACTGTATTTTCTCAAAATGTTCAATTAATATTAATACAGTGTTGAAACTTATCATCAGACTGTCTGTGTTCAGAAGCCAATTCCTAGATTCTGTTACAACCACTTTGTATTGCTTCAGAGAGAGAAGGCCAGTCTGGACCTGACACATTCTTCTCCTTGCCAGTCTTCCCTTATGGGTGGCTATGCTGAGCAACATTATAACTTTATCTCTACATGTATTCACCTGCTCTTTATGAGTTTTGAAATTCAGCTCAAAACTAAAACACTGTTCTTTTGGCATGTAGATCCTTGGTGTGTGCAGTGCCTTTGGGATTTAGGTGATGCATTACTGTGAGCTGAAAAATCCATGTAATGAGGATCAACGCTTCTTCGAGATGATACAAATGTCTTGGGGCTGGTTGTCCTACTTGACCTCAGCTAGTATTCTGTAGCTCTTAAATATTTTTATCAACTATTTCGTCTATTATTTTAAACATAGGAGACAGTCTTTCTTTTGTCATACCTCAGAAGGATATAAAGACTACAGCATCCTATCTGATGTGACTTTTCTGGTAAATTGGAACCGAATCCTCTACTTCTATGGGCTGAATGTGTAAGCATGGAAACAGCAGAACAGCTCCATCTGTTAAGGCAAGAAGCCTTGGCTAAGAAGTGCTCAGATGGAGCCCTAATATTTCAGCATGATCTTGTAGGGTTATGATGATCACATGCCAGAGCATTGCTCAGCATTCAGTACTTAAAGTACCATGTTTAATTAAGGGATAATCATAGAATCATAGAATGGCTTGGGTTGGAAGGGACCTCAAGGGTCATCAAGCTCCAACCCTCTCCTGCCGTATGCAGGGCCACCAACCTACATGTCTAATACTAGACCAAGCTACCCAGAGCCCCGTCCAACCTGACCTTGAACACCTCCAGTGATGGTGCATCCATGACCTCTCTGGGCAAGTTTTTAAGGAGTTAGTATATATTTCCCCATTGTCGGCAACTGCCAGTTCTTTACTGAAAGCATGTGCCTGCATCTGTGAAATCCCATTGTTAATCTTGCTAATATTAGATTCCCAGCATGTATGGAAATGACTGATGACAATGATCTCTAATGTGCTGACATACAGATTGAGCCTGGAAGAAGATAGTGTAACTCCTGGAACTTTGGAGGGTGATTACTACCAAACATACTTGAGAGGAATATCAGAAGTATTTAAAGTTTAAGAAGAGCAGAAAGCTATTGGTATTCTAGTGGTTGAGGTATGTGATTATTTCCTGCTGAAGATGTGGGAAGATTCTAGATGGCCTCACTGATCAGTCGTAAGTGATTAAGTACCTCCAAGGCTCTAATACAGTCAGTGGCTGTTCAAGTACCACTTGCGGTATAATTCTGCTTTTTGAGTCTAAAGGTCATGTTTCCTTACCCTTCTGCCAGAGACATATGAGCTCTGCAGAGTCTGCAGCTTTCCATCACAGGATGGCCGAGACTGCATTGCGAGGAGATGGATGGTTCCTCAGCATCATCAGCCTACTTGGCTGTTGCTTTCTGATCGCAGAATGCTGTACAGCTAGTGACAGAAGAGCTGGAGTTCTGTATGTTAGATTTCTGTCAGACGTGGGGTGTGAGTGCACAGATGAGTTGCCATGGGCACATGGAGGGTGCAGCATTATAGGGTGGTGGTGTCTTTTTAGGTAAGTGTTTGTACATACTTGTACCCATGGGCAGCCAGAGTGCTGTGTGACAGTGGAAGGAATGAAGTCCACTTACTTTCAGCTTAGGGCAGCACTGATGAGGCGTATGTCTGTGCTTATGCTCTACTTATGTTTGCTTAATTATCTTTCACACAGTCAGGACTTGACTGCTTGTGACATTAAATAAATATACGTGGAAATGTTTTAATTCACCCAGGAGTCCTAAAAATGAACTTTAGGCTCATTCTAAATAATTCATGGAACTGCTAGGGATCTCTAATGGAAAAATAAATCACTCATGGAACCCTACTAAGGAACAAACTGACAGAAATGATGAGTGGCAATAATTCAAAATTATGCCTCATTGAGTGCCTGCTTTGTTTTAAAGGACTGGTAGAGGGAAATTTCATCACATCTGAGCATTTGACTGGACATTAGCGAAAGCGTTTATTTGTTTACTTTAAAAGTCTGCTTTTGTGAAGGACAAGGTATAGCTAAACTGTTTTTAGAGGCCCATTAAAAAGGTGCATTGAAGAATGCAGCTGGCTGGGAATTGAATTGTGTCCTCCAAGGCTAAATAAAATGGGTATTTCTTAGTCCTGCTCCTACTTTATAATCTAATGCTGGTTTTAATAACTAAACTCCTAGTAGACTTTTTGCTAAAAGAAATCCTTGGGAAACAATTTTTCTCTACAGATGGGCTTTTTTTGTGTGTGTGGTGGCAAATGTAGCCTTTATTTTCCACAGCAAAGAGAATTATTTGGAACTTCTATTTGTTACAGCATCACAGACGCTGTGTGAGGGGAGTTAGATATCAAGAGTCTGGCACCAAAGCAGATAAGAGGACAGGCAGATATTCAGAAATTCCAGGCTGGTAGTAACTTCACTGTATGGTGCTCAGCAGTCTTCCATACAGAAGGATGAAGTGATTAAATTAGGAACTGTCAAACCCTCAGGACACTTTTCAGGCACTAGATGGAAAAGAAGAGATAAGAGGGTGGAGCGCCCCCTGAGACAGCATGTTGTAGATGAGGAAAGTTTAAAATTGTCTCCAGCAGCAGCTCACATCGAAGGGAATGAGGTTGCAGGAGTCCTGCTACTCTGTCCAGTCCACTTCGTAACAGCGAGGGGCTGGTCAGATAGACTGCTCGTGCATTTCCTCCTCTCAAAGTATTGTTTTCCCAATGTCAGCTCAGTTTGTTATAGAGAGGATGGGAGATGCAGCCTGGTGTGGAGCTTGCCCTGCTGCTTTGCAGGCCTGAATTCCTTCTTCTATTAAATCACTGCCTTAATGTCTGTGCCTCTATTTCCTAAAGTATCAAATAGGTATAATGAAACTAAACTCCTTGGATTTAAATGCTAGTGTTTCTTATTTATGCCTTACTTCTCTGTTTTATCCTTGAAGTATGAAGATTGCAAATTTTATTGATATGAAACAAAAAGCACCCAGAGCCTTAAATCCTACATGCATAGCTTTCTGCCTTAGAACAGATGAGAAAGGATCAATAATCTTATTATGATTCTCTTGCAGAAAAAAAAAATACTTGCACAAGGAAGTGAGTGGTTGAGTTTTGTAATCTGGCAGTTCAATAATTCATTTGGAAAGTAAGATCAAGAATCAACCTCTCTGATATAGCAAGCAATTGTTCCAATTAATGTATGCTAACATTTTTCCAGTTTAGAATAGAGTTCTAAATAGGCTGAAAATAACTGTGCAAAAGCATGAAGATGGAATCTCATATGAAATATTGACAAGCAGTCTGGAAGAGTTTCGTATTATTAGATTTGCATATAGCAGTTGCTACAACAAGTAATGCATTGGATAAATAAAACACCGTGCTCTGCTTTTCATTTTAAGGCACAAAATAAAGTAAGTCACAGAGGTATATCAATATGACATACCTATGAATTATTACGCTGGTCGAAACAGCATGTAGAATAGAATTACTTCCAGAGAATCTGTGGAGATGCTTCCCCTCTGGACATGTTGGTTTCCCTTAGGCATATAAACATGAGTTTTTGTAAAGAGCAAACAAAGAAAAATGTCTAAATGTCTCTTGTTTTTATGCTCAGTTGCCGGAAAACTTAACATAGTAATCTTCCCCTATTAGTTGTGAAGTGAACAACTTTCTATTGCTTCTGCTCTTTATAACACTGCAAACACTGATTGACTTGGACTTCATGCATTAAAATCTGAGCTGTAAGTGACTTTAGGATATAACACCTGTGGGTTGATGAAATCTTGGTAAATGTCTCTTCCCCATCTTAATCATCAGTGGAAGGATGCAATGCTACAGTGCATGTTTCACAGAATACATCTTAATTAATGTCAATGAAAGCAAGATCTTGTTCTCATCAATGGGTCATTCTTTAGTATCTCTTAGCTGCCTTTTTTTTTTTTTTTTTTTTTTTTTTTTTTTGCTATATTTTTATAAAAAGCCTCCACTTGTTTGACCTTCAAACCTTGAGCTGTTTGGAAACAGCTCCTTTATTATTGTAAATCTCCTCAGCCACTGAAATAAGCTATCTTCTATAAAAATTCCAGTCACTTAATTTCCCTTTTTATCCTTCAGTCTGATCCAGAACCTCCTGAAGTAATCAGATTGCAGCAGGCTTTAGGTCAAACCCACAAAGCAGGATTTCTGCCTGGCAGTGCCATACAGAAGTGATTCCTGTACCTCTTCCCCAGGACACTACAAGCTGACCCTCCACATGCCATGGTGTAGTGCACAGGGTTATGACTTCTCACATGCAGCCACGCTTCCCCTTTGCTCACCTCTACAGCAGAGCCTTGCTTTTATTGCTGGGCTGGTGCTTCCCCTCAGACCTGCACTAAATTTATCCTTCCAACTTAACTCTGCAAATTCCCACCACCAAAGAAATGCAGTTTTCATATACACTGGCTTTGGAGTTCGCTCTGACAAAGATCCATTTATCTGAGAATTATCTTAGTGCCAAGAGTTGTGGCAGTTGCCATGGCAACAATTACATATTGTGTTGAATACTAGAGTAAAAACTGTAAGAACCATGAGCCACTGGTGGTTTTCATTAATGTAACATTCCCTATTTGGTCAAAGCGTGTCTTCTAAGTTTATTCATCGTGTGCATAAATGCTTGGGTCAAATGTGTAGGCTAGCTTTCCTTCCCTTTCCCTCAGTGCACAGCTTCAGCATGTAAATGAGGTGTACTTGGTTATTTAAGGACAGAAAAATGGTCTTATAGACTGGAACCGTGAATAATTGACTGTGAAACAAGAAGGTATTAGCTTCTGTGAATGTTCAGTGCTTTCCACTGAGTAATTTTCATTCAGATTCCACACAAACTGGGGAAGTGTTTATCCTGGAAAAAGAACTTTGTGCTTTCCAGTAGCAAACACAGATAAGACAAGTATAGAATAGGTCTAATGGGAATCCGGAGTGAAATGAGATGGTGTTTTGAACCAACTGCAATCTTTGGTAATGAGTCCAAATTACTCGCTCATGAAAAACATCAAGCAAAAATATTTTAAATTAGCATTTTTCAATTAAAAAAACCTCACCATTTAAAATCATTTGTTCTGTCAGCATTGAATTGCGTTTAGGCTTTCTGTTCTCTCTGCAGTAACAGGTATCATCCACAGGTTTGTTTTACTATTGCTTGCTGTGCATCTGGCATAAATATAAGGCTTCTGTGGAAGCTCGGGACCAAATGCAGTTCTGGAAAGCAACCAATTTTTATTCTATTTTCTTTTAAAACACACTTGGGTCTTATCCTTCATCCACAAGGCTTAATGGCAAAACATCCATAAATCTCATAGTGAGATTGTTTGAAAGTTACTTAAGTCTTCTAGCTGAATTAAAATTCACCCCTGCACAGAATACTGAGAAAAACCTATCTACTTCTTAACACTAAAACATTTTTCTGAAAGCTTGAATGGTAGATGAGTTGTGTGAAGACCTTTTGAATTGAATTATCATTTTTTTATGATCTAGGATGCTAACTGTCCTTTATCCATTTAAAAAAAAAATCCACTGAATTTTGTGCAAGAGCGATAAATCGCCCTGCACTGACATAGTTGTGGTGTTTTTTTTTTCCCAAGCTTGACTCAGAACTGTAGCTTGAAAGTATTTTGATGATATGGAGAAACTGCACTTACACTGTGTGATAATTTCTCAAAACTATTGATGAAATTGTGGGAGAATTGTACTATGGATGTGGGAACATTTAAAGAAAGCATTTAGAAAAGGTTTAAATTTAAAATTCATTGTAGTAAATGAGCATATAAGAAGGAAGGCAACAGGCTAAACATGATTTAGTAAAACATTAAGTAAGATCATAAAGGATAAGTAAATGTCTCATAGGATACGTAATATCTTACACTTACAAGATGGCTTTCTTTTTGTAGAATCCTTAAAGTGTAACCACTGAGTACCCAGAGAACGTGTGCGTGTGTGTAAGAATACACAAATCAGTAAAAATAGCAAATAATAAAAAAGTATTTGCATACATGTATAGACATACTTGCATAGGTAATTGTACTATTAATGCGTATTTCCTAAAGCTTTTTTCTCATCAGGGTAAGAATGGAGCCATTTTTAAAATAAGTTTCTGAAAAGGGCATGGTGATTTCCATGTCATACTGAAATTGACATTATCCCTAATATCCTCAAATCCATGATGAATAAGTGTTACAGAAGCCAGAAGAACCTGTGACACTTCTGGTACACAAGAGAACATCTCAGTTTCTTCCATGTCCTTTCACTCATCATGCAGGAATTAAGTCAATATATGATAGCTATCCCAGTTTCACCAATGATGCCTCAGATTTATTAAGGGATGGAGACAATTCTGAGTGAAAATCAAACAAAGCTGTGTTCAAACCTGAATTCAAGGCACACTTATATGTCAGAGGTGCAAAATATAGCTGTTGTTCTCCCACTATAATCTTTTCTAGCAGCCCGCAGAAACAGGGTGGGTTTGAAAGGGAGCCATGTATGAGAAATTGTTCACATGTACAAATGATCTTAGAAATATCTCTCCATCATAGACATCCATGATCATCCCTAATGATCGCCCCAACAGTTCCATGCTGATTTTCACAAATGTGAAGGAACATTTATTATGTTTATTATAGTAGCACCTATCTCAGCACACATCTTAAGCATTTAATGGAGCATTATGGGATAAAAATTTACACTTGTCCCTCTGTTACTAATTTATCTTGCCACTGCAAGGACAGATGTCTCCTTCTGGACCTGAAATTCCTTATTTGTTGATCATTGTAATTCTGTTGGTTTGAAGAACAATTCTTTGTCTTATTTTATGGTTTGTTGTCTCAGATCCCTAGAATAACTTGGAGGTTAAAGAATTCAACATAATAATGGCAGAGTTAAAGCTTAATGTTATGTCTATATAATAAACATCTCTGTTAATGTGTGGAGTCATCTTGGAGTTATTAATCATTCAGCTTCTCACTTATTTCACCACCAAATCAAGCTGAATAATGTTTGAATTAAGCAGTTGATCCATCTTAGGAAAAAATAGTTTTGCTTGTTACGTATATATATCTCCTCTTACTGAGGGAGTTTGTAGGGAGAGTAATCAAAGAAGAAGGTGGAAGGGCAAGCAGTTCCATTTCCTCAGAGGATTTGTGGATGCCCATCCCTGGAGGCATTTGAGGCCAGGCTGGAGGGGCATCCTGGTCTACCAGGTGGCAACCGGCACGCAGCAGATGGGTTGGAGTTGGGTGATCTTCAAGGTCCCTTCCAACTGAAGTCATTCCGTGATCCTGTGAAGTGGCCAATTGTCCTGCTATGACCAGAAATTGCTTGCTGCAAATACTTCTGCTGCTGAAGTTGCTCTGAGTATTTTATTTTATCGAAAATAACTGATAGGTAACCATGCTGATTGGAAAGGGTAGGTGAAATTTTACCTCCAGCTTTCTAGCAGAACCTGGCTATGAATGTTTGCTGCATAAAGTAAGCAAGAAATTTGCTGGGGAGTGATGAGAATAAATTTGTTAAAGTATTTCTAGTAACTGTTCTGATAAGACGGTTTGATCTAAGTTTTAGCAATGAAAAATCATTTAGACACCAGCTGTTCAAACTACTACAAGGAACAGATATGCTTTAGTTTATCTGCAAGTCAGCAAACACCCTTGTGGTTGATGGTGCTCAATATTTACTGAATCACTTAGCATATGTTTGAACTGAAGAGAAATTATCTCAATCTTTTTGTCTTTTATTTCTTTTCTATCTTTAGAATTAAAGAGTGATTTTGGGAAAAATGAGTCACGGCTGTAGAATATGCAACTTTTTAAGATACTGCATATCTTTTAAAAGGAGAGATGGATCTAGCTCTAAGAGTACTAGCTTTATAGTTACATAAATACGTATCTTCTAATCACCCAGAAGAAAGATGAATGAGTATGTTTGTTAACCTTTGTATGAAACTGCCATTCTCAAATGTTGGAATATTGTTTTTTTGGTATAAAAAAATTTGAGGGGTGTGATCCTGTGTGGTACTGGACTGTCCTAGGTGATGCACAAAACTTTCTATGTGCACTGACTGTAGGGTGCATTAGTACCACCTTGACATAGTCTTGATCTTACTAAGAAAGAAATGTTAGAAAGAAATTTGATACCTATTGTGCTCTGAATGCTTTAAATAAAAGGCTGTATCAAAGTGCAAAGGACTTCCTTCAGACACAACAGTGTAGTGATAAAATAGCATGTCAGCTCTCTTGAAATAAGGCACTGGAGTGCTCTCTTGAGGTATAATAATTTGGTTCAGATCTTTGAACTCACTGACAAAGCTTCCAGTAAATTCAAAATTCCTGATTAGCTGAAATATATCACGCATTATAGTTTGTTCTCTGCACAGGATAAATATTCTCATATCCTTGACTTTCTTTTCCTAAGTTTAAATAAGTCAGCCACTCCTATTTGAAAGGAAATTGATGACTGCTGAAACATCTTGTTGGTAGACAAAACCCCTGTTGGTACCAGTTGTACTCTGTGATTGTGCTCCAGCATGGCAGCATCTGGCAACAAGAATATTCAGACTGTATTTTGCTCTTGTTGTGGTCTCTATAGAAAGCTATAAGCTCTTGCCATAGATTAAGGTGATTATTTCACTGGTGTCCCACATCTTATTTGATATGTGATTCCTACCAGCCATTTGCAGCAGAATTTCTTGCTAGGATTAAAAACAACTAAGTTGAATGCCTGGTTTAGGAAATGGGAGGTTTGTTAATAGCTTTGGTACTGGGTCAAAGAGATGTCAGTAATAATTGACTTCTGATTTATTGCCATCAATCATATCCAAAACCCAACCTTAATACTGAGAGGTTTATTGAGAATGTTTGCATGTATTTGATTTCTAGTTACATGCGTAGAAACATAGCAGAAAAATATCACTTTAGGAGTATATACATAGTATAGGTGGTTTTGTGTTGACAAAAAGAGGAATGATATAACAAATTTTCAATGAGGTAATGTACCTACTTCTTGAAATCATCATCTTAACATCAATGCAGTTATTTCTATCCATTCTGTTTCAATATTGCCTGTAATCTGTTACTTTTGAGCAATTTTTACTTACTCTCCCCTGTCTTCTGGTTAACAGCAAAGGCAAGTGGTTGCAGTGGAAGAAGGTCAAGGTGGAAAGTGTCAGCTCTTCTATGTGATCAATTTAATATCATGCAAATCCTGCCTATTTCCTGTCCTTTTTCATTGCCCTATCACCATGTGTATTACTGAAGATGGGTGAGGCACAGGATCCTTAAGACCCTGCTTACTTCTGTCTGAGTAGATCAAAATGTGTCCTTGTATATTTAGGAAGCTGTGCAGGATGGGTTAAGTAACTCGCTTCATCTGCAGACAGTGGAATTTTCTCTGCTACTGTACTGTGATATCTTTGGGTGGATTGCTCTATTGCCCCAATTCCCAACATTCATCCTTCTAGAGCTGATAAAATCTTTGAAATCAGACTTGTCTGACGTGCTTCATATTGACCCTCAAATGAGGAATTAAGGTGGCAGTAAGAAAAGAGAATGTTAAAACTTCAAAGACTGAACATCAGAGCTGAGGAAGGTTTGATTCTGTGGTTTTGGCTCATGTGTGATGCATGAACTCATTGCTGACCAAGTTATATGCATATGCGAGGTAAGGATTGAAGCTTTATGTTACAGGGTTGATTTTAGGCATGACTATTCACAAATCCGTGTAATTAATCAGGAAAGCATAGAAAGCAGTACACTAGATGCAAACTCCATTAAGTCAATAGGAATCATTTCACCAACTTTAATGAGCTTTGAATTTACTCATAAATCTGCCATGAGAAGTGTCCAAATCAAAATTTATTTGAGGGTGACCTTCATGTTAATTGTTAATGCTTCCATGTTCAGTTGCAGGAGAACTGCTTGTAATAGTGGGATGATCATTTGGTGTATGGTCCTCTCTATTGGATGCTATTAACATAATGTTGATATATTCTATAAAATATTAATTGTGCAGATGGTTATTGGGTAGTCACACTATGCCAATCATCTTACATATCTACAAAACAGAAAAAATAACTTATTCTGCCATTTTAAGTGATATTCATGCCTTCATCTGAATCTTTGCAAAATTAATCTTTTTTTGATCAAGTAGTTCTTTAAAGGATCTCAGAAGTTTCAAACATCTTGGTTGGTTTTAATCACAGACTTCATGTACTGACTGTAATTTCTCCCAGCTTTTATCTGAAATCTGTAAATACTATTAGGCAGGTTCTTATCAAGACTATGATGCTTAATAAATTTAACATCTGTTCAATCATCTGTATCCCAAATGGCAGTTCTTCTTTCTTTAATATGAGTAATATGCAGCATGTAATATGAGAATTGATTACAGGAAAAATAATGGGAAATAAAAATATTATGAAAGGGAAATAACTGCTTTAGTATTTGTCTGCTTAACAGAAAAGTAGCTGGCTCACTTGAAGGATATATTTACTGTATCTCCTAGTGTCACAAAACTATGCAGTAGTTAACGATTTTGTGTGGATTTTGATAGTGTGGATTTCTTTTGTTTTTTTTTTTCTTGAATTTAGTGTCTTGATTCCTTGTCACCACTGGTAATTATTGTATCTTTTCCTCAATTAGCACTTAATGCATTAGGCTGTGTTTAGGATCATTTTATTAATAGAAAGTGTGCTTCAGAACAATTGTGAATTAGATAAGTGACATGATTAAGCCTCAGTCTTTAAAATTATAAAATGAAAAAATAAGGTGAAGGAAATCTTGGCTCTACACAATAGCAAGGCTCTGGATTCCAGTGTAAGCATATGTATTTAGGAAGGTGAAAGGAGAGGGCAAAAACATTTTGGATTTGCATTTATTTTCCTTGGTTTTCTCGTAGCAATGTTGAAATACCATCAAAGATTGTGGCTTGTAGGATCTTGTTTATACATGTAGTAAAGAAATCTTGCACAAAGGCTTTTCAAGCAAATTACAGGCTGGACAAAGGGAAAAATTGTTAGGTAATTGAAAATTTCCACCTTTAAACTGTTCTGCCTCCAATTTCTATGTATGAAATGGAGGTGCACTTTAAATATATTAGAAGTAAGAAGTTCAGAGAGATAAAATAATGGGAGTACTTTGCAGGCACAGTCCACACAATCTTGAAATAAAGGCCATCTCTTGGTTATTGATTTATGTCCAGTCTAAACCACCTGTTGGGTTGCATGAACTCAGTTTCAGGGCAGACAGGCATCCTGGAGATCTTGTTGCAGCCTGCTGTGTAGAACTCACTGACTTTTCTGTTCTCTAGAAAGATTGAATTATTTGGCACAGAGAAATCATAGAATCATTTGGGTTGGAAGGGACCTTTGAAGGTCATTTAGTCCAACTCCCCTGCAATGAACAAGGGACACCTACAGCTAGATCAGGTTGTACAGAGTGGATATTCAAACTAATCTTTACCTGCCTTGACCTTATGCTCATCTCCAAAAAATTCTTCTTGCCTTAAGTTAATTATTCCATGTTAAAATTTATGTAATTCATTGTAGAAATTCTTGTATTAAAAATTAAGAATGTTTTTTTTCTGCAAGAAAGTTGTTTCTTAACTCTTTTTTTCCTATCTGTCATTGTGCTAAACAAGAGCTCTACTTAACAGTTGATATTGATTTGCACACTTTTTTTTGTCTCACTTTCCTATTCAAAAAGAATCAGTGCTGATAAGTTAATGAATTCCAGCTACAAATACATAGATAACACAAGGGATAGGTTTGCTACGTGCTTTGTTCTAATTATGAAAGGTTTAACTAATGGAATGTCTCATGTTCACTTCAGAGAAATAGAAACAATCTGTTCTTATAGCAACCATCAACAAAGCAGAGAATATCTGGACTGATGACATATCTGTTTATAGGAACTTTTAAACAAGTGTAGATTCATTTATCCCAGTATATTTATGTCTTTGGTACTTATATGTGGAATACAAAGTATACAGCTCAGTGGTTCTCCATTTATTGGGGATTCATAAAAGTATGCTGTATTATTTTTAAATCTGATGTAGATGAGTGGCTTTGAACAGTAGAAAACTAGCTTGGGACTGTAGAACTGCTTTTCAGTAGAAATTTTTCTACATGTGCTTCCCAGACTGGAAGAACTATAAAATGGAGTTAAAAGTGCTCTACATAACCATTGCCAATCTACAGCGTGTGCAAATGTGTTGTACTTGCAGTGGTCATAGAGGATGAAGACACTGTGATACTGTGAGATATGGACTTACTGGAAGGTGATCCTCTCCTGGCTAGGAATTTACTGGTAGGCACTTCCTACATGATCTGCAGTAGTGCAAAGAGGTCTTCATCTTATCAGGAAATTCAGCCGCCTAAGTCACTAAGTGGACTTCTGGAATTGAAGATTTGCTTTCTAAACTTTTGCACGGGTTACAAAACTAAAGGAATGAAGAGATGGAGGGCGTTTGACAGGGAAGCTAGATTAATACTAGCTATCTTGTGAAATATATTTCTTTGGTGACCTTAAAAGGCAGGGAACACTGTGTTTCATGCTTTCCATCATAATTTCTCTTTTCATAAGAACAGGGTGGGGATGGTCATGGCATGATGCCCTGAATTTCAGATGCATGCCTTGCTAGGTGTTGCTCTGGCAATAGAAATAAACCGTTGTCTCTGAGGAGCACACTAATAATAGTTGGCCAACTAGCGAAGTGGCATAAGCAAAAGTTTAAAACTATGTTTCCCAAGTCATGTCTGCACTGTATTAGAAGACTTTTGTGCTCCCCAATTGTGCTGATGATCCTGACAGGCAAAGTCAAGGCGCAGTGCCCTCTTGACTTTAGAGGGAGCTATTTTGTTTCAGGAGGAGAGAGCTAGACAAGGAGCAAATGAAAATACTTTTTTCTTCCTTCTCCTCCAAACCAAAAAGAACATGAAGTTCATGGCTAAGTATCAGCAGCAGCAATATTATTATTTGACTACATCAACACGAGAGGGTTTTAAAAGGTATTTGTAAAATTTGAATCCCAAACTATTATCTTATTTGAGCACGTGGATGGGATATGTCTGCAAAATTCAGTTTCTTGTCTTTTTAGTACTGTTTGTATATTTCTAACATGAGAGAAAGGTGAAATAACAAAGATTCATCTGTTGTTTCAAGATTCAAGTCTTTAGCTTTTGAAAAATTAAATTTACTCAAAACTTCTGAGGTTTGAAAAGCTATAGTAGTAAACAATGCTACCAACATACCATCAAAGTACTGTTTCTATTGTGATTCTGTTTGTATTGTATGAGTAAATGTCTCTCAGGAATTCCGTACTAAATTTTCAGGCTCAAAAAGTTTGTGACTGTCCCAGCTAAGCCTCAGACAAGCCTATAAAAATTGCAAGTGTTTTGTGCAAATGTTGACTTGTATTTTGAACTGTAGTTGTTCCAACATGGGCAATGGGGTCGCTTAGAAAGCTTTTGCTGTTATTAGAGGTAATGCTGGCGACTGGATACACTGGATTTCTAGAACTGTGAAGTTTAAATGTATTTGCAGTGTGAGTACAGAGATTTAATAGCACGAAAATGATATATATTCCTTCATTGCTTAAAACAAAGATTGAAGTGCTTGTGATTCAAAGGGAAACAAAACCAAACCTTCCTGGGAATGATCTTGTTGTGATCCTTGCATCTAGGAAGTAAACAAAATAGTCTGAAATGGCAGAATATTCAACTGCCTGAGGAGAACTTCAGCGAGATGTCAGTGAGATGCTGATTCTGCTCCACTGCCATTTCAGCTGAAGTTCTGTGGGCCACCTGAGTGGCTCTTCACTCTGCTTTCGCTTTTGCACTTAAGGGAGGATAAATAGAAACAGCCATTGAGTAACAGGATGGAATCCCATCTGGACAACCTTCTTTAGGAGAGAAACTGGGAAGAAAGTTAAGGGATGGAGAAGAGGAGGAGTGGAGAATAATAAGCTAAATGTGGCAGGCAGATGTCATAGAGAGAAAGTAGATTGTAAGTGGGAAACCAACTCATAAATAAAGAACTCTGTCCTCACAGGTTCCCTCAAATTGTTCATGCACCCTCTCTTGGTATAGTTTCTCTTTGCTGCCTGTAGCATGAGTCTCATAAAACTTTGCAAAGATTATAATGCAATACCTTGGCACCAATCTCTCTTGTTTATGTGGCCATTAGTTCAAAGCCACAGACAGGCAATTTATTGGGTATGAAAAATGTCACCTATGGCACCCTCATTTGCATCTGAAAATTGATTTTTGTCACACTGGGAATTTAGGACAACCTCTTTTGGCAGCCAACATTGCCACAAAGCATAATAAAAATAATTATGTGACCACAAAAGCAGGTAAGGTTCACTGTAAATTGTGAGTCTTTACAGGACTGTAGTTGGCAAGGCACTGCTGATGAGACTATGAGAGAATTACCTGTGGTAATCTTTCTTGATGATTTAATATTGACGCCTAAATTTAAAGCACAACATGTGATTGCTAGCGAAGTGTTTAACGACATAATGGTGCTTGATTATGTTTAGTCAAACCCTCCAGTGTGACAGCAGAATATTAGAAATGCCAGCTGAACAATTGATGAACTATTAATTAAGATTTCTAAAGTGATAATTACTGAACCACAGAATGTTTGTGAAGTACTGTAAAACACCTTTTGATGATCAGTTAAAACATATAATCTATTTAGCATTTTTGCAAGTGCTGAGTTAATTCGCTTTTTGCTTTCTGATCTGCCAAGTTTGTCTCTTCACTGGTGAGACAGTGAATTTACGTGGGAGGATGTCACTGTCCGTTGTGATACTGAAAAATCCTATTAATTATCAGTGTTAAGTTGCTCAAATCTTTTCATGAGTTATTTTGGCAAATCAGTTCCCCAGGGTGAGATACTTATATAGCAAATTCCTCTAAAGTGAAACCAACCATTAATGGATTATGCAAACTTGTTTCCTTTCTTGTAGATAAATTGTTTTACAGCAGTGTTCACTATGAGAAAGTCCTCTGCCCACTGTAGTGCTTTATCAGCTTAGAATAATCTACAGCTTCAATTTCAATAGTAAAAAGACACCATTCTTTAATATGAATGCAGCTTTTAATCTTAGCTCAGGATGTTGGTTCTTTTTTCTTTTTTTTTATCTGCCTTACTTAAAGGCAGGCAAAGGATGGCGATTTATAAGCTCATGCTCCTTAAACCAGGTTACTGTATGCAGCTATGAAAGGAGATATATAGTACTGAGGATGGATGAGCATGATCTGACTGAAATGTGCATCAGAGAAAGGCAAGGAAAAAAGTGAAAGCTAACTGTTATTTAAAGGATGCAGAAGTTTTTATGCAACTTACAGTATGTGGTAGGGAAATTTGAGATTGAGGAGAAGGTTGTATTTGCTGCAATCAAAATTTATACCTTTGTTTTCTAGTCAGATTCATATTCGGTGTTTTAATACTTCATTAATAACACTTTGGCATTCAACTGAGTATTGAGAGAAATGCTCACCAAGTGACAGCACTCCTGGCTGTTTCCTGGAATGCCTTTACCAGGATTTATGAGATAGGCTGTTAAACAGTAAGCCAGGGCTGCGCACACATCTTTCACATTCACTCAGTGCTGTTTCTGCTAGCAGAAGGACTTGAACCTAATCATGGGTTAGTCACAGTCCACCCAAAACTAAGCCTGATTTAAATCATACGTGGCACAAATATTTTGTATTGATGTCAGACTGCAGCTGTTGGGCACGCTTGCTGTCTCTGGGCCTCACTGGCATTAGTGAAAGCACAGCTGCTGGCTCAATGGAGCCTACCAGAATGTTTGCCTGACTTTGCCCATTGGCACTGAGGTGAGATGCTGGCTCTCACAAGTGTCACTGAGTATCAGGCCACCTTTATATTCTGATGTGACATTAGGAAGTCTGGCAAAAACTCAGGTGTATTTTCTTTGCAAATGTATTTATTATCCCCCGATTCTTTCAGACTGGCTTTAAGTGTTTACAGAAATAATAATGAAAGAATTACTGTTGTTTTCTAAATTTCTCTCCGTTGTTTCAGCAAACTTTTCTCTTTCAGGTTTTGCCATGTTTGGTCCTCACCACTTTGGCTGCATGTACAATGTATGCTTTATAGTTTGTAGGAGTAGCCTAGATCAGTTTGACTGCATTCAGTAACATATTTTTGCCATATTTGGTTCTCTCCATTGGAGACAAGCAGCCTCTGCTTGCAAAACTCTATATTTAATTTTGAACAAGTTATTTTGCTTTTATAAATCACTTGTTCCAATAGAAAAGAATCACTGCTATCAGTGCAGAAACACCTAGGCAAATACAAGTGCTTTACAAAGTTAAAAACGTGTGGATTTCAAGGTTTCTCATACATCAGCAGGGGGAAAAAAAGATTCCATTACATACTTACATAATATACAGTGAAATACTGGTGATTTTTTTCAGTATTATTGCTGAACATAAATTGCAAGAACATGAGTGATGTGAACAAGAGTGCTTGTTTTTTTTTCTTTATTTGCTTTTTCCATAGTCTTGAACAATTTTCTTCAATCTCCATCATTCTTCCTGACTAAACTAGGTAGGCTTTAGTGTAGGAGAGAAAATGCTAATCAGTGGAATGTACTAATCAATGGAGGATAAAATAAAAATGTCTATCTAGATAATGAGTAAAGGAAATATTGCAGGTATTATGGTTCATTCTGTAGCAAGACTCTTGCAAACTTCCAACCCAATCTTTATTATCTTTGTGTTTCTGTGAAAGATCTCTTCAGCCAACAAGATCTTAAGTCGTGCTCCCCACTGATTCTTGCACTTCTTTTATTTTTAGTGCTTTTATTTTTTCTTTTATACAACAATGTCACAAGTTTTCCATGTGGCACGGACATTATTTGTCCTGTCAAGTCTTTTTGATCACTGAGGTAACCTTTTTGTTTTCATCTTGTGCTGTGAATGTAATAAATCAAATCCTTGCCAAAAGCAACTTTTGAATTTTATATCATGAAATTTGCATTTCATGCTCTGTTGCTTCTTCACAGAATCCATCCAATCTGAAAAAGAAAAATAATACCACGTGACCTGTGTATCTGATACAAATAAATGTTTCTAAGCAACTGCCTGAACAGTCCGAGGATCAAAAATTACTCATCTGAGAAACTTGCGTATCATGGTGGATAATGTATTTATTCACAGATTTCAAGGTCTGTTAGTGCATGGTTTGTAAACTGAAACAGGGCCAAAAATGTATCAAATTATGAATGCTGTGATTTATTAACCTCTATTAGGTAAATCTGGCTAAATAAAGCTGTTTTAACTTAAGAGACTAATATTGTTCTTCACTTTCAAATGTTCAGGTGGCAGCAATCAGAGCCTTAAGCACTGAGCTGTTAGTTTGATTTTGCTATAGTGCTGCATTCACATACCAAAGGGAATGATGCAAAGGAATCTGAATGACAGAGTAGAATTTCTAATTCCTTGGAAACTCTGCACTTTATAAACACAGCATGCTATGCATAATCTGATGTACGCAGTGGGGTTTTGGTCACTTTTTGAAGGAGAACTTTTGTGTTTGGTGTGTGTAGCAAGAACAGAACTATCTTGTGAATTCATAATGCTATTTAAACACTGTCCATTCAAAATTATGCTGGGACTAGTTGCATGATGGATAATGATGCAGAGTGGATAAAGGAGTAGAGTGTTTTTGATGATTTTGCTCAAGCTTTGGGTACTCAGGTTTTTAATTCCAGAAATCTGCTTAAATACCACTGTGTCAGTAAAGGCAGAGACATAGTTGGTCTCACATTAATGACTTGCTTGGCCTTGGAAGAACATTTTATTAGATTAAAATAGAACATTTTGATTGGACTAAGCACAGCGTTTGCAAGCAAAGTGGAGACTAGGAGGTGTATAATATTCTGTTTTGGTTAGAGCTCAGTTTTTTGAAGGCATTACTTCTTAGAAGGGCACTGGATTAGAAGTTGAGATCTGAATAGAGTTTTTAGATCTGTAAGGTGCAAGTTCCAAAATTACATGATCTTGAAATCCCTGGAAGCACTTATTAGAACAATATAGAATCTACATCTTCTCTATTCCTTGTGAGTATTTTAACTGCTGTACTATTTGTCCCTGTTCAGTTACTCCAGAGTAGTCAGGTCATAAGAGCAGGAGTGCTCTTACACTGCCAACACCCAAAGTGTTAGCACTGCAGGAGTATTTATTCTTTTCTAAGCTCTTGCATGCTGTGTCCCACCAACCAGAAACCCATGGCCAATGCTACAAAAGTGAGGCAGTGGAGATACTGAGCAGATGGCATGCAGGCTGGAAGGGAGGCTGGATCTGTCTTCTCTTGGCCGGCAAACTTTAAGACCTGTTTACTTGGTGTTTGTATATGTGGTGACTGTTCTTATCCCATGGAAACATATGAGAGTTGACAGATATGAAGGAGGGAGTATAAATATTTCTATGCTATTGTGGCTGCAGGTTGTTGGTGCAGAATGCCTAGATCCAAACATAATGAATTTGAACATATTATGTGAGAGGTGACATTGATAGTGTAATGTATTGTAAAGCTGTACTTGACTTCAGTTCCAGTAGTTATAAGTAAAGAAAAGTTTCAAACTCTAATAAACTGGAGCTCCTGCCATTTTAGGATCTTTTTTTTTTTGAAGCATGTAGCAATGAATATTGTTAACAACTTTATGTTAGAGCTCATGAATTATTGGTCTGTTCCAGTATACCAATTAACATACAGTGAGAGTGGCACCCTGTGAATCTCCTGAATTAGACTTAATTGCCTGCATGTGATAAAGGAGAAAAGTGAGAATCCACTGAGATCTCCAAGACTGTGTCAGAGCCTTCTTCTTGCATCTTTTGCTTTTACTGTGAAAGTGTCCTGTAGAAAAGCTGATCTTTGATTTCCCCATACCTCAAACAGATATGGCAATTACAAGGCAACCTTGTCATTTCTAGCTAGCGTGTATTAGAAGTTCTGTGGAATGTAAGTCTGGAAAGAAAACTTTATTGAATGACTCTGAAGTGTCATGGTAGCCATACTTTTTTAAAAACAAGTTTATTTTCTGAATGTCAATTTTAAATAACTCTCATCAAACTCAGAACTACGTGCTGTCTTCTTCAGTAATATTGTGTAGGTCTTTGAGATTGTCCAGACTTATCACTGATTTAGAACTAATGGCATTGTCATATCACTTTAATTAGGCCACTGTGGTAGAATCAAATAATACAGGGGATGCTTGGGTCTTGTATTTTTATTCTTAACAACTGCAGTCAACATTCCATACTGTTCCAATGCCAATACCACTGAGGTATTAAGATGTATTGTCTAAAAGATGCTACACCAGAGTCCCTTGCTTGTATCACAGAACAGAATTAAGCTTCTGGTATCAGACACTTACTGTCTGTTAATTCATTTGTATTGAAGAGTGAAAATACAACCCAAATTGTGAAGTGGATTAATACACTACCATTTTGGCTCTTTGCACTTGGTTAATGCCTGCTAATTAATTTGTTCTGAGTAGCTAGACCAAGCTGTGAAGTGGATTAATGTACTAACATTTCGTCCAAATTTCAAATTTAGTTTGGTGAATGAGGAGTTTTCCCTTAGCCCAGATCTAAGTGGGCATTTTGTCTTCATCAAAGACTACCACTCCATTTGTCAGTCTGGCAGCTCCTGTATGGGAAAAGCATAAAAAGACTGCCAGCTCTGTAGAGCACCATGCATGCATAGTAAAGACTGATAGAATATATCTAGCTTTTTTTTGAGAATTGTTGGGCAGATCTGTGATCTCAACATAATGCATTCCTGCATTGCAATGTCATATAATGTATTATTTTTGCTGGTATTCAATACAACTCTGATCTAATGGAGTGGAGGAAGAAATTGTTGTGGGCATTTCAGCTTAAATTCAGTATTAATGGAAAGTATTCAAACTCCCTCCCCGATAAATAACCCTTGATTATTGCAAGAAGAAACAGACTTCTTCGATTCTTAATTAAAACATGTCTCATTTTTCAGCATAAGGTAACTGGCACATTTTTTTTGTAGTACACTGGACCAAATCTCCTGTAGGTAATCCATGCTGTGCAAGGACTATAATTAATCTGGGTGTGCTCAACTGACTGCACACGCATAGTTCAGCTTGCCAAAATGTACGGAGTAGGACTGTAGAACATAAATTCAGTGGTTACGTTCTGGACGTTTTTTTACGTTTTTTCTAGATTTTGTGAAATTGCATGTGGGGTTTCTTCAGGTCTAATCTATTTCATATACGTCTATTCTTCTCTGTAGTACTTCATGCACATCATGTCTGCTTTTTAAAAGAGAAAGTCAGGGGGTAAAATAAAGGGACATGATAAGGAATTGCTGTTACTTTTCTTGCGTTGAATGAGTTGAAGGACCTGCACCAGAAACGTTCCTAAAATCTACTAGGATTTCTGAAGTTCTGATACTGACTGTGCTTTCTGTGAGGGACTGGTGAAGATGGGTGAAATAGGAAGGTTTTGGAGGTGTAATGCCAAGAAGGATGCTGATGAAGGAAGAGATTTAAGAATATATATAAAATTAAAAGACATTCTGGTAAACAAAAATACAAATTTTAGATTGCTACATTTGGGTAGGATTGTATGATCAAGGTTCAAGAGAAACAAATTCAAAATGAATGTGAAATGATGAACATTTTCCAATGGGAATACAGGATTGGCAGAATTACACTGCCACCTGGAGTGCAGTAAAGTGGGGGAGATGGGATTTGGGATTGCAGGAGGTGTTCTGGAAGAATAGAGAGATCACACAGTTTGGAGAATAATAGGGTAAATAATCAATGACTTTTGATTTATATTACAGGCTGTTGAGGGAATGGAGATGATGGGGAAACAGAGATAACAAATATGTAGCAATAGAGCTTGAAAAAACTGCTGAGGAAGCAAGGCTGAGAAGGTTTGAACTGTAATCACAGCTTGGAGTCTTGGAGAGGATAGGGAGAAATGTGCTTTATGGACCCATTCAGGTATGGGACTGGGATTGCAGCTACTAGATCTATTAAACAGTATACATGATTTTAACATACAATATTATTGCTTTAGGGTATGATGAAATTGCTTTTGTGCATCACTGTTATAATGCAATGGATTTCAGAGCTTTTGTGCAATCCAGAACATGGGAATAAAATGTTAGTTTTCTTCCACATACTTATAGCTCGCTGCCCTGCAGCAAGAGATAGAATCCTGCTTTTCCAAGATAGAACTATTTCTGCTATGAACAGCACTTATTTCTTGTAAGAAATAAAATTTCTTTATTAGGAATTGTTCTTATACTCTGATACTGAAACATGAAGCAACTTGCTCATAGCTGCTCATGCTGTTCCAAATTTTTGTTTACATTAGTTTGATCTACAGCTTTTGTGACCTTATATAGGCTTCTGTTCATCGCTGATTCACTTATTGTGCCTTAGAATCAAGATGTGTTTTCTATATCGTTTTTCTCACTCTGGAAATTAGGGTATCTTCAACATCCTGGAAGCTTGTTGAACTAAGAAGAAGATTTGCATCATGAGTTCTTATAATATAGATGGAAAAAAACTGCTTAGTGGATAGGAATATTAAAAGAAGCTAAGGCTTTGTGTCCATGCTGTGCAATTAATTTTCCACGTGGTTTTAGTTGAGTTTCAGGAGGATCAGATTCATTAAAGGTTTTAATTACTACAGAACGCCAGTATGTTTAATACTGTCTTCAGCTGCAGTATGATTTCTTAGTTCAGTGGGTGACACTTTCATGAAAAATAAAACAAAATGAAGAACAGCAATAATTAAAAGAAACCCACCTGTTTTCAAGGTAAAATTTCATTACAGGGCAGTTTTACTTCAGGTTGTATAGCTTGGCAATTGTTTTCCTTATGTATGTTACATTTACTTAAGCTGCTGAAGGTTGAGACGTCTTATTATTTTTCTGCTATAAGAGCCGTCTGATTTGTTTGCTTTGCAACTGGTGTAAGCGCAGTACAAATGGGGAGAAGAGTATTTTTAGTGGTAATAAGTGGTGTTGTTAGTGTGCTGTGGTGAAGACTGAGGCATAGGTCAGACACTGTCTCTTTCCTTAAGCCCATATCTGCAATGTTTTTGACAGATGCAGTCAGTCAGAGCTTGTTTGATTGCTTATGTATAAGGGGTATCTCGTTATATTTAATGAGCAGTGTGGAACCAGTATGAAATTTCCTGAAGAAGAGGGGTTATATATGGCTCAAAGTGCAAGTAACACCCACTAAATGATGACAAGAAAAGTTTGGATTGTTAATTTAAAATAAATATATAACACTTGATCATCAGTTTTGTATTCTTGGAACAGGTAACTCTTGTGGTTAATGTGTACAGAAGGGAAAGTTAATGGCATTCATTCCATTATCATCTTAGAAAATGTTTTTCCTGATACAGAATGAGGCAGGGATGAAGGTGAATAAAACTTATGCTTGAATGGAAACAGGACTCTTTCGCCACAAAAGATACTGCTGAGGTTCAAGGTGATAACGGAATGTATCATTTCACAAAGCTGAATTTCAGATTTGTCTCCACAATAGTTTACATTATTTGTCACATGCATTGCAAAAATACTTTAGAACAAATTAGCATTAAAATAGTTGTGATTTATGCATTGCCAAATGTTTCCAACAATAGTTCAACTTTTTCTTAGTGTTCTCGACTCCTGTAGATCAAGTAACCTCCATCCGATAGAAATAGCTGTAGCACAGCTTGCTGAATGCAGTAGCAAAGATCTAGTCTGAGATAATCAAGTCTCTGTGAAGTTAATGGGTGTACTGACTAGGCCTTATAAGGATCTGCCTCCCTGTTTATCTAACAATTACGCCAGTCACTCCAAAAGTAATGCCTCCTATTTACTTCCATCAAAACTACATCAGCTACAAAGAGCATAATAACACTGTTGGATAAAGAAACTTCTCAGTGACAAAACACTGTTTTTCAGAATAGTTTACCACCATTAGTTATGCATGTTTGCCAGCAATGAACAAGAGTCTCCATGTAGTGCTTGTAAAAATTGGCACCAGCAAAGGTAATCACCATTTCACAGCTCCTATGACAGCATTGCTGGGAAGATGTTGCCCATGCAATCCATCTTTCATCTGTCTGAATAGATGGAAGCTGGAAGGTGCCACTGCATCTGGACTACGCAATGCATGGAGTAGAACAGTATAGGCAAAATTGCTGGTTGTTCCATGGTCTTCAAACTGGTATGGAGCTTGTTGTTACAGTGTTGCAAGAGAAAGGTTGTCTACTACTCTGGCCTGACTCTGGGAGTTTGAGCCTTCAGCTTAGTGCTGCAATGCAGTGGTCAGAGTTAATGGTTTGTCCAGGCCTAGGAAATCTAGAAGGGTCACACCTTTCCTGTCCTGAAAGGCAGTACACATCATTGTATCTGATAAGGTCTGCATCTTAAATTTTTTCTTTGGGGAATTAAAGTCCTGCCACTCCCTGGACTGCCATTTTGTCTCTGGCTCTTAACAGGGACACCATGTCTCATCACCAGTAAAGATGTGATTCAGGAAACTGCAACCTCATGTTGGCGCAATGGGTCCTGAAAAACTTGCATATGATTTTCCTTCTGTTCTTGTATGATCATTCATTGGACTCACCTGGTGCAAACTTTGCTTTATCCTGATGTTGTCACCATCACTTAGAATGCACTGAAGCAATATTTGCCTCCATACACAGTTCCCTGGTCATAATCCACTGATTTCTGTGGATGAGCTGATTGAGGTGCTCTTCAGTTCGTGGTGTGACAGCTATGTGTGCCCATCTGGAATGTGTTTTGTCTTTTATGTTGTTGCTGCCACTGCTAAAAGGCACCGCTCACTGTGCTCACATCCACTGTTTGATCTCTATAAACATTCAGCAAATAGGAATGAATGTCAGCGATTACAGTGTTTTCTGCATGGAGGAATTCAGTGTCCCACCTTTGCTTCATCCACACTTCTGTGTTGGATGCCATTCTGTCAGACTGCCTCTCTGCTGCCCTCTATTGCAGGATAACAGACTGGAATGAAATAGTGGTGGGAAGGTTCAGCCTGTACTGCTATACCACCACCATCTGCCTCCAGTGTTGTGGGCCAGCATAGGGAGTATTGCTTTCAGAGCAGTCCTTATAAAATGGTAAAAATACCCACACAAATCAAGTTTCCTAAACAGTTTCCCTTACTCATATATCATATCTGACCATAATTCATGAGCCTGGAAGCTTACATGCTCTGAAGTAACTGAGTATTCTTAGCAGATTTTGGCTGGATTTGTTCTTTTGAAGTTTGTTTGTTTGTTTGTTTGTTTTCAGGCTGGCATTTGCAGTCATTGAGGACAAAATATTTCTGAGCAGATGTTTCTGTATTTACTGTGGACCTTTACAGATCTCAGTTTTATTTATGAGGTTAACTATTCACTTAAACAGTGGTTCTTTAACTTGTGAGGAATTATTAGTGCACTTTTTTTTTTGTATTGTTGAAAACACAAGGAAATATTTTTGAATATTTAGAAATCATTAACCATTATACTGCTAATAACAGATCTGATGATGGAAATAAGATACAAAGCACTCTTCACTGAATGAAGATTAGAGCACAAGTCTGGAATTTCAGCATAAAAATGATTTCTTTTAAGTTGATCTGCACACAGTTTTAGTTCAATCTTATGCAATACTATTTAGGAGAAAAATTAATATACCACTGAATACCACAAAAAATTTTCTTACAATGAGCATCCATTCGTACTTGTTTATTTTTTGTAGTGGAACTTTGGATTGTCCCCATTTTAGGCCATCAAGCTTATTATCTAAAAGCAATAAATGGTAGAAATTCAACACTTTTTTTTCTGGTCAGCATAGTTAGTGTGTTACAGATTGCCACTCCAGTGATGCTTCCAACCCTTATTGTGACAAATCAATAAGTATTCAGCCACCTTATTCTCATGAAGTTTTAATGAAATTTGCTTCGCTGAAAGTAATGGTACCTGCTGCCAAGTAGCAACTGTGCCATTCATTCAAATATTCAAGAATAGCAATGATCCCGAGAGCCCCTAGCAAAAACATTAAAGAAAAAACAACAACAAAATACCAAACTGGTGAATTCTCAAAGGAAATGAGGAAATTTGAAGTGACGTTTTCACTGGGCCAACTCATTTTTCTAAAATTTAGCTATGTTTGTTGCTTGCTTAACACAAACAGGAAATCAAGGTTTGTTGCCGGTGAAATCAGCTCTTTGGTTCTGAACTATTGCTGTTTTAAGTATTGAAATCATGACTGGAAAAGAAATACAATGAAATGAAAAATAGAGTCTAAAAAGCTAGTTATGAAATAGTGCGTTGGATAAGGAAATGACAGTTGGATTCTAATCAGGAAAAAAGGAGCTGGAACATAGTGATCATGGGTCTGACAAAGAAATTAAATAGTACAGATAGAGAAATCTTACCACTTTATTTTTGTTTTAAAAAATTTACAAGCAGAGAAACAGAATTTTTACTTTCAATGCATTCTTTTTAGAAATGCATGTGTTTATTATTATGAAGTGTATGTATTTTCTTAATTTTAATATAATGTATTCAAAAAACTTAAGCAAATTCAGTAAAAAAGCTTATGTAAGCAGGATGGCTATCCTCCAATGGGAACCTCTTCAGAGTTTTGATTTTTGAATCAGGTGCTACGTGCATGTATATTTCAATTTCTTGCTTTCTGCTTTATATACTGATTGAGGTTCAAGCCATCAGTTGCCAGCTGCTTGGCATTAAGCAAAATCTTTTTTTTTTTCCAAACAAATTCTTATGATAACCACAAACAGTTATTAAGGTATTGAGTTATTAAATTCATTGGTAAAATACTTTTGCTTCTTTCTTCCTGTTTGAACATGTTCTATAGTGATGCTTTTTGGTACTCGTTTAATCAGCCATGTTGCTGTGTTAGATACCAGGGAATGATGAATTAGAGAAAATTCATCAAGAAGTATTTAAAAAAAATCAGTGTGTTCTGAAGAATAAATAGTATGAAATGTACTCTGCAGAAGTTCTTACATTTCTTTGTTCAATCTCCAAAAGCTTTCTTTTCATTGCAAAAAACTAATTGCATTTAAAAAATATAATTTTGTTCCGAAGTCCTACTCAGAAATCTGAACTTGGATGCCCGAAGCCTTTTCTTCCTGCTGTTCTCCTTGAAACTTGGCTTCTTTGTATTAATGACTGCAGTGTTGTCTCAATGGAAGAAAAAGTGAGAGTGTATTCAATTTTGGACCTTCTGCACATGTGTAAGGGTAACTGACTCATGAAAAAGTGGTGAATTAATTGCTCATGGATTTGTGACTACCAAATTTTGAGAGGTCTAGGTATTAAGCAGCCTGAAAATTCCTTTTACTCCACAGATAAGCATAAGCAGAAACATGATACAAAGAGATGTGAATCTAAGTGTGCCTCCTTTCCAGTGATGATGCATCTGAGAGGTCATCCTTACACATTCTTGAGCAGATGGGTAGCCTTGAATATAGGAATTACCACAAGTCAGATCTCTGATCAGTTCTGCACTGCTGCTGGTAATCGAAGGAGCTGATATTTCTTCCTAGACATACTGCTAGTCATTTATTCTTGCTCTTCTTAGCAACGTCACAGATACGTGCCAGCCAAACTGTCTGCTGTGTTTACAGTGTGAGTGATTTTGAAAGCTTACTGCTCTGCGTGTTTGCCTCTGGACAGAATTCAGCTCCTTTTATTTGACATGTCATGTGTTTTTATCTTGAACTTTCTCATGAATTTTTATTAGGGGAAGTTCTTTTGGGAGAGGGATTGAAAGACAAAAATAGGGACCCAAGTGGCCTTAAGCTGAAAGATTAAAGAGAAGTGGCAAAGCCTTTGGGACAGATGGGAACTCCAAATCAGGGTGAGCCCCTAAAGGTTATGAAAACTGGCAGAGTCGTTCTCACTTCTCTTTGACTTTATCATAGCTAAAGATGACAGACGAAGACTTGCTTTCCTTGTTACTGTTTGTCACCAAATTTACGAAGTCACGCTGAAGCTCATAGATGTAAAGCAGTGCTTGATGATGATACGCTGTGTGGGAGTGTAGGTGGGAGGCTCTTATGCAGATGGCAGCAGCAGCAGCCTAAGGAGTTCCTAACTGACGTTCAGATTGTGTCATTGAGAAAACCCATTCGTTTTTGCCTTTTTATAACAATACAGCATCAAGATGAAGCTGTCCTTAGATGGTAAAGTGGTGTTATTAAAACAACAACTTGAATTCCAGAACTGATTAGAAAATTCACTGCATTGAGAAAACAAGGAAAATTGCATGGTATGATGTAATTATCTTCCCAAAATCAGACGATTCATTCAACCTGTGATTTGGTTCACAAAACTCACAACTGTCTGAACAAACAGTGGTGATCTGAACCTTTTCCAGTTTCAAAATTCACTCTCCAAACAGTGCAAGTTGTGATGTTTCTTTTAGAAAGGGGCCTGTATCAAAGTGAGAGCTCTGGGAGATGGGGAAAGGTTGGTTCTGACCTTGGTATCTGAAGGTAGAGATCTGCAGAAAGTATAGGATAAGAAACAGGAGAGGTCAGCTTCTGGGAAACTGCACTTTGGGCACTGAGAAGATCAGAGAGAAGGTTGGGAGGGAAGGCAGAGATATATTGGATAGGGCTTCAAGGAGCTGGAAGACATTGGAAAGTACACATGAAGTGCTGAATTGCTGGAAGCTCCTCTAGATCTGAACAGTCCAGAAAATGTAGTGGGGGGAAAAAGGCAGCTTGTGTATGAACCATTTCCATTTCTTTTCTTTCAGATATGGTAGTGTGAAGTTTTCCCCATGTAAAAGAAACCTATTAGATGATATTCTGAGTTATGCCTGGGCTTTGTTGTATGTTGTTTACTTTTAGCTTACAAGTGTTTGGTCTGAGACATCAGCAGCTGGGGACTGTCTTGGAAAATCACCTCTGAGTTCTGTTTGCTGGAGAGCGTGGACTGAGGAGTGACCAAGTGTAGATGCAACTTCACATGTGATAATAGAAAAAATATGTAAAACATTTAAAGTAGGGTTTCTTAAAGGTCCCATGCTAGTATTTGAGGTCAGCTAAACCTTGTTTAAAATTTATGATTGAAGCAGTCCTCTGAGTTTTAGTCTATAGGAATACAAAATGAATGTGGATTGTCTACACTTTCATAAGTAAAATAAACCTACAGTTTTAAGTAGTTTGCTGTGTTATCACTCATCATTGGAAACTGTAATATAAAGCCTGTTAGTTCATCTTAATTTTACCTAAAGATACAGGGAGTGGAAATAACAACTGAGTGTTATGTTGAAAGTCATTGTAATTTTTTTTTTTTTTTTTTTTTTTTTTTTTAGGAAATGTTTAAGATAGAAGGCAACCTTGGAATTCCAAGACAAAAAAGGGCTATTCTGGCAACTCCAATATTAATTCCAGAAAATCAAAGACCACCATTTCCAAGATTAGTTGGCAAGGTAAGTTCAAAAATATAAATATATAGAGAATCCAATTTTGATTTTAAATAATGTTTATTCTGCTTTAAAGAATGTGTTTAAGGAATGCCTTTGGTAGCGTACATTATGGTAAAATGTATTCATCAGAACCATGTGGCTTGATGAAGCTGCTGTCTGTAATAGAGGTTACTGCCTACCTGCCTACCTGTGTGTGAGGCTGAGGCTGAAATCTAGGTTGGGAATGTTGTGGAGCATAACTTACTGAGTAGTGTGGATTAGCTTGTTTTTAGTCTTAACCCGTAGGAGGTCCTAAGGTAAAAATGTCCTAAGTTCACATACTTAAATTCATTTATAATGTCTAAAGACTAAGACAGACTTTGCACTCATTTGTGGTTTATTTTTGATGAAAAATGGAAAGTTCTTGTGGCTACAAGAATCTGTGTAAATTAGAATTCAAACAACTCTTTTCTGAAACTTTAACTATATGGCTAAACTAGGAAATCATTCAAAGTGAAATACAAGTAATGGTTTAAATGGCTATTTGGGCATCAGAAGTTGTAATTACGTGAATATACTTTGTACACTGACAGTTATGAAACAGGAACTCCATGTCCCTCTTTCAGTAGGTGTGACAATGACAGACAGCCTATGGAGCTGGGGAGTACATTCGTAATTCCCACCAATGGGATTGCTAGAGCTAAATGCACAGCTCAAGGGCAGAATCTTACTCTACAATCAATGTGTAATTTAGCCAGCCTGGACCTCATCAGTTACTTTAATAGTTAGGAAAGGTTGTTTTCCATTCAGTAAAATGAAAGAATAATCTGTTTTGGTTTTTTTTTCTCCATTCTCAGTAATTTATAGTAATTTCTGAACTCCATGTCATGTTTCGTAGTTTGACAGTTAGAGAGCAGTACCTTAGTAAATATTGTTGGCTAACATATTAGTGAAAAATAGTTAATTTTAAAACTTCTCTTGCTCAATTTTAAAGGAGAGAGATTTGGAAAGACTTCATATACGTAGGTATGGTGTCTTGTTTTTCATGTTTGTTTTCGCCCTTCATTCTCCTTCTTCCTCAGGTAATCTGAGTTGCTTTCTAGAAGTGCCTCCGTTAAGTATTTTTATTGCTAGCTTAGGTTGATAGCACTGGTAATTGAGGTTTCTTAAGCAGAATGAGATGAATCTGGTCCTACTTATATTCAAATGTTTTTTTTCTAGCATCTTGTCATCTGGATTTGTTATAATTCTTCAAGTAGTAGTTAGGGATCACATGTTAAGTGTGGTAGATGATGTACAAACACAGAACTGTTTGAGCATCTGGCAGTCTGTTTTTCAAAAGCCCTGAGATACCTCTTTGCAACTGATGATTAAATTATAGGAACTACAAATGATCAGCACCTTGAAATACTTGAGCTGATATCAGTTTATTAAGTCTTTAAATACAATTTTTTTCAGTATATTTCCAACATAGGTATCTAGACCACTATTTTGGCTGTAGTCTATTATAGGTAATAATGTGACTGAGACAAAACTTGTGGAGATATTTGTAATAAGGGAATGAAATATTCCATGTCAACTGCAGTAATTTGTAACTGAATGCTTAATAAAGCATAAATAAAGAGGTTTAGAGCCTCGAAGATGTTGAATGTAGGGAAGAGAGTCTATTGTTCTTCAGATACATAATTCAATAGGTGTGAAAGCTGAAAATAAAAGCAATCGTTTGAGATCTTTGTTGACATCTCACAGAGCTTTATAAACTATGTGAGGAAGTTTGAAGTATAGAGATGTTCAGAGCACCTTAAACACCCAATTTATGTACTTGTTTTAGACCCTGCACAAACTGTTGAAAAGTTTGGTCATCTTTTTCATTTAACTTCAGAAGCTTATTCTGAATTGTTTGTGAATTTACCAGAGTTCTGTACACTCTGTGAGAGCTGAGAAATACAGTTATTCTTGAACTTAAACTTTACCATCTCCCTGCTCAATTGTAAGCACTGTGAAGGTGACATTGCAGGCATGTTTTATTGTCATTTCTATGGCCTATAGAGAAAAAGAGAACGTGTAAAGAATGCTGATCACAAGCTTTGAAGATGGATAATGTGCGTGTTACTTGAGAATTTGAAAAATGAAAGAGAAAACAGATTCTGGATCATAGTTTCATCATGTAATTGCCAGTATTCATGGCTGAGCACTTGTGTAGTTTTGCTGTGAAGCAAATGGCAGAGATTCTCATAACACAGGCTCGCTAGAGCTCACTCCATCTGCCCAACACGCTGAGCAGTGCCCTGGTTTCCACTATGGTCTGTGCTCAGCATCAGCTTGAGCTGAACTCTGATGGCTTTTCTATGAGAACACAGTTCTTTCCTATTCCATGCCTGTGATATAAATATGAAATAGCAAGACTTCTGGAAGGGACTGTAGCTAAGAAACAATTGTAGCATTTAAATAGATGCTTCCAAGTTTGGGCAGTGTTTTGTTTCAGTGTGCGCTATGGAGTATTTCCTATTTTATTCAGACATGGGCAGGCATACTGTTTGTATGAACTACAGGCTATAGAGGAACCCACAAGTTTACTTTTGTAGTTATTATGTGTATGTATTGCATTTTGGTCACCCAATACTGCTGCATCTCCACCTCTACTGGCAAAATCTCAAAGGAAAACTAAAGAGTGACTCTTAGAGAGAATATACTGCTTGGGTGTAGTAAAAACATAATACTGAACATTATTGAGCTTGCTTCCTATTAGGATGAACACGGCTGATTCAGTCTGTCAAGCATTATAGTGAGGAAAACGAATTAGTTCCAGCCCTGTGCAGTCATTTTCAGAATAATTTTACTTCAGGAAGTTGCCTTCTGCCGTGACTTGTATCTAAGAGGGTACAGAAAATAAATCATCAAAGTCAGGGAAAAATGTATAACATCTGTTGGCTCACTTTTTCTTACTGCGGCTGTAACAGGTATCCAAACATGTCTGAGGACTGTACCAACTGATAAAGGGTCAGAAGTCGTCCCTTGTGCTATTTCAGGGCTGGAATAGCTCTGTGGCATTCCATGAATGTTGGATCTTCATAGTACTTGATAATTTCTGAAGTGGAATTCCATGACCTTGTTTAAGATGTCGAGCTCATTTCTGACTCCAACATGCAACATAATTTTCCAGAAAAGTCAAGTTCTTCAGGTGATAAATAGCAATAAAAACATTTAAGAGTGTGTGTGTGTGTGTGTGTGTGTGTGTCTGGGAGAGGTGGATGGTGAGAGGGGTGGATCAAAAATAACCACACATGTTCTGCATGGAGAATAATTACTATTTTTGTTTACCTCTCATCTTCATTATGCTCCCGAAGTTCCTCTTGCTGCTCATCAGAACTGTAAAGCTTTCCTGAATGAATAATGAATGGAATATGGGATAGGGATGGTCAAATACAACTTGTTCTGTTTAATGCTATTATGTGGTGCAGGTAGTGTCTGCATGAAAGTTTCCAGTTTCACTCTGAGTATTGCTTTCCTTTTCTTCCACCTACTTCAGAAGAATTTCCAGTGTAGTTCATTCCTCTATCCTGACTGCCTCCTGTTTTCCAGCTCCCACTAACGCAATGCTGCCTGGAAATATGCAAGGTTGTTTGGAAGTGATTGCAGAAGCTGCCAGCAGTTGAACTACTTATTAGTGCTTGGTTGGAAGCAAGGCAGATGTACAAAACCAGGAGAGCAGAGGGAGAAAATTTTTTTCCATAATTAGGAATCAATAGCATAAAAAGAAAATCATGGTAATTTTAGAGGACTTCACTGATCAAGATTTGATGTTGTAACTTGGGAAGGAGATGGTGCACTGGATAAGTGGAAATATTGGATTGTTTTAATTAAGAGAAAATTTAAAGTCAGTATTTAGTATAACAAGGAAATACATGTGTAGACGCTATTTTCTTTTCTGTTGTGACTTTCTGTCACACCCACTTAGGGATAAGTATTTTGCCTAGCCATTGCACACCCTTGCTTAAGGGATCCCTTAATTAAATAACTATCATAGACATGCTGTGCTTGTAGGTAAAGGAATCTCGCCTTTCAGCAAAACCTGAGCTGCTGCATGTAATCCTTCATTCCTGAGGGAGAATAGGGAGATGAAAATATTTTAATACATCCTTGCTACTATGGGCCTATGTGTCCAGATGGTCCAGACTACAACTGTTGACTGTTATTGATGTGTTTTGTTTAGCTCGTGCTGATATAGCACAGAGATATGATATGCAATTTTAGTCTCTCTCCATATGCTGCTCTTCCATTTTTTTTTTTTGTCCACATCAAGTCTAATGAAGCAAAACAGTGGGATCTGGAATTATCCTGTAAATACTTGCTGTGGATTGATTTTTTTTTATATATGATAAATCCATTATTCTATTATTTAATAAAGGTATACCCTTCATTAGAAGGAGGATTTATAGTTGTTTTAACATAAGATATGGAAGCTCTAAATGTCCCTGCAAAAACTGGCTGAACTTAAAATGGTTGGTGTAGACCAGAAGACATAGAAGAGCATTAGAAATTATATAAGAAACAATGATTGAACGAAGAAGATGCAAAACTTTGGTTTTTGCCAGTAAGATAATTTGTTGTGGGTTTTTTGACTGTTTAGTTTGTCTTTTGGAAATGAAAGGAGTGGTGGGTGCTCTCCTCATGCTTTATATTAGATAGATCCCTGCCTTTCATCTGTGCTGATGGACAGTTAAGCTGCCAAATGACAATTAGATGGCAGAACTGATCTAAGCTCAAGGAAAAAAAGTAATGAAGGCTATCAAACACAATAGAAATCTCTATGATCAGGGTGTTTTTTCCCTCTTCAAAACTGTGAATTTAAGGAGTTTTTTTTTCCTCCTTCAAGTTGTGAATTTAAGGCTAAGTGAAAACACAGCTTGTCTGTTAATGCTATGATAGAAAAACCTAAAAGGAGAAGAAACTGAAGATAACTATGGAAAAGCTGCTGGAAGCTTATTATTTTTGAGAGGATATCTGATTGAGGCCTTTTGTATATGATAAATTATATGCTTCACAGAAGAGGAGTGTGAAGCATTAAAGACGAAGCTGGAAAAAATGCTAAACTAGAGGCAAAATTTGAAAAGAAGGTGATAGAAAAGACAAGAGAGACGTGGTGATGATCCACAGATCTTTGAAGAGAACCTAGAGGGAAGTATTGTGGATTATAAGGACGCGAAAGACAGCAAAGAACAAGATCAGCCAGTGAAATAAAAACTGAAATGTATTTCTTCTACTGGACGATTGGGAAGAAAATGGCAGTTGAAGCAAGAGAGAGTGAAGGAAAGGAGCTTGCTTGGATTGCTGTCCAAATCTGGAAGTCTAAATATCTTTCCAGAACCAAGAAATGTGTGATTCTTTACCAACTTTCTGGATTCCAGCTGAATCTCAGATCTTGCTCTGAATCTTTGATTTGTACAAAAAAAAAAAAAAGTGCAGAAACAGGAGAACAAACTCCTTGCTAAGAAACTAGAGCTGTGTCTGAGCTGCATAGGAAAAATCCACTGGATTTTTGAAATTATTTTCTAATTATTTTTGATTTGTTTTGTTGTGTTCATATAATCATGACCACAGATCTAAACGATCAGGCTGCACCAAAGCGGATGCTTAGAGGAGGGGAGGTGTCTATCAGCAAGAATTCTGGCTTCTCCAGAGGGAAGAGTATTTAGGCTATGACAGCTGTAAAAGTGGTTCCATCAGAAAAATAGTGGAGAGATCGACTCCTGGGAAGCATTGCTGGGTGGGGATGTTTTTCAGAGATTGGAATTGCTCAAACACAAATTGTTCTGGCTTCTTACATCGAGGCTTCATGGCACATAAGGAGAACGCTCTTTTAAAGTGTGCAGAAGAAATGTATCTATCAATCTACACAGGAAAAGACACATCCAGAGATGAGAATCTACAGCAAAGGGTGGAAGAAAATTGTGCAGAAATTGGGAAAAAGTCTGAAAATGATACATTTTATTTCATGTAAGCAGTAAGGACAGTCTCAACAAATAAGTCTCTTTCTATTTCAGCTAAGAAAGAGATTGGGATTATACAAAATCCAGTTACAGTGCTAGTACATAACTAGTTGTGTGCACTAATATGTTGGGCAGAAACTTGTATATCAGAGTTCAGTTTGTTCAGTCTAGTAGGGTGTTTTATTAGGTCTATAGTGAGTGTAGTCATTTAAGCCAAGGGAAAATACTGGCATAATAACAAATGGATACAGATTTTTGTCTCAAGATTAGGGAAAAGCTTTTTGATCTTCAGAGAAGATGGATTAATTTCTATGTCTTCCAGGGTGAGGAATTCAAAGTGTGATAAATATACAGTCACAATTGCATAATACATCTTCTTCTGTTCGTGAGAAAACAGGCACCAAGACATTTTCTCCAATTCTAGGGTTCTTGACAATGTGTAATACTCTGATTTGGACCTATGTGGACTACTGAAGATAATGTGGAATCTTATGTGATGAAATTTGTGGCTTTCCAGAAAGGATGCCACAACAGAAAGGATGTTTATGGAAAAATACCAACCTACATCAGCAATAAATGCAATGCAATGAATAGCACTGCATTAAATTAAAAGGCTTTCAATACAAGTACATGAACTATTAAGCTACAGCTTGTTAATTTGCATTAGAGGGTATGCATTTGATATCCCAACAAACCATTAGACGAAGACAGCATTTCAAATTTACCTCGTTTTCTGAAAGATCTCTCTTTAAACTTGTCCTCTTTTAAAATATTGATAGTCACACAAACAATTCCATCAGAATACATTTGTACTCTTTAAGTTGAGGAATTTTAATGGAAATCTTTTTAAAATGCCCTTGTTTACTTAAGGCATTCTTGGAGGAGTCAAACTTACACACCAGATGCTTTCACAAGCAGGAGAATTAGAATTTACTTTTGTTTTTTCATTCTTTTGAGTCATTAGTATGGATAAAAGAACTTTTAACCATTTGAGGAATACTTTCTAATCTAGTTACCATGGTTACAAGTTTTGTTGGAGATATAGGTGTTCTACAGGAATGATGGAATTAAACTTTCTGCCCAATATTGAAATATCCAGTTCCTAATTTCCTTCTGTGTAATAAATCATGCTAATGACCCGAAGTGAAGCACCGAGGAGATGTTATTTTATGCTCTGAAGTTTTCCAGCATACCGCAGTTTAACAATTACATTGTTTGTGTTAACTTTGATCTTAGAATTTAATATCTTAAACTGTGCTGCAGATGAATATAGAGGGGAAAAAGTCAGCCTTTGCCAATGAATTACATATGTAAAATAACTGAGATAAAATAAAACAAAACCCTGATAACTAATTTTTCATTCATGCATTAATAGAATTTTAGATTCATGTTTAAGGGAAAATGTGTTTGAATTATTTTTAAATGCAACAGTTATATCATCTAGTGATGCCCAGTTACATCTTGTTCCATAGTGATTGTTTTACTTAAATGGTGTTTTATAGTCAAATTTCTAAACAGATTAGAAGCTCTCCTGAACTCCATCTCCTTTCTAGTTTTCTTGACTCAAACTCCCAGACTCCTATTTTGAATGCTATTCTTTACCTGATCTTACTGGTCATATCTTGAACAGAGAATGCCACTGACAAAAGCAGACATAAAATCCCCCTTCCGGGCTGCAGAATAAGTTAAGCTGCCAATTCCTAACCTGTTTCTCTATGATTTTTGTGACTCCACTGATTCATTTCATTTTGGTCAGTTTTCGTCTTTGCAGTCTTCCATTCTGAGTCTAAGTCCAGACCTAATGGGAAGTTGTTGATATACACCTTGAATTTTCACTGTCTTGATTTAATTCAGTTATTTGAAATAAGCACTGATTCTGCCAGCTTGAAAAAGCTGTTTTCTTATTGAACATCTTCTTTTGATCAATATCTTGATCTCTGCATTTTCAGCCAGGTCACATTTAACCTTAAGACATGGGGCCTAATTGTGTAATCTTAGATTGATAAAACAGGATATTTGGATCCAGGATTTCTGTTTGCTTGTTAACTTCAGTTTGTAGAATTGCTTCTACAAATCTGCTTACCGTAATGCTTCCTTTTAAACAGTATAACAAATGCAGCAAACTATCCAGCATTACAGAGCAGTGTGCTGTGCTAATATATGATTAGAAAGGAAATGAAATCTCCAGAATACGGAAGTCAGTGGAGAGAACAGTACCATTGACCATCCTTTAAAGCAATTAAGGTATTTAATAACTGTGAATTCTGACTGATCTGAGTTTGATCTGTTTGTTACCTGAATACTGTCCCTTCTCTATCCAGTTATTTTCCCTTCTCATTCCTTTTGTTTCCTATTATGAAAAATCTGTCAATAGCAAGTTGGTAGTGTAATATAAAGTAATATCCAAATGAATGACATTTTAGAAAGAAAAATAACTTATCCCTGCCAATTTACAAGCTAAATACTGTGGTACTGTCAACTTCAATACTTACATTAAGGAAAGACTTTAATAAAGACATTTTGTGGACTGGACTGGTGATAAATCTGATATTACTACCTGTGGCTTGTTAAATTGACACCAAGAGAAGATGGCTGGCAGAGTATTTCCAAAAGGAAAAATGATATGTATTATGTATGGCTCGTCTGCAAGGTGGAATAAACAGCTGTCACACAGAGAACAGCAGACATTCTCTTCCTTCTAACTGCTGGATCTCTCTGATGGTGTCTGACTAATTACAACCCTTTTGTGTTTTGCTCTTGGCTTTATTATGCTTGGATAACTTTTCTTTTGCGTTTTTTCTCTCACATTTATTCTACTGTATAGTAACAGACAGTAGTGTAGGTGAAAGAGCGTGGTGCTAACGTGTATCATGACAGCTATGTTTCAGTTCAATAAACATTTTCCTTCTCCTCCACAAGACTTTTGCTACTCTTTTTTCCAACTGCCTTATAAGGGCAAATTTCTTTTTTAACCTTTCTGGTTAATCATCTTTTCCACTTAGTTTGTAGCCTGTTTATGAAGTTGAGAAGTGAACTAAGTCATTTGTACATATAGGGATTAAATGACTTTTCTACCTTTATACCTTTAAGTGTATAATGAGCACACATTCTTTTTCCCTTACCTTATTTAAAACCAGCTGATGTCTTTTATCATCATTAATAATATGTCATTTTGAAGTAAATGTTACTCTGCTCTATTGACCTATTTTTCTTTCAGGGTCAAATACTTAAGATGTAGGAATTATTTCATTGTAATCACCATCCCACTGTTGAATTAAAATATTCAATTTCCTTTTGCCTGTCTTTGGAAGCGAGCATTCTAGCCTGACCACTCTGCTTTCTTTAAAATATGTCAGAAAAAAGAGAAAAATTGCTTCCTGTCATTGAAACGTTGCTTAAACAAAGGCAAATGAAAATTCAGGCATCTGTACCTGTAGATTAATCTGCTCATCAGTGTTCTGTAATGAGATTAGCAAGAGCTTTGATTTTTGTTTTTTTATAACATTCTGTAAGTTTTCCTTGAGAAATTATGCATTGCTGAAATTTATATATTTTGAATTTAAATACAGGAATCATGTACATATATATACATTTATATGTACATATTCATAAATGTGTGCATACAAATGAATGTGTACAAACGAGTACATATATGCACATCAAGGCTTTCTTGGGCTCCCTTGGTCAATGCTATAGGTTTGCAGGTCCTTTTTATCCCTTTTTAATCCATAAAATGCCTTTATGAGCACATTCATTCTATTAGAGCTCTACTGATTTCATCTGTTCATATGTCAGTGAGTGTCAGTAGCATCTTTGTTCCTCCAAATCTTGTCATATTCCTACTGCAGCACCTCTCACTTCTGAGGAGATAAATAAAATGGATTAAGAAATGACTTAAATAATTGTACCTTTTTTTGCAAACGCAGCATTTCATTATTTTGTTTAAAGCAAGTTACAATTTAAGCTGAGATGTGGAGGTCTTCATGAGCTTGTCCTTGTCACTCAGTGCCTCCATGGAATATCAATGTGTGAAGTACATACCAAAAATTTCTGTACCACTGTGCAATGATGTCTAACCTTAAGCATATTGAAACTAATACATTCTCCCAACTATGTAGAAAAGACTTTTTATCAGGCCAGCTGTCCTGGGAAATTTAATTATATTTGCAAGAAAAATTGTGAAAGTAGCTGTGGAAAATATGGGTTTGATCAAGATTTCAGTTTGTCTATCTTTCCTATATCATCATAAGTATTTTCACACTGCTTTTGAAGTTCTGCTTCTCATTTCTACAGCACATTGAAGAAACTATTAAGCTTACGTTTTCAATTGAGCATGTGGGACATGAGAATGGATTTTGATAATAAAAATCTGTACAACAATGACATTCAGAAATTGAAAGTAGTGGTGAACCTCTGATCCAGTAACATGTGTCTTAATATTTTTTTACTTATTAGAATTGCTAAAAAAACCCAAAAAACCAGGAAATGTGTATGTAGCTTAGTGTGGACAGAAGTTGAATTGAGGGGCTATATTAATTTAAAAAATCATGTCCAGACCTGATCTGCAATATATTACAAGTTTTTTTCGTGATCGATTGAAGCAATGAAGTCTGGCTTCCTGCACATATTCATTTCCTGCAATAAACGCAAATCTTCTTACCTGTGATAACACCTCAAGCACAATGACCTTAAATCACCCCACAGTACCCACAGCTCTGCCAGTGTTATTTTCTACTTACTGTCATTTCAAGCTGAGTGAGAGAAAGCACATTGTGGAGCTGCAGCCAATCTGATTGGGAATGAATATGTGAAATCAAAATGAATGCTCTTCCTTTCTTTTTGCCATGGAAGTGGCTACAATTCTAATAGAATTTCTAGGAACTTTGGATCATTTGGGGGGCTAAATTTAGTTGAAACTAAAAAGGTGGGTGAGAGAGATTGATCATTTAAATGGTGTGGGTTTTCTTTTTTAAGGGCATCAGGACATAAAAAATACTGTGGTCACTGAGAGCCATTCCATGTTGTACTGAGTAAAATTCTCTGAGTGGGCCCCAAAAAGCCTGTGGGGAAGTTCTGGATGCTGCTAAATGTTCTGTGATTCCTAGAGTCATTCCAGAAGAAAAAATGTGCAATCCTATTGAAGGCTACTGTAATTTAATTTGGTTCCTAAAACGTTATTCATGCCTCTGATGTCACACTGACACATACAGTGTGTTCAGGTGAAATTGTCCTAACGTCTGAGCCATAAAACTGGCAGAAGTTGGCCCTGAGTTTAGGGCCGTTTGAAGCTGGGATTTTCATTTCAATGATTTAAGGCTTCAGTTCCAATTTTTTTCCTTTGCAGTGCACTGAAGAGGGGCTAAATGTAACAACTTCATTTTCTAATATTTGTTTTGTAGATATATGTGAGACCTATTATTCAAGGATGAGTGGGGCAAACAAACGCTGCATATAATGAGTGAGAAGACAGTAATATGTCTATGTTTCTGTGAAATGCAGGGCTGTCATAGGAATGGAGAATTCAGGTATACAGAATGCAATGTCTGACATAGTTAAGTACCATAAATAGCTTTTTTGTTAGCATATAGTAGGCTGATATGCCAAAGCTTTGAAATGCTTATGGTTCCTTAGTTTTGGAGAAGCTCAAGAACTGTGATAAGACAACAGTGCAACTGAATGACTGATCACTCTTTAGATCTATGGTTGTAATGGGAGTTTGCCACTGTCCTAACTGGATAAAGGTGCATGTTTAAATTTCTGACATGTTTAAATTGTTGTGCTGGTCTGTAAATATAGTTAAAGGGCTGATACACTGTGTTGCAGTTGAAGGTTGCTAAGAAATGCCAGTGGTAAGTCTACTAATTGACAGGAGGTATATCCTTGCCTATTGATTTCTTTGGCTGACATTGAAATGAATCATTTACAGTTGAAAAGACTTGACTGCTCTTTCTAAATACCACTTTCAAAACATTCTGTGTTTTCCTTAATAGCTGATAAATTTGGGACTGTCTTAAGCTATTCTGTATCTTTGGCACAATAACTGTAGCTATAGAAACATACCTACTGAGGTGATCCTCTTTACTGATGAAATTAGTAGACCTTGTTGAAGTATTTTTTCTAACTCCACGATGTGTTGGTGACTAATTCATGAAAAGTAGTTACTGATACCATTAAAAATTTCTTTAGTTTTATTTGAGAATTCTGATTGTATGCCTGCAGCCTTACTTTTCAGTAAAAAATTAAACAAGGAAGTCTGATCCTGGGGAAACTATCTTGCTTTGTTAATCTAAAGGTTTGTTTTACCTCATTACTTATCCATACAGCTTGTTTACTAGACTTGTGTTTCTCTTACATTAGAACAGAAATTCACATATATTCTATTTCTGAATTCCCTGTGAATTTAGATGTGCTCTTGTGCCTTCATCACTATGCATATCAAAAATTATTCAGAGGATCTCTGAGTGTTTTGATTCTATTTTTGTTAGGTTCACAAATATTCAAGATATGGGGGTTTTTTTGCATGAAAATGAAGAATGAAATTTAATATATTGAGAGTACAGGGAAAATAAATTCAGGTGCACTCCCAGAAATAACATGCATTGCATTTGTTATATTGGATTTTTTTGTCATTTTATAACTGCACTTAAATAGAGGGAGACCACAATTAATTGCATAAGAAACAGTGGTTCTAAATTGTATAAATAATCTAATCCTATAGATGCTGGTAAGACGTGGGTTGTGTTATTTGTTAGCACTGAGTTGAAGAAATGTCTGTGAAAATTTGGTGTATTCTGAATGTACAGATATGTATCAGAAATCAAATATGGGCACACGTGATTAGCAATTATCACCTAATAATGTCAGTATGAGAAGGAGGTGACATGGGTTCTCCTTTCTGTCAAGCAGCAGTGAGCCAGTGCCGTATGGCTGCAAACCCAAGGCTTCATTTTTGTTTATGTTTAAATAAGGTATAAAACTGAGGGCCAGAGTAGTCATGGCTACTTAGATCACAGTACAATTGAATGCCCTCTCTGCGCAGTAGAGGTAGGAAAGCTCCTGCTTTACAATGCTGCTGGAGACTTGCAGTTCTCTCTGATTTCTATTTGGCTTCTATGACTTCAAGATGGATTCCATGTTTGTACTCATCCTACAGTAGAACACTGATTTCAGTGAATTAAGGAACCCATCAAAAAAACACTTGCTCGTTGCAGATCATCTTTCAGCTTTGTGCTTCTGACTGGTGGCAGGCAGAATGCCCTGCATGCAGGCTGGAGCCACTGAAAGGCTGCACCAACATCCATAGAGCTGATGAATGCACCTCCAAGTAGTGCCAGGTGTAACCAGAGCACAGCTCTTTGCAGCTTTTGGGCTGGGTCCAGATGTGCCTCTAAAAGTAGCAGGGTCACTATGTACCAGATTGGTTTCTGCTGGGCAGATTTGAGCTGCCAGTTTTACCTTCTCCTGATGGTTGCAACAGAGCCTCCTAAGGACTTTTTAGGAATCAAGAAGCAAGACCAGTATCTACCAAAGCTGTGTCCTTAACATTAGCTATAAATTGGTGGTTGTGGTTTTTTTTTTAAACTGAGCTCTGTTACTGTAGTCAGTTGTATGTGACTGGAAACCATCTCATTTTTTACAGTTACAAAAGGTAATACTATTACAGATAAGGAAATAAAGTTCATCATGGATTTGGTCACAAGTGGATTAAAAAGCCTAAGAATGTATTTTCATGTTTTCTTCTTCGGAAAAAAATAAGAATTCTGTAAGCTCTAATGTAGTTTTTTGTGTTGATAACTGATAAATTCTTCAGATAATACTGACTAGCAAGTTTATCCAAAGTACTGATGCTTTTATTAAAAAAAGAACCAAACCATTTCTTCCGCCTAGATTTCTTTATTCTGGGCTTCAAGCGAACACTGGGCAAACTCAAACCTTTTATTATACAACCTTGGTTTTTTCTCCCTCTAATTTTTTCCTCTCAAAAGTAGTATTCATTCAACCTCATGAGCAGAGCTGTATTCTTTGTATTACGTGGGTTCTTTGGATGCTAATATTCAGTTAATAGCCAGTGACGGGAGTCTGGAAATACTACTGTTACATTAAGGCATTATGATATATAATTTTTCTGCAGTGTTAGATGTAATAAAATACTGTCTTTTTTGAAAATGTATTTGTTATGAAAAGACATAAACTGTATCTTGATGGACAAAGTTTCGCAGAAGATTGAAAAGTTCAATGTTTTATGAGATAAAAAAGAGATAAGTGACCAAGAAAAATGTTTTTGAAGATATGAAAGAGCTTTCAAAGAGCTCTTTTTTTTGTTGTTGTTTTTTTTTTTTTGGCTGCTGTACGTGATGACAGTAACATTTGTTTGGAATTAGGTTGCTTAGAACATTGCTTTCTAAACAGGATATAGTAAAAATAATATATTATTTGTTTCATTGTGGAGCTCCCTGTAAAAAATCATCTTAAACTTTGGCAGTGTTTATCTATAAGTAGAGAAAGAAAGTTTCAATAGATTTCTAATAATTATATGTTATAACATTCAAATTTGTTCATGTATATTCTTAAAGAAAAGAAGATATTACCTGAGCTTTCACTAAATTCCTAAAATAACTAAATCAAATAAAGTTGGTAAATTTATTTTCTCTTGTTGGCTTTTTTCAGGAGTAGCCAACATTGACCATGAGAATATAGCTCCATGTTATTGTGCAGTAGTTTTTAGTAAGGACTAAAGAAACCAGGAAGGCCTTGATTGATCACATTACTCCAGAAATAGGAAAATGTTTTGGAGAATCTGTGTTATCTGACTTCAAGGCGCTTTTTACTTGTGGAGGTCAACAAAGTATTGATTGGGACGAATACTTGTATAAGGTTTCTTAATCAAGGAGGTTACCTAACACTCCAAATGCAATATAATTAATCACACAAAGTCAACACGATGTTTGCTTGTGTGGATTTTTATTTATTCTCAAAGAGCTATCAATAAATCTTCTTTATCATCTCATAGTCTGTTAGAGCCAAAAGTAAGCAGTTGTGCAGTTCTTTCTGATATCCTTGGAAGCGCTAAGAGGTTTCTAGATGATTTCTGTAAGAGATCTTTAAAAATATATGGAGTTTTCTTTCTAAATGAGACTCCAGATTAATGCAGGTTAATATTTGTTTGCCTTTAGGGAAAAGTCAGTTGCAATTGGGATAATTAAGATAAGATCTGTGTGTGTTAAAAGGATAATTAATAGTACGTGCATTTCTTGTTACAAATTAGGGTCCTTTACCACATACCAAAAGCTGCCTGAGATGTGTATTATTACTACTTTGTGCTTTAATTTCCTATTAAGGCATTTGATCAGTACTATTGCCAACTCCGGTACATAGTTTGCTTTATTGCAGTGAGTTGAAGCAATGGTTCATTGCAAGTGAAGAGTAAGTATTTAACATGTACCTGCAAGCCTGTAGATGACTGCAATTTCTCTTGCTAGCTAATGAGGGCTGAAGTGAAACTGCTGAAAGCACATTAATGTCTGCAAATAATTAGGAAATATATAGAATGCATAGATCTTTGTACACAAATGCATGTGTTTATGCATACATTTTTATATAAATATCTGTTGCAATAGGAGAAAAAAAGCCTCAGTTGGAATGATGACAACTCTTGGCTTGCTGAGTCAGAAAATATAGATGTTTTGCATAATTAAATTTTATAGCTCAGCTTCTAGTATTTCTAGGAAGGAAATTATCAAATTTGATGAATGAATTATCATGCTAAATGCGTGTGATTATATTCTATGGAAATGAAGTTTGAATAATTGGTGTTGTTGCAAAATGGAATGGAATAATTTTATAAGTGCCCGATCAGGTATGCTGAGGCATCTTGATGCAGATGAACATCAGTAATATTTTAGTGTCTGTGATATTTTCTTGAAGTGGTCTCATATAAAAATTAGTAACAAGTGAAGACCTTTTTACTGTGCATACATGGATATAAAGTTGTTATTGGGCACAAATAAAAGAAGTTATTTTGATTCCATGATACCTACTCGTAATTTGTGATATCTTTAGTCTGTCTGTGGCTTTTTACAAGTTCCAAAGACCTTATGTACTTCCATCAAGCACCCAGGAAATAACAGGTGATGCTCTACAAATGACCACCTGAAATTATTGTATGTTAAGCATGCTGTATCTCAAGGTACATCAATTTCTAATCAAAACTTAGGCAGAAATAAAACTTCCGAGGAATGAATGGCAAAATCTGCAGTGAAAATGTTGGGATCAGAGATTCACCCTTTGACATTCATGCAACCATTCTGCTTCATGACCTGATTGCTGGCTTTGCATAAAGAAGTCAATCTGGTACGTGTTTCATTTGTGGATTGTATATATGTATAGCCCTCTGAAATGTTACCACAAATAGCTTTTGTACTATTATGATAGCTTAATTTAATATGCTTTAAAATCTTTTTTAAGGTTTTTAAATGGTCACTGGCTCTGTCCTTTACTCGTGATATATTGGTTTTGTTCATATTAGGAGCAGTCAGACTTACCAAGGTAGTTCCAGCTCTCTTTTAGGTCTCTAATGTTATCATTGGCTACCTGCCACTTCTGTGTTACATCTTCCAGACACAGCTGAGCGATAAGGGCCTGGATAGACAGAAATAAGCAGAGGTTAACTATTAACTCTAGTAAGCTTGCATTGTGAAGAAGGCTACACTGTCATGCAGTGTTGACTTGAAGTTACTGAAACCAAACTTGTTAATCATGTAAAGCAGTAATGAAGGTGAAGTAAGTGAAGGAAAAGGGAGGTGGGAAAACCATCTTAAAGAGCATTCCTGGCTATTATTTTGAATTTTTATATTCTTTTTCACAGCTTTAGGAATTATTTATTGCTTTCTTGTATGTCTGTAAGTGCAACAAAAAACAGCTTTGCTTCTGTCCGTTAAAATATTACATTTTCAAACCATTCACAAAATTACTTAAAGAAGAAACATGATGGGCTGAGTGGTGTGTAATAACGTTTCATTTCTTATGATAGCTCAAAACCTAGCCTGGGAAAACAAAGTTCACTGTTGAAGAATTTGAATGGGATATGGGTCTTACCTGTACAAGAGTGCAAGGATGTAAATGCCTATTTTTCACCATTGTTTCAGAAGTATAATTTCTTGTACGCTGAAAATATTATTAAAATTATTGCTTAAATCTTAAAATATTTGGGAAAGTCATTTGTGCAGACAGATGATGACAGTGTAGGTTACTCTGATACAGTTGGTTTCTCTGTCTATCGTACTAGCAGGCTAGATTTGCTTTTCTTGCTTCCTTTTGGACTCTTTTTCACTTAGCAGGTTTTTTTATTATTGTTCAGTTGTCAAATAAAGGTTTCATTTCAGAAGGTTTTTCAATTGTTGCTGTTAACTGAAAATATAAGTGTACTTAGAAGACAATAACTGAGGTAGTGGACAGGAGTGCATCAAATGTATTATTGAAGCTTAATTGATCCGTAACTCTAGAGATCTTCCAGCTTTCGGAAGTGGAAACCCAAGTTTTAAGTTCTGTGTGGTTTAGAAATTGCGTGTTCTTTTTTTGCTAATTTCATCTTGATTGATTCCACAGTTTCTCACCATGATTTCATGAAGAATGACGTACATTAAAGACCGTATTGCAATTATTGAGCAGACATCTGAAAGCTTCTTAAGAGACTCTGTCACTAATTACAACTCCATTAAGATGTTTTCACATCAGAACCCATAGATTAATGCATTATATTTCTAATTCTAATGTGAGTTAAGCACTGTAAAGTTTAAGAGTGACCTCTTTACAGTTGGAAGGAGAATCTAAGGTAGTGGTAGCTTTTTAACTGCAAAGGTTTTAATTATCTGAGTGTGGATTTTGAACCTTTATCTTTGGTTTTTTTGGGGGGGATGTAGGAGAAAGGAAGGAAGAGGAGAAAAAGTGTAAAAATTATTTAAAAGATTTCATGAGACTTAAGATGTGCCTTTCCATACCTTGGTGACACTGGCACTGGCAAGAGAAAACAAAAAATATTTCAGAACATCTAATCTGGTTAAACCTGGAAGTGTGAATGCAAACTCACCTATATAATTGCTAACAAACCCACTCTCAGTTAATGTTTTAACCTTTAGAACTAGGCAAATCAAAGAATGCTGTAGTTAAAATGCTCATTAGCCCCATTTAGAAGTTAGGAACTGAGGAAAGCTGAAGTGTCCTTTAGAAATATAAGGGAGAGATAAGGAGACAGAAGACTTCAACAAAGCAAAGCAAACACTGCTTAGGGCTTCCTCAGTCACCGTTAATGAGGCACCTGCTACACTGCTGTGAAAACTTATGCTTTCTGAAGCTGCTAGCTTGTTTTTGAATGAGTGTGATGTGTTGTTTAGAGATCCTGGATTGGTATAAGTGCTCCCTGGCCTGACAGTCATGTCTTCAATGCTCTGTGCAATAAAATGGGTAACCCTCACTCAGCATTGAAATGCCAATCTAAGGCTAGTAGTCATCAGAAAATGCTCTCTAATGGTAGCAGTTTCACCAGTCACATGAATTTCTTTTTTTCCACCTCTAGCTATTGAGAATTCAATCTATTACAGCAAGAGAAGCAAAGGTAACACAGCACAATTGGATTTCTGAAATAGAAAAACAAATATTAAAATACATATTTTTTTTACATCGTGTGGAAAAAGAACATGAATTTTTTAAAAAAGAAAAAAGTAGGGATCCAAAAACAGTTAACAGAATCAAATATTTTTCCATCCATGTATTTAACCATCCATTGGTATTGGCTGTGGGCTTGGGTCCTGATGGAATCCTATCCACAGATAAAAGGAGAACAAGACCTCTCTAAGGCTTTGGGGGCAACCTGCAGGAGTTGCTGCGTGTAACTCAGATGTGCTGATAACATAGGTTTCCTTCTGGCTTCCTAGAGATTGAAGACTCTCAGATTTAGCTTAATTCCTTTATTTGACCCTAAGTCACACTGAATATTATACTCGTGGGAGTAGGATCGTGGAGTAATTATATAACTTTTAAGCTGTCATTGTAAATGGCTCAGGATTGAGTAGAATGGTATTTTTTTTGTTACAGATGAGGAGGACTAATCTGACAAAGCTTCTCTCTGCCACCCTCACATTCATTCTACTTTGCTCCTGTTCCAGTTGTGCATTCATACATATCTGAGTTTCCAGTGAATCCTATTTTGTCTGCATTGTTTTTCAGCAATGCATTAGAATCAAATCAAAATATGGGTAGCAGTATTTATACTATTTTTTCTCCCTCAGACTACTGCAGGTAAAAATGTTTCAGTTTTCAATGACATCTGTTAACTTTGAGAGCAAATATCAGAAAACATAAATTAGACTTGGCATTCATGACTTGGAATTAATTTTTTGTCTTTCTTTACTAATCAATTGTAACTACTTAGCAGCTGTCTTGCATCAACCTCTGACTGCTAAACATTTAGGATGAAAGTGAGGTGGACCTGCTGATAAAAACAAAAATAGGTTTGGAAAATGATAATTGAAATCCTTTGTTGACAGCATAAAGAGGCATAGAGCATTCCAAATAATGGAAGTATTGAGCACTTCATCAGATTAAAGTGTTCAGAATTTTAAATATTCAAGATATCTGTCAAATATTGCTGCCATCTGTCTTTAACAGGAACTCCAACATCTGCTCAGATGTGGACCTGTGACCTCTAGATAAGTTTCTATATGCAGAAAAATACTTAACTTCCTACTCTGACCTTCCATGTACAAGACATGAGCCATGGATTTGTTTCCTAGGGAACTAGTGGCTGAGAAAAATCTATAATTAGATCTGTGAGTTGTTTGTTACAAATGGGAATTGGGTGCTAAGCATGTTCCTAAAGCATCTAGAAGTTTTACACTGATTTCCTATAAGGGAGCCAAACAGGGAGAAAAAAAAAAAAAAGCTTACTCATAATATCGCTTTTTTAGTACCTTCAGTCAAAGAATTTAATGTTTCTGATACAATACTTACTCCTCTATGTTCATCTTAACTGCAGCATTCTTAGAAGCCTAGACTTGACAGCTTACAAGTTAAAGCCAAACAAAATTAGACACAATCTTACAACAAATTTCTTCAAATTAAAGTGAATCTTAATTTTGAAGACTATTTTTGAGTGAATCATTCTCACAACCTCCTTATCTTTTTTTTTTTTTTTTGCTTATTACTTTTAGTCCTTTCTTTCAAATATCCCCCTGTGGAGCTCAGGGCAAGTCTCCAGACCTTTTCTGCAGCTTGTTTTAGGCTGGGCCCAGTACAGCTGAGATGCTGCTGTGCTACTTTCAGCCCAGTGCTAGACCAGACTGCCTTCTAGTTTTCTGGGTGCTGCAAAAGTAGCGTTGAGTAACAAATCAAGTCTTTGATCTCATTGGGAACAGATAATAATGAAATACCTGGAAGAAGATGCTGTAAGTTGTCTCTATTCTTCTATTTTTCTCTTACTCCTCAGAGACTTTGCTCCATGTGTGTTGATTAAGAGTTACGTATTCTGTTCTTTGTCCTTAATTTCTGCAATTAGAAAACATCAAATACTATCTCTGATGATAGGTTTGCTATCCAGCACATCTGCAATCCAAATAATTCTTTTGCATTTTTAAAGACCACCTTTTGAGATTTTCCTCGTACATTTTCATCAGTCACAGTCAGATCTTTCCTAACAACTAACTATAACCTCGTATCTACTTCAGCAGGTTGTCATTCAAAAGCTGATGCACCTCGAATTCCTTCAAATAAGAGGATTTGTTGCAAGTTAGTGACCTAAGTAGCAATTAAAATATGATGATTAAATTGCTACTGATAGGTCAAATCAGCCAGCTGAAAATCCAGGGCTTCTGTGACATGCAGTACTTTCAGATGATTCTGTTCTGAGATTATGAAAACCCATGTTTATAAATTTCATGCTGTCAGTAGAAGGAGACTGTTGTGTGCTGATTCCTCAGTCTGCAGATACCTATCTGAAATTATCTACTTCTGAGGAAAAGTGAAAAGTATTTGTAATGCATCTCTTTCTCTTTATAAATCAGCAAAGGAAAGCTGAAGAATTGCCTCCCACAAACAACACTCATCTGTATGTGTTCATGGAAATTCTACCTAAAAGCAAATGCTTGGTGGTAGCTGTTTGTATTGGTCAGATTCTCAGGTTTGGTGGATGAGGCCTGCAGACCTCATTGCAGGGTTCTTTGAGGGAAGTGTTACATCTGTACATCAATGAACCTCAAACAGGAGGGGCCCAAGGGTGCTCAGGCTTCCACATACATACGGTAATTATGTTCCATTTGGGCACCTGTGCATCTTATGCAAAACTGAGCTGAACTTTGAGAAGTCTGCGCATAATTACAATCAAAAGCCATTCTGTTGAGATGGTATATTTTGGATGAATGTGAAATGTCCTGTTTGTGTTGATTATTCCAAAAAGAGCTCTAAAAATGAGCGCTGCTGGTGAAAGCGCTTCACCAGTCGCTGATATACCATGGCATTTTCATACATTAAACCATTATGTTGGCAAATCTGTCTATGGAATTTGTTAAACTTGGCAAACTTCAGATTCAGAATTGTTTTTTATTATAGTGACTAAAACCTTGCATTTGTGCTGCTGTAATGAAATGATAGAAGGATTGCAAGTTCTTCCCAAAGCACAGCCAGAAATGGTTAAACATCTGCATCATAAGTGCTACAAGTTCTATTTTCTTCACATACCTGAAGTTCTAAATATGCTACCTGACATAATCTTTGGATTGCTTCAAGCAAGGAACTATTGTGCAGTCTGCAGCCCACCATCAGTCCTGCAAACACGCATCAGAAATATGTCAATGTCGTGTACTTTAATTTTAACAACATTGTTCCTTAATTTGGCACTTCCTATAATATTTCATAATATTATAAATATTAGGTGGATGGTTGGGCTGGAAGATCTTGAAGGTCTTTTCCAACCTTGGTGATTCTGTAATTTCTCCACCATAAAGTTTATAAAAAATCCCATCTTCTGAACTTGATAATAATAGTGTGTGATTTTTCATTTTCATAATTTGTTTTAATTTCAGCTCCTGGTTCTTTTATTCCCACATTATATCTGTGTCACTTGGTGTAAAATCTTCCCTGTTCAAGGTATTTCTACACCTAGCAATCAATACCTCAACAATTCTGCATTGCTGTTAAAAATGCTTCAGTTTGCAAACATCTCGGTACAATGATCATATGTGTGGTCTTGTGTGAGGAATGTTTTTCTGTAGTTTCTAAGAGCTGTAAAAGAACCAATACAAAATAATGCAAATAAGTACCAGCTGATCTTGGTAAAGTGGGTTTGCCCAGTAGACATTTGTGCACAAAAATCCAAATGTGTTTTGGTTATGTATTTATTACAGCTTAAACTGTGTCTTGGAGATCTGACATAGGATTTTAAGGTTAAAATAACTGATTTATGGCTTTCTTTGCTGAGTTAAATCAAGTCTTTTATCTTCCGTGCATATACCTTTTGTGTTCTTTGGGCAGTGTATACATTCTTACTAGGACTGTCAACGAGCAACGAGTAATTGACTGATATGCATTTAAACACTGGGGTTACAGCATGTGGTCTAGGAGATTTATACAGCTTTGAAAATCTGTCCTTGTACATAAAGTGAGGTTTGATAACTGATCTGGAACTATTTTCAAACTCTGAACTGTGATACTACCTCTGTTACTTAATTACATGAGTGTCTTTCATTGCTGATGACTTTTCTGTTGTACATTTGAGTTTGCAAATATTATTTCAACAATATCAATTTAGCCTGTGTTATGGAGAATGTATTGAAGGAGCCTTTGTGCAGATGTATTTAAGTTAATAATTATTTTTTAAGGTTGGTGATTATGAAAGGAAGTTTTAATGGACCTGACAGCAAGGCTTGCTTTTTGAATAGAAAGAAAATGTTGCATAAAACACATAATGTTGCATATAGTTCATTTGTTTTTATTCCTGGTTACCATGAACAAAGGACACAGTCATGTGGAAGAATTTTAGAGCTCCTGTTACCTTTATTTTCTTTCAGTAAATCACCTGGAAGTTCCTGATCATCACCCATATATTGAACCCAGCAAATTTAAATGAATTACTTTATAACCACAAGTACTGTATGTTTGTCTGATGGTAATGAAGAACTGGGTGTTGGTTTGGGCTTTTGAATAAGGACAAGAGTATTTTGCGTTTGTCTTGATTTGGATAGTGCCAAGCACAAAGAAATCACAGAAGTGACTGAAGCAAACAGTGAGACTGTTGACCATGGATGGTGCTGTTAGGCACAGATTTGTTATGGCTGCCGAATGGCAAAGTCTCTCTCTGGGGGCAGTGTGCTTTTTCTGCTTCTATTTCTCTTCTCTTGAGAACACAGGTTTACTTTTGTGGTAAACCTGTAACAAAAGAGAGATCACGATGTTGGAATGAGTTTAGCTGGAGGGGAGACATAATGTCAGCAGAAAAACAGCACTTGGTAAATATGTTACAGCTATGGTTCAGCAAAAGGCAGATTCTGTCAGCTGAGCACCCTTCTGTTTTCTTGAAAGAGTCTCTTAGATGGGCAGAAGCCCACACTCTTTGCCTTTTTGGAAATAGTATTAATAATAATAGTAACTGAATGCCGTTTTGTCTTGGGTGCTGTATATGTGGTTCTGACATCGATCCCTTCCATTTCCACTGTGTTTGTTCTCTTGGGAGTGGGATTCCCATTGAGTTGGAAGATGCTGGTAATTCCTGTTGAGCTGAGGGAGTGAAACATGTTTGAATCTACACTGTCCTATGAGTCCTGGGGGAGGAAATAGCCTTTATAAGTCTACATTGCTGTGGGATGCTCAACCAGCATCGGTTGTGCTTGTTCCATCTGCCCATGTTGGGTTGGGTTGGAAGGGAGCTTTGAAGACCAGCTTGTCCCTAACCCTGGCCACCAGAGTGTGCTGCTCAAAGCCCCAGCTGGGCTGACTCTGAGTGTTTCTAACAGTGAGGCAGCTCACCAACCTCAAATGAAGCAGCTTTGTAGACAACAGATAGTCACTGTTATACGGTGCAGACGTTTCCAGCATTAGAACCTGCTCTGGAGTTCCTAAAGCTGTGAACAAATTAGGGAAATAAGTGTTTCTGTCTGGACTGTAGGAGCAACAACTGGAGAAATTGAAAACCAGTGTCCCAAAGGAAACATTCCAGCTGAAATAATCTGGCCTTGTTTGTTTGTTCTTCAGCCTGTAAATTGGGAGAGCATTGCTGTGTATAATAGACTGTAACCAAGGAAATTCTCATATGAAACAGTGTTGTGTTTTAGACAATATTCATAATAGCAGTCTTACCAGAGATGTCAGACAACTCTCCTTTTCTTTCTTCTTTGCTCTTGTGGAAGCAGCAAACCATATGGCAAATTAAACCAGATTTTTATTGAACTCCTCATTGTACTGCACTGTTGTGAACTGGGAAATGCACTTTCTTTGAACTATGCAGCCATTATAGAAGCTTCTTAATTGGGAGATGTTAAGGTTCTTCTTTACGTTCCTGGGAGTATGTAGCTCCCTCTTGTGGCTAATTATGCATTTGTAAAAAATCATACTTCATCGAGAGTACTTTCTGTATTGCCATCATTGCTCTTGAGCAAATGATGCAGTGGTATATGGAGCATTTCTAACCTGAATTTCTTATTACTACATCAAGCATGAGTTGCTGTGCAATAGTAGCCTAAATGGCTAAATAGGTAGGAGAGAAGTGTCTGCATGTACCTGCTCCATGAACGTGCCTGCTTTCCAAGGCTTTGAGAAGGCTCAGCAGGCACATACAGTTATTTAGGAGAAGAAGAAGAAAACACCTGTACCTTTCTTACCTTCTGATAACTCAACTGTTCTTGTATATTATATACTGAGGAATGGTTACAGTTGAAGTTGTGATTCGTTGCATCTTCAAGGATTACAAACAGTTCAGGTACCAAACAGGGATGCCGTGCCATCAAATTCAAGGTTAAATCTTTGTCAGACTTGGAGTCAAAGCAATGTTTTTTCCTGCAGTCATGTTTGCAGGGTATCTTCTTACTACCGTTATTATCACTTTCTACTATGAAGAAGGATCTGTATGTGATTATCAGGGATTTGTTTAATAAATTCCCTTGCAGCATATAAATAAGGCCCATGGTTTGTTCTGCTTCCTTTCTGTGGTTTGTTGTGACTGAGCCCTTCTGCCTACGCTATGTCTCCAGCGTGTTATAAACAGTTAGGAAATGTTTGACAGCTGTGCTGGATAGGACTGTTGCGCAGACAACTCCAAATTAGATTTGTGTGCTGGCCTGTGGCTGTGCTGGTGCCTTTCAAATCGCTCTGATATTGCATGGGAAGGAGCACTTGTCTTCTTGCAATAAGGCTCAAAAATCAGGACAAGGGACAAGCAATTCTTTTCCCTTCAAAGGTGAGCAATGGCCATGGCACTGATTTGTTAAAGAAAAAAGAAAATGTCTTTTTAAGCTTGATGTAACAAACAAACAACAGAGACTGGTCAAAGCAGGAACTGAACAGCCGGTAGCTTTTTGGTAGCAGCCATTAAGTTTAAGTTTCATCACAAAACCTGGAGCACAACATTAGTTTGCCCTTCTGTCACCTGCCTCTGTGTTTTGTCTTGGCACACTCAGAAGTACATGGGAAGAAAACTTCATCATTAGTGTTTCTGACTGGGAGGAGGAAGGAGAAAAGAAGGTGAAACAGGTTTTTGCTTTGAAATCTCTTCCTATCCGAAAGGATTTAAGAACTAAAACTTTCTCTCTGAAAATGCTGATTTCTTATTTCATAACTTGTGGCGATTTTTTCCTCAATTAAAGTGAAGGAATAATGATTATAGAGTTTAGTCAAAATCTCGCTGCCCAATAATATACCAACCAGCACTGCTGAACCCATAGCAATAGGGCAACAAACATGTATTTCCTCAGGGATGTTATTAAACACTCTGCATATTTATTATCTCAAAATGGGAACAAGTCCAGATTCCTAATGCTGTTTGCTCCTTTCTGTTCCTGAGCCGTGATTCGGAATAGCATATAAATATTTGACTTAAGATTTCTGCAGAAACATTAAGGATATAAAATTGCTAGAAACAAAAGAACGTGAAACTGCAGTGGAAAAGAATGGCTTGGCAAGATTGTCAGCCTTAAAGGGCAAGATGAGTTTATAATCCTCCTAGATTCTCGTGTGCAAATACAAATTTGCAAAGCACGTAGTTTATAAGATACATCATGTAGCTCTGCAAGTTTACATATGCTACTGCCAGTAATGTAAGACAGCCTTGAAACTGGATTTTTAGGGATTTTTTCTCTTTGGGAAACAAGGTAGTGATAGTAGCCAGCAGCTTATGTGCACTCATGTGTGTATATATGGGTATCCAGAAGTTTGGAAGGTGGAGGAACTCCATCTGCGTGACTGAGCAGAGTTCTGGGCAGGATGACCAGAAGTTTTTGTGAGGTTTTTCCTTGGTTTAAAATCCTGAGAAAGGAAGTATGTAGAAGGGAATCATTGAAAGAACAGCATCCCGAAAGTCAGCTGCTGTGATGATGAGGATTGCTAATAAAAAAGGATGATTGATTGGAAAATAACATAAAGGTTGTTGTGAAATATGTCTTCCTTATGTCACTTGAGGGAATGTCTAATTTTTTATTTTTTATTTTTTTTCTCATAGGATTTCTTTTCAGCTCTTTTATTAATGTAACTGAAAATAGAAAAAGAAATAAAATGTCACATGTTTGTCATGGAGTGAATACAGTAGCATTAAATAACAGAAAGTTTAAGTTGTGAAATGAAAGATAGTAAAGATAGGACAGCAACAGGCTAAGGGCTTTTCTGTGATTAGCTTTTCCATGGCTTAACAAAAGAGTTACAGAGTGTTTTCCAAATGATTGTAACCATATTTTGTGTTTTCATATTATTAACAGGGAACGTATCTCAGTGTTGCGATAATTGAAATCCCTTACGTGGCTTTAAAAGCATTTGTAACATGGGCTCTAACTTCTTGTTTTCTGCCATGCAGGTCATCAGCAGAGAAGGGACAGAGGGAGCAAAGTTCCAACTCTCTGGTAAGGGAGTAGATCAAGACCCGAAAGGAATTTTTAGAATCAATGAGATCAGTGGGGATGTCTCTGTGACCCGACCCCTGGATAGAGAAGAAATAGCCAATTATGAGGTGAGTGCTCATCTCAATTGAATCTCCCCTTCTGTGTTGGTAATATATACTTTAGAACGCGTGTATATTAGCTTTTGAAAGGACTGCAGTTGCTGAAGGCTAAATTACAAGCCACTGTCCTGTAAAATTTCTAGTAGAACCAGTTATCCTTTGGAAATTGTAAATGTGTGTATTTTTACACGCAATTGAAACTGCTCTACTTTCTGCATGTCATTTCTGTCATTTATTGTTAGTAGAAGTACTGTCTGAAAATCGTGTATGCATTTGATTTGTGAACACAAAATTTTGCTCAGACAAAAGGAGGTATTTGGGGTAAGTTGCCTCCAAGACACTGCGTGGTTATTCCTCCTTTTTTAAATTGCCAAGTTGTCAGAAGCATATACTGTTCATCACCATTTTGCTGTAATGGATATCTTTTAATTCATCTACAGAGAGTTCTGTTGATATGAGAATGTTAGCAGATCCATCACTGCCAAATATATATCTTGAACAAAGACTGTACAAAGCGTCCCTGTCCTTGTCAATAACTGCTACATTTCTCCCCATTGAACAAATGATCATAAAATCATAGAATCATAGAATTGTTCTTGGATATTTATGAAATAACTTCATGATGCCTTGAAATCCATAGAGGATCTGTAAATTCACATTTTCTCCCTAGCTCTGGAAATTTGCCCTCAGCTAAATCGCCTCTTGACACTTGGATATAGATGAGCAGCTGGAATCAAAATGACTGAGATCTGTGAGGGTTGTGCTAGGAGCTTTCTGCCCCAGCATGGTGGGTCTGACCTGTGTGTCCTCGTGCAGAGTGCAGTGTATGGTGCTCCAGCCATGCAGGGCATGGGGTCAGTAGCAGTTCTGAGTGCTGTCCTGGCTGCCTCATTGCATCTTCTGCTGTGTAGTAATCAATACTTCCATTTTCAGTGCTGTTTTCTCTCCTCTTCTGGAAGAACATTCTTGTTAGATGACCAGTTGTGCTTGTTCAAGAAGCATTGCAAAAATTTACTGTATGTTGGTTTTTGACACTTTAACATCTACTTCGCATCTGGGCTTGCAGTGGAATGTATGTTAACCACTTGCATAGGATTTATGGCAGTTGCTGCTGTCCTTCTTAAAAGAGAAACATTGCAGTTTCTCTTTATAATACTGTTTCTTGTCTTCATTTTCCAGCTGTTTCTTATTTTATCCATACTGGCTTTCTACCTTAATGTATTCAGTATAAACCTCAAATAGTATATTTTTTTACTAGAAAATCATAGTAGTCTTTTCAACCTAATGCATCAAACCACAAATGGCCTTCCTATCTGATGTGGCAACGCACACTCTTAAATTAAGACAAAAACATTTCCCTAGAGGAGCCTTTTTGAAGCAATGCAAATTATATACAAATAGTGCAGTGTAATAGATTATCCAGAGCAATGTAAATGTCTGTCCTAATAGGCTGCAGTGCTTCCTAACCTGTTATATCACACTCTGCTCAGCATGCTCCCCGGCATCCTGTTGTGCAAAAGATAGTTGAGAAGTTCTTTAGAAGGGGAATCCTTAACTTCATTTAGACTGCCTTTGAATCCAGCCCATTTTTTTTCCAATGAAGATGTGTCATGTTGTCAGGAAGGCAGTGGGATTTTTCCTTGATTTCCTTGATACACTGAGAGATGAATTACTGTAAAGATTCTTAGATTTTGGTTTAAACTTTTTGGAGCCTTATTTATTTAGTTAGTTTTCTCTCCCAACTTCTCCCCCCTCCACAGTGTTGATGTCCTTACAGATTAAGTTCAAAGTGAAGGGCAAACAAGGAAAGATCTGCAGGGAAAAAAATTATATGTTCTTTGCAAGCCATCTTACCATCAAATATACAATTATTAGTAGGGCAGGAATAACAAAATGAAATTCATTTGAATCATTCCAGCTACACAGTAGGCTGCAGTGCATTAGCACTGACTTATTTCTTATTCTTAGTGTATATGTACTCAAGGGATGAGAATTAAAGTGTATGCTAATAGGACACAAAATAGAGCTTTGTGTTCATAGTATTTCATAGAATTTTGCAGCTTTTACCATCCATGTGCCTCGCAACATTTTACATTAGCTAAGGCTATTTAATCTATTATAAGAATGTGTTGTTCTTTGTATCTCTGAATGTTCACAAATGCTTTTTCCTGCCCTGTTTATCCTGGAGGAATATTGAAAAGCATGTAGAACTTCTCCCTATGATGTTCATTACAAGAGAAAAAATATTAAATTAGGGGACAACTGAATCCCACTCAGAAAACCATTGATTGTCTGAGTTAATTGCCACTTTCCACTGTTTGTTTTAATTATTCTATTTTTAGTAAGGGATAGAAAACATTTCCAAATGGGAGCGAGAAAATTAGAGATTCAGGGCCTACCAAAAGTGCACATGCAGCCCAGGTGCACGGCAGTTATGCTTCCATGTTAACTTTTTGTTTGACAGCAAGAGAAACTCAAGCAGGAATGAGGAACGTAAGGCAGCTGTGCTAATAAAATGGCCTTCACAACCAGGCCCCTTGTCACAGCTGACTTATTGGATTGAATTATCAGTTGTTTTTTTATGAAATGAGTTAAACTGCAAAAATGAACCAGCATGTGAAAATACAACAAAAAACATCAAGGGAGATTAATTGTTACAGTGAATATGATGTAACCACTTGCACAATTCAAAATGTGCTGGTTCCTGTTAAGGAAATGAAGGTATGTCAGAGGAAGTTACGTGAGTCCAAAAGCCACTGCATTCAAAATGAGCCAGTAATGACTTTTTGTCTCGTTTATGTGAAATTATGTTAAGTAAAAGCAGGCAGAGTTGAATATGTAGATTACCATGATTGAGATGACCAAAATTGTTAAGTTAAAAAGAACTACATTTTGTTCTTTATTCATTTGTACTCATCTTCTGAGCATCGGTGGCAAAGTGCCAGCCAGCCAATGGCTGCCTTTCAGTCAGGTGCAAAGATGTCATCACAGAAGGGCTTCTTCATAGCTGCAATCTATGAAGAATTGAGAGAGAAAGATGAGAGAGAAATAATCAGAAATGAATTTTGATAAAGCCATTCAGCAGCAGTATGAAAAGGAGAGCTGTGACTAAATGTACCTGGCAATTTGAACTGTTAATGAAGAGTTAGTTTTACTTATTTTTGTTCTAAATTGAGAAGCTTTATTTGCTTGAGAAAATACTTAACAATCAGAGGTGTGAAATCAGCTTTCAACTTTTTTTCCTTTTTTTTCTTTTTTTTTTTTAAACTTCCATTACACTTCTGTGAGAGGTTGCCTTGTGACTGATAGACTGAGATAATCAGAAGAGTTACACTAACAGTACTGAAAAGGAGATAAGGACTATTCTCTATGTGTTACTGTTTCTCTGTGTTAGAAAAGTAGACTGAGAGCAGGCTGAAGAATTCAGACCACTGAACAGCAACCAAAACTTTAATGTGAGCTGCATGAGTTCAGTTCTATTCTGTAACTGAGCAGACACTTACATGCTTGCAGTCCTGGGCTCTGTTTCTGAGCTTAATTGAGAGCAAAATATGGAGACTCAACACAGACACAAAGAAAACTGACCTGGTCATTTGCCTAGGAGCATTCTGTGACAAAGATGTTCAAGTATTTTTGCAGACAAAAAAGGCAGTACAGTAGTGTAAATGCCTAGACATAAACAGCTGTAAATCATCTGGTGCAGAAAAATGAATTTGTCTTCTGTATAAATCCAGTTTACTGCAGCCACATCTTCTTCCCAGTACCTTAATGTACTTTGATACCAAAGCTCTGCAATATGCAGCATGGAGAAAGTAAGCATGTCTCCCTCCTTTTTGAGAAGTAAAGGATTTGCTTCTAATTTTGAGACTGGTCTAAATGGTATTTTTACCTTAGTTATCTGCACTGGTAGAATTCTATGAAATATAAGTGATTTGTTTATCAGTACAAAGAGAAAGGAAGTTTAATGGGGGGAAAAAAAGAGTAGTTCTTGTGTAGCTAATGGATATGATTAGTGAGAAACACCTTTAAGTAAATGAGTAGTATTTAGATCAACTGACATACAATTGAAAATTCTGGAAATGAGAAAGTTCTCGTACATTGTACGCATGTAGAGAGAGAATGAAATGTCAATATAAAGAAAAATATATATATTTAGAATATGATTACGTATAGCCAGGAAAACACATGTTGCAGGCACTGGGTAAATCTAGAGGTGATTGTTTTGAATTAATTTCATATTTTGGCTACAGAGAGAGAAATTAACGTTGACCAAGGAAGTGCCATTAGGTTCTTCCTGGGCAGCACTACTTGAAGCTTAGCTGTCCCTGCATGGGATTCTCAGCAAGCAAGCTTTTTTCCCTTCTGCTTACCTCCCTTCACCTATGAGAGGTGTTGAGGGTTTGCTCTGAGCAAAGCATTACCCAACTGCTGTGCTCCTTTCTGAAATGTTCACTGCAGCCCCAAGTTTCACAGCAGCAAAGTTTCACTATTGGTAGCAGTGTTAGGATGGTGCTGTGTTGGTGACCATGCAGCTGGCAAAGCTCCATGGACTAGTGGTGCTTGATTTGAATCTTTGAAGCTGCTGTTGGTCTCCATAATCTCTGATGAAGTACTCAGACTACAGAACGGTACTATAATAGGGAGCATGCTGTGAATCTTAGGGAAACTTGTTCCTCATTCTGACAACACTGTCTTAGTACTGATCTCTGTTTCTGACATGAGTGTCTGAACTAAGTGCTGCTTTTGCTAGTATGGGAAAAGGGTGAAATAAATGGATCTGTCAACATAAAAAGTTATTTTCACCTAAAAAATTAGTGATGGATTAATTTTAAAAAATTGCTGTTTCCTGTTCCTGTGTAACAATTGGATTTAGAGACAGAAGACATGTAACAATGATGCCCTAAATTGGAGAAAAACAGGTACTTTATTTAATCTTTTTTTTCCATTGAGATTATAAAGAGGCAAGATTAAGCTTTAGCAGATGTCACAAGGAAGCTGAAAGCAGAAGTACAAGCAAACCCAGCAGAAGCAAAGGTCCAGATAGTTCAGTGAAATCTGTGTGGGCAGACTTATGAACTCATGGGAGACTTTTAGCATTTGCTCTTAACAGAGGTGAAAAACAATGTAGTCCCTGTAGCTGTGTACATAAATATTTGAGCACATAAATTTTTCATAGAATCACACTTCTTAAAATGAAGATTTAAATAGTTGTTTGCGCAGCTGGGATTTAGGTAGGATGTCACTCTCCTGGGAATCTCTCTTCATTTTTTCCAGGACTTTTATATGGAATAAAATGAAAATCTGACAGAAAATCAAGTTAAAATTCATGTGGTTTTTAAAGTATATTTTCCCATTTTGTCTTAAGGGACCAAGATATTTATTTTGTATAAACTCTCTAATTTACCATATTTTCTTCTTTTTTTTAAATGTAAATTGTCTATTCGATTTATACTGTTATACTGCCTTAATGTTACAAGATATCAGCAGGGCACTATGATTCATTTTAGAGACTACTGGCATCATCATCTCACTTATGTGGAGAGCATACAAAAGTCAGCAGTTGGTTTTGTTAGAGGACATATGCTTTGTTTTAGACCTAACTCGCTTGGCTTGGGCATTCCTGCTGTTCAACTGTTATGTCACGTGTGGAAAGAACCAAAAGTTGTTTTGTTAAAGGGAAGATCAAACCAAATGAACAAACCAGCAGAAGTTTGTTCATAACCTGTACGTGCAAAGAGGTTGTTGGGTTTCCACGCTAAAAATAACTCAAATTCCAAACACTGAGCAAAATCAACATTTTTTATTAGGGAGCGTGAAGTGGGAAGATACAGAAGTGGGAAATAAATAACGAATTGAGTTTACCAAGACTGTAATAAGTGAGAAATTTGGTTTTGTGTTTGGTTTTTATTCTTTTTTAATTTTTTTTAATTAGTATTGCAATAAGAATGCTACTCCTGAAAAGAATAATGATGTGTTCAGTAAAACAAGAAAAGACGAATAGCACTTTTGTCACTTAATATTTATAGTCTGTGGAACAATTTTTACTTCTTTAATTAATGGCATTTTAAAGCATTGAAATGTTGTCATGAGGCTGCTTCTCACTTTAGGATGTGCTGTTTATTTCTTTTCTTCACCTGTTTGTATTATAGCAACCTTCAATATTTCTTGCTGAAGATTAAACGTTCTAGGTGTAACATGAACACCTGGAAAGACAATGCTGCCCTTTCCCCAGACATTATGCTTTCCCACAGTGAAGGGAAGCAGTGTATCTTGCTTTGCAAGCGCAGATTATTTTTCCCAGCCTTACACAGTGATGAACAGGACTGCAATTTTGCAGAGATTAGTGGTGTGCATCTGGGCATGGCACGTCAGCACTGAACACAGGGATGAAAGCAGTAGGTGAGCTTCTTGCAGTTCTCCATCTTTTGCTATGCATGCACACACGCTGCATGAAGCCAAGCACGTTCTCACTGATCTGCCTTTTTCCACCTCCTGATCAAACCTATCCTGGTCTTAGGACTTGGTTTTGATAAAATGTCCTTCAGTGTTGTACTTTGTGTCAATAAGTAATGTTGCTATGAAAGCTAGAAAAAATGTTTCCTTAAGATACAGAATCTGAATATTTCCCAAATGAGATTTTTTTTGGTCAAAAATCAGAATTTTAATGTTCTAGTTGCTAGAGAGACACTGATTTCTGTTTCATCAACATGGAAATGTAGGTCTGTAACCCTCTCTGGCTTTTTAAAAAAAAATTACGATTGTCATTATTAATAAAACTGAAGCATGATCTGTAACAACTTACTCCTTGTTTACCTCCTTTATTTCCCTCATTTCCCTCATTTACTTCTTTTCCTTATTTCTTTTTTTAACTAAGGCAACAAATTCATTATATTTTTATGTCAGTAATTTTTCTCTGCAGCTAGAGGACCTTCTGTCTCCTTTCTGACCTCTTGTTCTTAATGTACCTGAAGAAAATCATATTACTTCTCTCAAGCCTTTTTTGCAATCTTCTTTCCATTTCCACCTCTTTAGATCTTTTTTTCTCCTTGCACTTTTGACTTCATTCCATAACCTTTCTACTCACCATCTGTCCTGGCTTTTCATTACACCCACTTACACTTTTTGTACACCCTCTGCATTTCCTTATTCAGACATGCTGACCCGTCTATAAGCTGTGTTACCAGGGGCATGCATACCCATCATCCAGGCATCAGTTTGTTTTGTTATTGTGCAGAACAATCCCATGTCTTTGCAAAAGCAGTTCCACGTTACTCATTCTAATCTGATGTATTCAGAAGGAAATTCCTTTTGAATCCCATGTTTTGGAAACTCTGAACTTTAGATTACTTGCTGCACCAGCCTGCCTTTTATTCAATCTGATGAAATGGCCTACTTAGTTGATATGAGATAAGAAAGTTGAAAGAAAAGGGAATTTTATTTACTCTCTGATGCTTTTTAGATTGTATATCTCTTCAGTCAAAATAAACATACTAAAAAGTACATGACTGCCTGGAAAAGCCTAGCATTTAGTTTTATGAAATATTAAAATATGTGTAGGTAAGCTAGCTTCAATCTTTCAGCTCCTGCTTTTTCTTGAGTCCATATATAGGAGCCCTAATATTTTACTGTAGTTACATCATAGGGCCTCTACTATGGCATAGTCATCATTATATATTTTTCTTATGTCTGCAAGAGACTTTGAGGAAGAGTACGGGCCATGAGGGCTCCATTATTGAAATCATGGAAAAATATCTGTGGGTTGTGAAAAATAAATTTAATAAGAGAAGGTGGTTGTAATCCAGAATCCACGTACCAAATATATTTTTAATTATTTTTTATTTTATTTTATAATTCTTGGGCAAATATGTCAGCTGTGTCTCTGTTACTGCATTGATGGCAATTACCCAGCCTACAATTTCTTAATTATAACATTTCTCAGTTATCGGTGGAGAGTTATTAACTCGGAGCCTTAGGCGTTCTACTTTCACCTTCTGAGCCATTGCTTGTCCCAAGAATTTAAATTATGCAAGTCAGATCTCCAAAGCTTGCCTGAAAATCTTATACTGATGCACCGAAATCTTTTTACTGTGGCTTTGGGGCTTTTCTTTTGGTCCACAGCATCTGAACGTTCCAAGTTCTCTTTGGCAGTTACACATTCGTCTCTTTGAAATGGAAATACGGTAGGACTTGATAGGTGGAGCTTTGAGAAAGCCACCAAGTGTAATGAAACTCAAAATGTAAGAGTTGGAAACTCTACCTGTTGCAAGCCACGCTTTATGAATCTTCATTTCAATCTTCCATTGTGAAAGCACTAATGGGAAAAAAAAGTCGTTCTTCTCCATTCACATTTTTCCTCCTTTAGATCTTTTTCAATGCATAACAGCAAATGAACAGAAGAGTTGTTGTGAACTGCAGCTATAAATAGAGAGCGCCGTATGATTGTGTGGTTGTGGAAATTTTAGTTGGCATCATTTTCTTAACATGTAGATGATAAAAGTCTTGCTGTATTTGTCCTCATTTACTCAGGTCATTACTAATTATTTCTTAATAATACATACTTCTAAAATCCAAGCTATTTTTAGGTAAGTGTTTTATTTTCTTGTTTTCTTGCAGCTCATTAATGAGAAGTGACTTTGGTTTAAAACTTTTTAACCGCTAATTAGTTGTTTATATCACTACACATAAAATACTACGTTTAGACTCAAATGATGGATCTTTCTGCTTTGAGGGGATTTCCTTCTAATTTTCTTTAGAAAATTCTTTTCTGTGGAAATATGCAAAAGAGTTGATGGTTTGTGAAGAGTTGAAAGACTTGACATTCTTGGATATTTCTATATTATTTCCATGACAGTTGTTTCCTGTTTGCACTAACACATCCAAGAGGACTGTGCTTGTTGAGAGCTTTCCTATCACATTGAACATATTTAATCTAGACTTGTTAGACTGCTTGCAGCGGGAATAGGGACTAGTCGACGTCCTGCTTGAACAGCCCACAAATGCTTGAAGCCCAGCAGTGCAATGGAAATGGTCACAAACATTGTTTGGTTGGGACTGAAGACTTCTGAGTGGGAAAACACATGGATGAAATATTGCAAAGGTGTTATGTAGCCAAAAGAGCTCTGTTTGAAAGTGCTGTGTGGTTGAGGTTGTTGGAGTAATATTAATTGCAATTTTTTTTCTAGTGTTTGTTCTTTTATTGTGCTACCTTGCAAAATAGAGGGTTCATCTTTGCAGAATTCTTCCCAGCTTCAGCTCTAACATTATACTTAGTATTTACTTTTCATAATAGTAATTCAGACATCTGAATGCAATTCATTGAAAATGCCTATTATCTATTTATGGCTCTGACATTATGTATTTATTTCTTAAACGTATTATATATACACAGGTGATATGAATACAGGTCACAGATTTATTTGTAGATGTGAATAAAAAAAAAAAGCAATGTACTGCTGTTATATTTCTGTTAGTTTTTCCAGATTTAATGGATATAAATAACAGGATTATGATACTCTACTTTCAGATTGTTAAGAGGGAGTAAAATCCTGACAGTTTTAAACTATTAATTTTTCTTGTTTTCTAAAACAGTTTTAAAAGATTTTTTTTTTTCCCTTTGCTGCTAAGGAACTGGAGGAGGACAAAAAGAAGTAAAAGAAATTGTTCTAAACATTTTAGATTCCAAAGATGCTATGGAATCTTTACTGTATTTTACATTTTCCCCTCCTGAAAAGGACAGAAAATACTTTATATGAAAGAACGCCCTCCTGAGAAGTCGTTGTATATGAGCTTCGTTATTCCCAATGATCAATGGGAAGCTGTGCCTGCTGTATACAGAGGGATTGAATTTTATTCAACAATCATAGAATTAACAGGTCCAAAGGCTTTATTCCCAGCAACTGCAGCTTTTCCTCAGTAAGGGAAGCAATCAGACATCTAGAGCATCTGATGGAGACTTAGAGAAAACGTAGAAATGTTGGTACTTGTCAGGCCTAAAGTTCAGATTTTGGCATATGAAAATTTGTACTGAGTGTTTGCTGTGCTCTGCAGAGTAATGACAATGACCTTATTAGTAATGGATCTACTGTACATGCAGCCAGTAAATTAAAGAACAATCTGCTGTGTTTTGGGGCTGTAAGAACCAGCAGGCTGATTCTCCAAACATGTAATTTTCCTGTCATTCAGCTTTGCTGAACACAGTTGTGACTGTGGAGTAGCAGGAGAGCATAACTGCGTTTGTAACCTTTGATATATGAACAGTACATCAACTTGAAAAATATACTGCATTTTGTCAGGTTTAAAATTGCAAAATTAATATTCAGTATTACTTTTAAGGCAACAAGGCACCTAGTGATATTTGTATTCTGTTCCTACTAAGACTATTTAGAATTGATATTGGCAATGTATTTATTAAAGAAAATACTTTAAAAGAATTGACATGCTTCAGAATGTGCATTTAATTTCACTGCATTTCTTTATTGGTAGCTTTGATCAATACTTTACTTACTAACTCTATCACTTTGAATTTGTAGATGCAAGTGTATAAATCATTTCCCTAGTAAATTCTGACCAACACAACCAGACTGAAATGTGAAAGCAAGCTGTCTCCTAAATCTTGTGAGTGGAATTAGTGAATTGATTAGTTGAATTCCAAATGAAAATTACAATTAAAGGCAAAATTGCATCCCTTATTTTCCAAATAATTTCCCCGAAGTATAGCCATCAAACTGTAAGCTTTTGACATGGGTTTGTTTTGTTAAGAAAGACTTTTTAAAAAATCTTTTTCCTATTTGTAAATTGAATTGTTACAATAATAGCAATTAGTAAGAAAAAAGAAATATTTTTTGTGGTTTTTCAGCTCATAAGGGAAATTCCATTGATTTTTGAAAATACTGAAGATTGTTTCTATGAAAACAACTAAAAATCAGGAGCATACAAGGATTTTTTTTTTCCAATAGACTCAGCTAAAAGTATTTAAAATGACTGTGTAACCATCATACATTCAATTGCAATTAGTATTTACTGGGCACTGATGTATGCTTTGCTGTAGCAATCTCAGGGTAATGCCAAGAATTTCATAAGCATGTTCATTCCTAATGCTGACAGCATTTTGCTATCGTTATGAGGTTTTCCTTCGTTATGTTTTATTCTGAGCTTTATTTGAATATCTGTTCGTGTCCTTTTGAATACATTTTCATCACTTATTCCATTTCCATCATTACCGTTTGTCCTTTTTAGTCCAGATATATGATTGTTCAATGTTATTGGAAGTGACAACAGAACATCAACTTTTCATCTCAGTGGTTCTTGCAAAACACACAGTTTAATCACCTCAGCCTGCAAATATGCAGTGCACATTTTAACCCCAGATTCAGTGATTTGGTAGGTGCTACTCTTGATATAGCAACACTAGTAACAGTAGTAAAGCTGCACCTACCTTGAAGGATTCTTTGTACTTGCTGATACTGCTCACAATAACAGCCTAATATTGAGCTAAGACAAATTATTGGCTAACTGCTTCCAGTTAAGACTGCAATATATTAAGACAAAACCCAATAATCTCAGTAGGACTGTTCTTGAGATAGGATTGAGATTCTAACATATACAAGGGCAGAAGAAATGATGGTTCAAAATAAGCTCTATTAACAAACAATAATTTATTGTGCTAAATGTGGTCCTTAATAATAGATATGTTTTTTTATTCTTTATTTTACTCATTAGGGTATTTTTTTTTTCCATCCTGCAAGCTGTAAAATATTTTTTGTTGTTGCTAGATGAGTAGAAATGTGAGTGTCAAATGGAGGGATATTAAAATTTTTAGAGTTTTTCTATGTGAGAGATTACAGAATGCATAACACAGGAAAGCATTTGGCTAGTTGCATTTGGAATCCGTGTAGATCTGACAACCACAGTTGTGCAGGATACTAAGTTCTGATGTTATGTCTGAAATGCATACAACACATGAGGTGCCAGGTCCAATTAACAGTTTGATGGTGGTAAATCCATTATACTTGGAAGGAGAATCCACCATCAGGAGACATTAATTCAATGTGACACCAACTGGGGTGTTTACATACAGCTAATTGCAGTGTCAGACATTCTGCTCTAATTGAGTTTAATTGTGGCAAAATTGGAGTTAATTAAAAGTTAATGGTATAGAGCACATCATGTTGTTATAAAGTAGGGATACATGTTTCATATCCATATTATTGTTATTTAAATGGTGCATTCAATTCCTGTGCCTCGTATTGGCACTTTGGCATTGTAAATGTCTTCACATCACTGAAAGTGTTTTGAGTAGACACCTGGAACTGTGTTTGTTCTAAAAATCTTAACGAAGTTTAGACTTGTTCATTATATCTCAAAGTAAACGTCACATGTGATGTTTCCAACCACCTTGCTGAGGAAAGGCTTGACTTCACCAGACTGCTAGTAGAATAGTAGAGGGGAATTTTAGTTTAGCTTACAAGAAGGATGCTATTTGTGACATTGTCAATCATACTTTGATCTGGAAATCTCAGTCTTCCCATTTTTTTTCAGGAATCTGTCTTTTTCTGATTTGTCTTATCTTTGGCTTTTCTGTCAACATCTCTTCTGATGAATCTCCTTTCTGGGGGATTTTCCCTAAGTTGACTTTACTTCTCTCTCTGCACTTCTTGACTGCTTGTGTGCCTTCCAATTATATATAGACTGACAGTTCCATCTCTATGCTAACCTCTCTTCAGATGCAATCCTATATCATAACCTTTTTCTGACATGCCTTTCAGGGTGTATTACTGATGATTCAGAAATAATCATTGCATCTTCCCTCTTCTATGTCAACACAAACAACGCAACACTACCACCCTCCTGCCAGTCAAGCTGGTAGACTCTCATCTCAAGAACCTCTATGGCTCAGTAGCTAAGTCAGTGAATCATCCTGTTTTTTTCTATCTGTTGCACACCTTGGTTTTTCATTGATACTACATTCTAAGACCTTTAAACCTGATTGACTACAGCAGGTAGAATGCCATGATACCTGAACCGAGGCCGCTCTTAAATCCAGTTTTGTGGTTACCTACTCGCAGCCATTATGCTTTCTTCTCCTGAACCATGCTCAAACTCTCCCTGGCATTAGCAAGAATGATGCGCATCTATGAAGAGATGAATGATGTTGACCTCAGGCTGAGCTGCTGATGTTAGTTAACAGGTCAGAAGGCATATACACAAGTGGTCTGGTACCGTTTAAAAATGAAATGTTCCTGTTCTTCTTATTGAGTGTTAGTTTGAGGAATCGGTTTAAAATTCCATTTATCTACAAGGCATGTTAACATTACCAAAGTTCCTGGCAAATATTCACTTGACTGATGTAAAACGTAACCACTCCCTTAATTTACCCTTTTTTAACCTGTGATCCTTTGGCAAAGGACAAGTCTGAGCTTTAGCATCGACACCTTAATAATTATGGGCCCAAGAACTTCTGTTCATGGTAAATGCATTGTAACTGAGTAGTCAGTGGGAAAGCAATAAGATCATTTCTCAAGGAATAAAGGGGCAAGTTGTCTTTCTTACTTTGCGGTGAAAGATTTCATGTTGTTAGAAGAAAGGTCTGACTTAACTTCTCATACTAAATATAAATTATTTCACCTTAAAATGTATAAGAAAGTTTACATGGATGATAATAGGGATTGTACTCTTGTTCCCTATCCCAAAATTTTTCCAAATATTTCATTTCTACAGCATAGTGAAGTGGTTGCATAGAAACACTGGAGTGAAAGAGGGCTGTGTAGGGTTTTCTTTGCTCATTTCTTGTTTTCCTTCATATGACTTGTTTAGAACTGTGCGAATACACTGAATGCAATGATACAAAAGATTTGTTCTCAAGAACTCTGTTTCCGTGTGCTAACCAAATCTTTTCATATGGCCAGATAAATGCAGGACAGATAAATGTTATTCTAATTATATAGGTGCACAAATAATGCTTTATTTAGAAAAGCTTCTTACGCTCAGGAAGCGAGGTAGTAGAATTACTGACTGCTTTTCATCACTTTTAGGTAGGTTAATGATTTTTTTTTCCCCCCTTACCTTTATCTATTGCAGTCCAGCAGTTTCCTGAATCCTGTTTGTTTTTTTTTTTCCAAAGCTAAACAGCCTGAAAAAAAAAAAAGCAGAATGTTTCATTAACAGATAGAATAGTGATTTAAAACAATTCCAATGAGAGGAAATGTGGCATAGCAGCTGCCTAGCATAATTTTGTGTTCTGCAGTATTTTTCATTAATCTCTTTTTGCTGAAGTAAACTGTTTTCCCCATGGAAATTAATTACTGTGGTATCAGAAATTTTCATTTTCAGAAAACACAAGTTTTCTTTAGGTTCTGTCACACAGCAGGGCAATAATGGAGTACAAAAAATGTGATAACAAATATACTTGCAGATTTCCCTAAAGCTCAGAAGGGCTTTCATGATATGATTTTGCTTAACACTGAAAACTGACCCAAGGAAGTGAGGGAAGAAACAACATGAGAAAAAGCTGTCATAGCTTAAAAAATCAATGAGCATTAACACTGGGCACGGTATGCAGAGAGTAGATTTGTACTCAAATATTTTTCAATGATCTCAAGCAGCAGATTCAGTTTTCATTTTTTAATTTAAAGTGATGAATTTTACTGGGCCATAGATGCATTCTAATAAAGGATAGCTTTTGTCCTTGTCAGATACTTAGAGTATCTTCTGTGAGCTCAATTTAATGAAAAAGTAGGGCAGTTTTACTTCAACTCTGGCTGATTCAGTAACCAGTATGTGAAACAATGAAACAACTGACCTCTTCTGTAGGCTGAGCTGGTGTCTATGTTAATACATTTTTAAATCTTCATTTGGAGGTCAGGTGTTCAGTTTCATTACATCTGCAGTAGGCTTTCATTACAGCCCCTTCTAATTATGCTCTGTGATTCTTCATGTATTTAAGATTGTGTTTTGTGTGTACGTGAAATGACTAATTTCTAGAGGTCCCAGCACATAAGCCATCTCTACAGGATTCAGGCTTTCTTCTGGATTATAGTGTAATCTAAAGGGACAGCCAATGAATAAAATGGTCTTAAAAAAAAAAAAAAAAAAAAAAAAATATTTCTAAATTAATAAAGTATATATATGAGTGGATTAGGACCAGTATGAGTATAGAAGCAGTGGCAGTAATGTTGAAAATAACTTTTGTTAGGAGCAGCAGTGGTGGAACCCAGTAGAGATCACTAAAATTAAAATACTGTGATTGCATTGGGAAGCTTGTGAGAGATTTAAGGAAAATGATCTTGATAACTGAAGAATTCTACCTGTTGATGTAGTTTGCGTTCCAGTAGACCATAGCACTGATGTTGGCATGGCACAGTCAGGAGTGTAATCCTCTCAGGCTCTTGCAGTGAGATAGATATGACCATCCTCCTAAATTCTGGATTCTCCAGAATATTCATTTATGTCATTTCCAAGCTTCAGCTTCTGCCAAGTGTGATTGTTACCAGAATAGTTTCTTGTGAAGAGGAAAAAAGAATGAAAGCAGATGGGATGTGAAATATACTTAGCTGCTATGGACTCAGAAGAACTTCTGAAAGTTTTACAAATTAAACTCTTTGAATTTAAGATTAGACCAGGTGGTTTATAAAAATGTTGAAGTAATATCCAAGCTGTCAATAAATCCCTTATGGAAGGCTCTTCAGTGAACTTCAAGAGAACGAGCCAATTGCTTGGCTCACATTTGAGGAAGCTATGAAGTATAAGAAACAGTTCCGAAGAAGTTACTTCTTATTTTATTTATTTATTTTTCTTACCATCTGCTTCCACCCTTTCACCATACTTTGGGACTCCTGATGCTTTCCAGCTCCCCCAGCTCACCCTTCCTTTCTCACAAACTTCAATGGAAAAAGTTTCAGACATCTTCAATTTAGATTTTGGTTTAGTTTTATTCCTTTGTTGTAATAATACGGGTTTGTTTGCATGTTTGTTTGTTAATTGGATGAAAATGCAATGAATTCTCTCATGGATCATTTATGTCTCAGATCGTGAGAGACTAATAGTCTGTTTTAGTAACGCAGAGTGATTCCTGCTGTGACAGCCAACCATTGGGATCCCATGGCTTGGAAAATTGTCTTTTTGCTCCTATTTCTCTGCTTTTTGTATTCTCATTTAATTGTAGCCCCAGCTATAGCAAGCCTCTCCTTGTAGTCTTGTGCATTATTTCTCACTCAGAAGAAATATTACAGCAACATGAAAGTGAAATTGTCTTTTGGAAATTACGATGTGGGAGAATCTTATTTTTATATTTTTGTTCTACTCATTCCAAGTCCCGTATAAACATCTTTAATAATACAAATGCTAATAGTTTTAAAACTTGAGCTGAATTTTAATGCTTTGTTTGTCCACAGTCTCTCTCATCAAGTCCCATATGAAAAGCAATGAAGGAGAGATTAAAGCATATGTTTTTAAGACTATACGTTACATGGGTTTTTAATTCATGTCAAATGTGGTGATTATTGCCCTTGATTTTCCTCTGAATTCTACTCGAATGTTATAATGTGTAGATTTGATGAGGTGCACTTCAGTGTATAGTTCTTTTTAATATGGGAAAACCTTTTGTAAATTAAAAGGGCATAGTTGCATTATTTTTAAATGTCACTGGAAGACTGAAATGCATTTATCTCTTGTAAGCTTCTATCAATATTTTCTGATTGTCATGGTCTACCACTTTACCACTGAGTTAAAGCTATAGCAGTAATAGAGGGCATCAAGGGAAAATGAATTGGGATGTTTGTTGAAGAATACACCTCAACACTGCTGAACAAAAATATTGCTGTAAATCCATGTCAATTTTGCAATATTGCTTTGAAGAGTTTAGTAACTCTTTGAAAGTGTAATTTTGGTCAGAGAAAGTGTGTTTAGCTCATCCTTAATGCCCAATTTAAGGAAAAATCCAAACTTTTAAAATTTTCTGCAAATCACTCTCTGAAATATGAACTTGTTTTGAAAATTCACGTGCGTTGATAATTTCAGAATAAGACTTCATCCTTATTTGATGTGTTGCAGGTAAGGATTAAGTTTCCCAAAGATACAAAATTCCTCCTTCCAAAATTCCGAAATTCTATTACTGACAACCTGTAGCAATCTTTGTAATTTTAAACAATTGTAGGATGGTTTGGGTTGGAGGAAGCCTTAAAGATCATATCGTTCCACTACCCCATCACAGATAAGCATACCTCAATAATTTCTTTTTTGGAATTGAAATTTGGCTTTATTTTTCATTTCCCGTCAAGGAAAAAAAAAAAAAAACCATACATTGAAATATCCCAGTTCTTCTGCAGAAGAGAGCTATCTTTGCACTGTTTGGTTTCTATCACCTATATCTATTGCACCTGCATATTTCTCCCTTATCTTTGTAAGAGAATATTACAATAACAGGTTTCATATTAAGGTCTCATGTGTTCTGCTTGCTGCCTCAAAAGCAGTTGGGAATTGAAACGTTGCATATGCTGTTGAAATCCCAAGTTATTACTTTGTAACTTGTAAGAGCATAGACTTTGACAGTAATCACTTTATTATTTCAGCTTGGGAGTATGTATTTTTTTATTCTGTTCTTGGTTTGAAGTCCTGGTGAACTCTCTTTCTGTCAAAATGTATATATTTTTTTAATATTGAAAAAATAACCAACATACTGCAGTATGAAATCATTTTTGTCTGTTATACATGTGCTGAGACATATCAAGCAAATCTTATCCTTTATACCAAACTTAGCCATTCTAAGCTCATTAGGTAACCTCATTAACGTGCTGCGCTTTCGCTGAAGCTGCACAGTGGATATATTTTATTAGAAGGGAACTTGGTTCAAACATAAATACAGAGTGATTAAAGAAACTTCAGTTGATGTGTTTTAGGAAACTTGGTTGTTATGAGGAAGAAAGAAAGAAAGGAGAAGTGTCAAATTTTGAAGTATGGATTAATTGGCTGGCTCAAGAAAGCTGTCTGTCCCCATAAATTGGATAGAAATAGGAAATTGAGACAAGGAGTTTATAATATTTCTTTAAGATCACAGTATAAGTCTGAATTTCCCAAATCATAGGTATCTATGTACAGTGGACTATATTACAAGGAAGAACATCTATTTTGTTGCTATGATAAACTGTAATGCTATGTGTTTTATGTTCTTTGCTGTGTTTCTATTCTTCTATTAGACATTTTGCAAGCAACCTTATCTTTTGCTCTTCCATCACACCTCTATGTTGGAAATAATCTTGAGGGCAGAATAGTTTGAGTGAGCTGTTAGCACTGCAGGAAGTCAATTCCAGTGGTGTTAGAAACCACGTAGATAGGTAGATGAACAGTCGAGTCTTAAAAAAAAAGAAGAGCAGAATGGTTCCCGTTAACTGAAAAATTGTCCCAAGAAGTACAGCGTCCAGTTTTCTGGTTTTTTTTTTTTGTTTGTTTGTTTGTTTTTTTGAAGTGATTGTATCCAAACTTATTTGGGGAAGGCTGTGTGAAAAATATGGTGTTTGTCTTTTGTTTGATTCTGTCATTATATTCATGCCCTAATTAAGATCCTTCCCATTCCACTACCATTGCATCAATGACATATCATCATTTTCCTTGAGGTTTGTACCTGTTGTGTTAAATCAGATTCGTCATTAATTTGAAGGAAGACATCCATGTATGAGGGGCAACAATGAGGGGCAACAATTCTAATATGCCCAAAGACAGATGAAATTTAAGCTTTGTGATGTCTGTCTTATTTAAAGACAAAATGTGCCAACATTTAACTTATATTTATTTACCTATTCACTTAATGCCATTTTAGATTAATTGAAAAACCTCCCCAGGTTTATATCTGGGGAGTTTTTATTTCTTCTTAATCAACATCATCAGCACAAAACAAGCTAGTTTGTCCCTCTTCTATTTATTATGTTATTAATACCCATGAGAGTTTTTGATCTGAGTCCTTCAAAATCTTGCAGACCTGACTGATTTAGAAGATTTCATGCATTATTCTTTTTCATGCATTATTTCTTACTTTATGGAGGAGAAAATGGCTATAATTATATATATATATGTTTCTGGTCACGTGAGGTAATATGAACAAGTGAAATGGGAGATATGATGAACAAGCATATCCTACAGTGTGTGGTGGTGTGCCAAGAAGACGGGCATTAAAGTCAGCCCAAAAGACAGAAAAAGATTCTTTTTTTCCAGCTGAATGTAACTATTTCTGCAGCAATGTTTGATTATGTGAAAAACTTAGAATAGAGGTTTAACCTTGAACCAAGTATTGCTTTTCTAACAGGGCAAACTTATTTGGAATCAGTTTCAGTGATTCGTACTGTTTGAGTGACTGTGGTTCATTGTGGAATTATTTGGAGTTGATTATTCTTTTCTGACTCGATTCAACCAACTTTGCTTCAGTTATAAACAGCTATCGTGATTTATGTCATTTGCAAGATTGTTGGCAATAACATTTAGTTTTACATACCAGTAATTTCCCCAGAAGCAACGGTTTATTTCATGGATGAGGGAAAGCTCAGCCAGGATCAGGGGATTAATTTGATACTTTAAGACTGGCATCCAAAATAGACATCGTCTGTGGGAAACAATATTTTTACTTTTTTCAAAAGTGCAATTTTGAGATTCAAGTACTATTTTCCAAAGTTGATATTTCTAGTGAAGTATTTCTTTGAAATGCATTTGAAAGCTCAAAATTATATTTTACTTTTAGAGTAATGTTTTCATTTCAGATTTTGTCTGCCTGAAAAGTATGGAAACTACATATTTACAGAACATAGGGTCAGTTCTGCTAACATACACGTGCTAATATTGTCCAAAGGTTTGAGAAGAATGCAAACCAAAAGAACACACATCCCATGGGCCTGAATAGAGAAGATCTTAATTCCAAGAATTGGTAACACTGAAATGAAATTTGCCTTTAAAATTGTAAAAGTTAATCTTTTCTGCTTTCCATAAGTTTGTTACTGGAGCATGAAGTGCTGAAATATTTGATAGAAAACAATTTTTAAGTCGCAAGGAGAAGAACGAGTATGATTTCAAGATTCTTTTGTGCATCTAATGTCAGGGTATGCTTGGCAGAATACTTTTGGTATTCAGCAAACTTTGGTGCATTCACTGGCACTGTAATATTTTTTCCTCCAAATGATGGTATCCTCCTGACATGACTTGAAATGAACAGACCATCGTTTTGTGCCAGAGCATTCTTCATCTAAGAATAGTTTAAGTGATTTCAAAATAGATTATGGCTTCTGGTGCAGTACATTTTCTTTTTCTATGCAATTCTTTTTCTCTGTACTTACAGATGCGTATATTTTTATAAGAATATATACATATTTTAGAATGGAAGCATGCAATGTAAACTGTTTTTGGCCTTATATCAGCATGGAATTTGAGATACATCGTAGTTTAAAAGGAAGCCATTTCATATTACAGGATAGCATTAAGTATTCTTAACTTAAATCTAAATTATTTTCATGGCCAATCTTATGTTCTTTTACAGTGTGAAACTACTTTAAAGGGTCACTGATGTATCACAGAAGCAAAACCACAGTTTCAGTAGAAGACTGAGGAAGTTAGAATGACTCTGCATCAACTGAAAATTTATCTCAGTAATGTTAAAATTTGCTTACAACACCAAATTCTTAGTCCATTTACTGGTACTATTATTCTTCAGAACATTCACTTTGTTCAAATTCCCATTATTTGAAGAGTGTCGCAGAAAGTGTTATATCATACAATGCTAGTGAATGTTACTGACTTAAATACCTAAATGCATGCACCTCTTTGACAGACCTTATTGCTCTGTCATTACATAATATGAAGCAGACGTCTACAAAAAGAAAATTGAATCTACCACACTTGAGGTATACAGGTACCATAGTGACATTCAGCTTATTAGTGTCTTGCAGTTTATCGTATCTTCTGAATTACCAAAGACATTGCCAGACATGAGGGTGGCAATTCTGCCCTAATTATTATTTAAAGACATAATGTACTGAATAACTTTCCACTGGAAAATGCTTCTTATGAATGCTAATACCTTACAGTCTGCTAAAATGTGCTGAATTATAGTTGTTGACCTAACTTTTGTTGCAATTGAAAAGCAAGAAATTTGATAATCCACAAGAAAGAGGAGAAAAATACATTGCAAAAAGAAGAAATTTAGAAGGACAGTGAAGCTGAAAAGGGGGTAGTCTTGTTTTTTCATCTGTATTTCGCTGAGTAGTATTCTAATGCACTGTTAAAAAGTTTCATTTTGTGTTTATCTTTCCTAAAAATAATTAACCCTTTCTAATTAAGGTGTTTTATGAATATTATTAAACTACTGGCAAAAAGTTGTCTCCTGGCAGGAAATGCAATGATGTCTTGCAGTCTTAGAGTCAGGACAAAATTTTATGAGACTATGAATTTATGTATTCATTTACTCATTTACATATAGGAGAAACAATGTCTTTCAACAAACCACGCTTTTAGTTTAATATTCATCTGGAGTTATGCATTCCTTACTTGTGGATAAAGGTTACAGAGGCTTACTTGAAGGGAGAGGAAGGTGTGACTGCAGCATTTTAATTCTTTGTCTTTGGAAGCAATGGCATAGTCCTGCTGAAATAATTTTCTTTATTGAGGACAGTGTCACAAGTATATGTCTGCTCCAGAACACCAGTAGCACATCTTACTACTATCACGTTTGAATAGTTCAGTTTTGTATTTTCTTAGATGTCAAGGATTCTGAGTTTCTGTTTATAGATTAATGTGAATAACTGTCTTTATAGTACAGGATGAATCTCATTAATTGGTGCAGTACATTTTTTATGAGGGCTGTTGTCTTCTGTTTTATCATGATTGCCCACAATGTCAGAGGCAAGCATTGGGTGGTATAGCAGTAGAGGCTGAACCTTCCCACCAATGTTCCATTCCATGTTGCCACATGTCAGATGACAGAGGGGCAGCCTGACAGAATGGAAAAAAATTGCCCCCATTGACTTTGTTGAACATTTATGGAGACCAAACAGCGGATGAGAGCACAGTGAGGCAGTGGTGGTGCATGTCTGCTTGGCAACAGTGATGTGAAAGACAAGCCACGTTCTGATGGCCATGCACAGCTGTCGTATCACAAAATGAAGAGTGTCTGGGTCGGCTCATCTGCATGAATCAGCTAATGGTGGTGACTGTGCTGAAAAAAAAAAATCTTTAGTAGCTGAGAATTTGCTCTGTTAAGTTATGTTCTTGTGCTCTTTCTAGCTGTTGTGGTTTCCATGGAAATAAATAGGAGGCATTACTTTCAGTGCAACCTACGTAGATATCTTAGCATATTGACAACAGCTGAACAGGCATTTCACGTTTTTAAACACATTAATCGGGTAGTACGGTTGGCTGCATTGTGAAATACTGAAAGAAACAATTCATACTGCTCAGTCTGTTTCCATGACTGTCAATCTGGCAACATACTCATTTCACAAAGAAAAGCAGCACCTTTTCATAATATATATTTCAAATATAACTGAGTACTGTTTCTTAGCAACAAGAACTCAGTAGCTGGTGATCCTGAGATGCACCATTGAATAGGGGAGTGAAATGTGCTCCTGTGCTCATGAACCATGGTGCTTCAATTAGCAGGTAGCTCACAGAGGAAACAAAGGTATTCTGATACTAAATTTCTCCCCATAATTTTGGTTACTTTGTGCTAGGAGAGTAAAAGAGCATTCATCTGATCAGAAACGTGCTGGTCTTTACTAGGAAAAGAATCATCTTTTCCCTCTTTGTGAATAGAATAAATCATCTTGAATTTCACACAAAAAACATATGTGGAATAAATGTGACCTGACTATAAAACAGATGTTTTTTATGAATAGGACCTCAAGAAGTAATTACTCACAGCTTGTTTTAGAAAGACCTACTTTCTTGCAGTTTGAAAAGAAAATGTGTGCATGTGTCATACTGTAACAATGGCTTTGAGTGCTACTGATGCTGAAGAACTTCAAAGACAGTTGAGCACTTTCTGGTAAGAGGCATTTTCATGCACTACTATTTTTACTCTGCGGTTAGTAATGTAGAAATCAGGGGGAGAGCAACACTGAACATGTTAGATTCCCCAGTGTTGTAGCTTTCTCTATCTAAAAATGTCCATCCTGGATCCAGGGTTTATTTCTCTTGCTCCTTCTGAAGTATTTCTTAGGGGTTAATTAGAAACTTTTTTAAAAGCAGTGACATTCATCACAGGTCAGAGTGTACCAAGGCTATGTGAAGAGGAAATGAAACAAAAGTCCTGCAAAGAGTCTTCCACATGACTTCTCTGTAGAACAGAAATGTATCAGATGATGAAGAATGCCTATTTAGATTAACTGACTTTTGCACATCCAAATGGCAATGACAGTAAAAAATCTCCAATTTGTACCTCAGGAACCTTGTCTGATTCCTGTGGCTGCTTGTTTTGATGCAGCGAGGCTATATAAAAAAATTTGTTGTGTCATTAGAGAGATTTCAATGTTTTCAATGGGATTTGGCTTAGTAAATATTGTAGCAAACTAATACAAAAGAGGCAAGAGAGACTTCCTTTGGGCTTTATGGTCTTCGAATTATATTCTAAACATGTAATTCATAGCTGAGAGAGAGAAATGTGGTTCTTCATCTTGATTTTTGCTTCTTCAATTCGTATCAGAATCTTAAATATAAAGGAAATTGGCTTTTTATTGGAAAATTGTTAAATTTCTTCCAAGTCAACTGAGAGGAAAAAGTTATCGGAATAAGTACAGGATTTGCTATTACACTGTCCAATTATCTGTTCCTATTTGGTTAGACTTTTGGCTTTGCTGAAGTTTAGTTTGCAGAACATACATATATGCCTTAAATATTTATCTTGTCCATTGAAATAATATCTAATAATTTTTGGTAAATACTTGCTCTTCACTAATCAGATAATGATACTTGATGTGCTCATTAATGCTAAATAATAGATTCCATTTGTAATTAAATAACCTTTGTGAAGTTAGAGCATTATACAATCAAAGAGGTCAATTACCAAATGTTAACAAACAGTGCATTAGACATTACAGTTATTACTGCAGTAATTATCATTCACCAGTACATTCACGATGTAAAAATCACATTCTCCAAAGGCTTTATAAGTATGGAAATGTCACTGAATTTATGCAGGCTGCAAAGGTATTTTGTGTATTAAAATATATAATAAAAAAACCTTCTTCTCCTTCTCTCTCTACTAAACATTTGTTTGCTTACTTATTTTATTTCAAAATTGAAAGTGCTGTGTTAGGTGTGATTTGCTTATTTGAGCAAAAGCCATAATTATGAAAGGCAGTGCTGTGAAATATTAAGAAACTTGCCATCTGTTTGTGCAAAGCTGTTAGGTGTGCTTGTAGTCAAGGCTGATTGCTCTGCAGTGGGAGTGAAGTTTTTATATTAATATTTCATATGGTACAAGCAAGGTATAGTAAACAGTATTTTCAGATCCTGAATTACTACACTCCTGATTTACTACATTCTAAGTCAGCTTTGTTACTGTTTTCAGTGACTACAGTGGTCTGTTTGTGCCCTTAACTGTTCTTTTCCCTTAATTTTGGAAAGGCTTACTGTATTTGTGTCTTGAGTACCGTTATTACTTTTTACAGATTTTATGCATCTGTAAAACACAGCAGTTCACAGCAGTAGAGCTGGAATTCAAAGACTGACAGTTGAAAAATTGGTGCCTAGAGCAAAGTCTTCGGTCGTAGATGCTGACCATGATGGTTGCCAGAATGTCTTGAATGGTGGTTTTCTTCTTTAAATGGAACAGCAATAAAAACATCATGTTTTTAGTAATAAGAAGGAGCATGGTGTCCTGTTGCACTGTCCCCATGTTTTTAAATGTCTCTGCCAGAGGGAAGGTAAAGTACAGGGACAGTGAGATGAACACCAGGAGGATCCAAGCCTTAGAAAATGAACTAAAGGGGATCTCAGATATAGAGATTAATCCAGCTCCATCCTCACTTTTTGTACACTCAAGTTCTTGCTGAAAAGCTGATTCAGACTCTCATTGCTCTGATTGAAAAATCCCTCGTATATCCAGTGTCCATGTATTTGTGTTCACTTTATTTTTGTTTGTTTCTGTGATTCCACAATCCTGTGCCTCAGGTTGTCTCCTTCCTGTTGTCTAGTCACTGCTGGCTTTGTAGCTGATCTCATAGAAATTTTTTTACATGAAGTAATCCTTAGATTTTAAGGGTAGCACTAGTTTTGGATTTCTGAAGCCATGATAGAGTGATGCTAATTCCAAGTTCTCTTAGCTCTTTCAATCATTAATTGACTCATGCTTTGTAATTAGTTCACTTTTCGCTAACTTGCCTTTAGTGTTTTCCATGCTGATGATGAAACATTTATGTAAAGGTTGATCAAAATTTAAGAAAAGCCATCATAGGACTTAGTTGATAGTATTAAAATTTTTAACATTCATTCTTCTCAGCTTAAGTCATGGTACAACATCCAGGCAGTACAGCATAGCCTTGCTCTGACACATCACTGCAAAATGTGGCAGAGATATTGTATTTTAATTTTAAAAATATCACTGTGGTGTCTTCCTCATAGTCACAAAGGTATCTTAAATTCACATTTTGAGCTTACTGAAGTGGGGCCTGTCTCTAACCATGTAGTTTAGTTTATGTGCTGCTCATCCCAGTAAGTATCCCAGTTTATTCTTATTATTCCCTTAATAGAAATAATATGCAGTAATAAGGTGAAATAATGTGAAAATAGCATTGAATTTTAATCAGCAGTCTTTAGGAATGTTGTCTTTTACATCTTTAAATTCTGTGCTGACAGTTTACTGAAGGAGTAAGTGCAACTTACTTTTTAAAAGTTAGCTCACAAAGCTGGCTTCACTTCTTACACAGTCATGATTGCTTTCGTGTGCGTGTTTGTTTTAATTCATTTTGTTTTACACATCTCTGCCTTTTCCCTGCTTCGTCCCATTTTCTGCCCTATTCATTTTAACCTTGGCATATATGCATGAACTTCCATATTTCAGTGAAAAATAAAACTGCTATTGAACTTTTCATTAGGGTCATAATATTGAAAATAATGATTTACCTTAATAAAGACATGTATGAGTTTGCAGATAAGGATTGCTTTCCTATTAGTGAAGGTTTCCATAAAGCTCAATACAGCCCCCTTATGCCTGCAAAACCGAATGTAAAGTTTTCCCACACTTATGTAAGAACCACCATGGCACCCCTGCAGTACGTCAGTTTTGGGGTTCAGGAAGCAAATAGGACGTTCTTGCTTTCTGAGTCATAGACACAGCTTTTCTTCACGAGATTTTTCTTCAAAAGTTCATTCTTTATCCAAACCAGAAATTAAACATTAAGTAGTACTAAACTTTGTTTAATTAAATTAACCATTTGTGGAGTTTGTTTGGATATGTTTGCTGTTTCTCTTTCTGCAATCTCTGCATTACTCTCCTGAATACAAAGTGAAGAAAGTAGTTTGGGCATATAGGTTTCTTGTCAAAATATTCATTCAAAAATAACAATAACCACAGAAGAATATATTAAAAAAAAAAAAAGAAAGAAAAGATCAGACAGCAAAGCATGCTTTTTGTTACTCATAAAAATCTTTCTATGTATGAATGTGATTTCATTGGAGGTCCAAGAATCCTTTTCTTCAGTTTGTCAGTTTTTCATTTCTTTGTTGCAGACATTGATCAGGAGTAACTTAGTTGAGGACACAGGATGGATGTGAGGGCTTTGGAAGTTATGTAGTGATAAGAATGGATTTGGTTTGATGACTTGGTTAGTTTATCCACTTACTTTTGAAAATGGTGAGAAACAGGCAGGGTTCTTTAGCTGTCAATAACTCTTTCAGCTACAGAAGCGTTGTTGATTATAGCGTACTTTGCCGGTCTTTTAACAGGGGTGAAGTGTAATACATGGATGAGGTCACCTCCAATCTTTACTGATGTTTATGAGCACCTACCAGCACACACGGCTATGGAGTTGAAAGCTCACTCACTGAGCCAGTTCTGTGACACTAACTAAAGTCTTCAGAAGCATTTTAAGCTCAGTTCTTCAAATGAGATGCAAATGTTCAGCTGGCAAAAATCAGTGTGGGTCAGCTGATGTCACTGAATTCTAGGAACTGCTGGCAGTAAGGAAAATGCTTTTATTACCAGTTTGACAGTCTGGTGTTGTTTTCCTGACTTCTGTATCTGTGCACGCAGTCCTCCATTTCTTGAAGGAGCATTGCTTATGTACACTAAAATCTGTGGACTTCCTAAAAAATCGTAGCTTACCAACTTGAAAAGCAAAAAATGGAGACACTGAGTTGCTTCTGTTAATTGTAAGTGAATAAATGGGCATTGTTTCTGCAGTAAGCTCTTACTGTACTGTTAAAAATACAGATGCTACGTTAGTAGCTCAGTGGCTGATGCTGTATATGCTTATGGTTGTATTAAGATTGAAGTGGTTCCATATGATGATCCCTTGTTTAAGTAGCATGCATTTCAATAGCACTCAAAACTTGTACTCAGATGATTGACACTAATGATTCTGAAGGAGACACTGTAGTCTGTCAGCTGTGTAATTTGTTTTTCCTAAAAATTGCTTGAATACCTGTTTATGCAGTAGACTGTAACAGCGGGGGAGACATTGTGACGATATAGCCAATAAAAAATGGTTAGCATTTTTTTAAGTGCCTGAAACACATGCCATCCAAATCCAGCGTGATGTCTGTGAGGAAATAGATATTCATATAGCTGTAAAATTCTACAAAGACTGAGCCATGCTTTTGTAGAGCTGCCTCTAGATTGTTATCATCAAAATTATTGATGGTTTATATTCCAGTGGGATAAGCTTAAGCAAACTGAGTATCACAGTATTATTGTTTATATCTTCTATAATGCATTTATATATTTGCTTCATTTTCTTAACATACAAATGATCGTTGTTCTGATCTCAGTTCATGTGGAACCAATGGGAGTTTAAGTACGGTAGCATTTGTCAATATGTTTGGTAAAAGTTTAGTCTTATATCTGTTACTCCACTTTGAAGCTGAATTAATCCTAATAACAAATAGTCTTTAGTGGGGAATAAGTCACACGTACAGTCATAGAGGGAATTAGTACAGTGTCAGCTGCATCTGCTTCCCACTCCTGCTCTAGAAAAAAGCACAGGGAAAGTGGGTTTCCGTAGTGCTGGATTCTCCACCTGCACCCAGAGCTCCTTTGTGCAGCTACCCAGGGCAAGTGCCCACTTCCAGCAATGTTCAGTTTTCTTTCTTTCTGAAGACCCTCTGCGAGTGTGTTGTGGACCACACTGGCTGTTATAGCCTGTCCTACATGATGAATTTTGCCAGGTGTCAATATAGTAAATTCTCTGATGCTAGTAAGAGCTTTATAGCCCATAGAGCTGATGGAATCTTTCATTGCTGCTGCTCATATGTGTGCTGTTCATATGAAGTAAAACATAGCTGCAAGGGTCTGCTCTTTGTGAAGTTTCCCTTCAGAAAGCCTCTTCTTTCTTTGGACACTAAAGGAGAAGTAGAAGGGGATGGGAGTATACCTCACCTTTCACCTTGTATTTTCTTGACTTCTCTGCTTTTAAATGAAAAGCATAGGATTTCTGTTCCTCCTCAAACCTGTGATAACCCTAATGAGAATTATGACCATTCATCAATACATTCTTATGTCCTTTTGGAGTGGTTATGCAAAGAGCTGCATTTCATCCACGTGAAACAAAGTGCAGATGATCACACACTGATGGCACAACTGTCTTCCTTCCTTCCTTCCCTTCCCCTTGCTGTTAACTGCTTCCATTATTTACTTAATGAAGGAAATAAAGCAGAACTTACCCATGGCCCTGGTACCTATTTTATATAACCCTTTCTTAGAGCTAAACCAAAAGCTCTGCTCAACATATGATGCATTTGAAAATGAAATTTAAAAAGATTACAACTCCTAGCATCTGATACCGATTGAAGTTTTTCAGTTTCTGAATAACAAATCTTGTTTTAATATTCTTAGTGAATTAAATCTCCTTGAACGCAAGAAGCCTTTAATCACTATATGAAATAATAAATAACACTGCTGTTATTGAGTGCTTTGTTCATGTATTTTTAAGTTTCAGGGATCTGGTTTAAGAATAACAGAGTGTCCTTTGTCAAAGATTATCTAGATCATAAGTTTTATTGACTGGTGAAATAGTGCTTTTCTTCATAAGAAAATGAAGGAGCTTTAAAGTAGAATAAAGAAAACTACTGAAAAGATGTGTCCTTTTGCTCCAAAAGCCATTTGTTGAAAGAAAATGCACATTAATTAAAAATTTAGACACTTCATTTCTGTTGCAAGACTCCTTGCAAAGAAAAAAGACAAATTATTTTATATATCTAGTATGTGTTAGAACTGACAGATGAGATTAATATGCTTCTTAAATTACCATTACCAAGGGTCAATTAATAAGTGAGCTAACCTTGTGAAAGTCATTCTGAAAGACTAGTTACGGATCTGCAACGGTCTCTGTCAAATTGCATAGAACTGAGAAAATGAGAAAGCTGTCAAATAAATACGATACCTACTAATTATATTCTGCATAACGTAAATGAGCTTCTGTGGTTGTTGGTGGAAGGAATAAGAAATAAGTCTACAAAATAATACAGATAACTGTATACAGATCTGGAGTAAAATTTACTTGAGGGAACGGGAGTGTAAGGGAATGTAAAATTTCTTGGAAATCACAGACTGAGTGATGTGAATGTGGAGTGAAACTTAGAGAAATATTTCTTTGGTTATTGTATTTTTTACCACCTTGGCTAATGGAAAATTCCCATATCACTGTCACGCTTTAATTATGATATGGCTTTTAGTTGGCCTCTTGATCTCTTATAGACACAGAAGTTTCATTATGACAAGGAACAAATAGCCACGTCTACTTGGTGACAAAAATAACCCTGAACACGGATATTAGGTTTCTCTCTGTGGGAAGGATTTAAAAAATACTGTTCCTTCCTAGCTGCATACCTGCAGGCTGACCAAGTGTCATATTATTCACTAATCTTACTTGTGATCAGGCTACAAAGCTACAGCAGATAGATAGATACGCAGGCAAGATCACAGGAGCTCAGATAGTTTGCATTCTTCCAAAAAATAACAAATTGTGACAGAATGGGTTTATGTTGAATAAACGTCAGAAAAACAATAAGAGACTAAATATAAGGAATATTGAATTAGTAATTAAGTTAAAAAGGACTCAAAATAATAGCATTATGGATGAAAATAGGGGCTGCAAGCTCTTAACTATTATAATTCCACTTTTTTGTGTTTCTTTTTTTTTTTTTTTTTCTCCAATTTAAAGCAGCTAGCAGATTTAAGACATTTCCAGCAGCAAAATCACCTTTAATCCCTTTTTTTTTTTTTTTTTTAAATGAACTGTTCACAGCTGTTGGCAAGAGCAAATAGCAATGTGAGCCCTCTTCTATCTTACTACATTGTTAAACTGTCTTACTACATCTATTACTTACTAAATATTCCATGAATATTGAGTACTCCAACTTGCTGTATGATGTGTATCTTGAAAAGTAGCACATCAAACACGTATTTGTACAGCAAACACAGGGTTTACAGTGATGACAGTACAGTTTTTTTCTAGTAATATGAGTTTAAGAAACTTGGTATTAATAAGAATGTCTATGGATGAAAATGTTAGTCATGCTTTTGGACAGACAATCATACTACCATGTACTTTCAGGAAGATTTGATCTGGAAATGACTTGTTTCAGTCCTTTAAATATTTAGTAGGAAGGTCAAGTCGGAGTGTACCACTAATGCCACATGACTGCAGTGATCAGTCAGCACGGTTATTCAAAGCTGTATTCAAACCTAAGGGCTGAAAGGTATTCAATTACAGTTCTTGATGGATAATTTTAAATGATAAATGTAGTTCTGAATGAAGCTGTGCAGGGAGAAAAAAATATATAGAAACTGATTTATTTTTTATTTTTTATGGTTTTATTTGATTCTGCTATGAATGACCTTCTGCTAGTGAAACCAGAAAATAAAGCAAAAGAATAAACTTAATATCAGGTGTTGTTTTTTGTTGTTTTTTTTTACTCCATTAATAACAGTATATTTTTCTAAGATTGAAAATCCTATTTAGATCAAGAAAGTTTTGTTGAGCAACTTCATTTTAGTTAAACTCTTGCACAGTGTAATTTACCTGCTGTCAAACTCAGCTGACGTGATTCAGTTTGGCACTAGCATATTCCAGAACATGTCAGGGTTTGATGAGCTATGAATATTGTGGTTAGCAGTATGCATTTTTATCAGATTTTTTTTTCACAGTCTTCTACTAAACAGGCAGTGCATCTTTCTCTGAATGTCCATTTTTTCTGCAGAAGAATGTTGTTGCTGTACTTGCTGAAGAGGCAACCTACAGACACATTTATTTGACCTTCTATGAGAGAAATGAAGGTCTGATTACTTAAAATGCATTTCTTTTTGGCATGTTTTCTGTGGTTAATGTTCCCACTTTCTTTGAATTAGTGTGAAGCCCATTTATCTTCTGTTAAAGAGTAATTCTTTTTAAGAAGTATCTATAGTAAAATTAGGCAGGTGACTAAACAGTCCACTCATCTCTCTCTCAACTGCCTCCATTTAATGGCATGTAAGCAATTTGTAGAAAAGCATGCAGTGCCAGCTAATTGTCGTGATTCAGCCTCAGTTCTGAATTTGAAAGAGGGTGAAACACAAAGGTGATTAAAAAATATTTTGCATAAAAAAATTAACAGCCTTCTGGAGATTTTATGAGTATAGTTCAACGAGATGGGACCTACAGAGATCAAAGAGCCTAAGTGCTTGACCACCTCGGGGCAAACCAGACATTAAAATATTTTATTAAGGGCATTATCTAAATGCATCTTGAGCACTGGCAGTCTTGGAGCACCAACTACCTTGTGAAGATGCTTTCTGTGGTCTTCATTTCCTTCTTTGACATAAAGTGGTACAAACACAGAGCCTCTAATATTTTTTCTTGGCCTACTTTGTATTTGAGAGAATCTGTAGGAATCTCACTACTTTTGCAGATGGACCAAATACTTTTAAGTTGTTTTTGTGCAGTTGAGTCTGCATTTCTTATGAGTGGTGTTCTTCCAAATCATAAACCCATCTCTTTGACATAAGCTCTTTCCACATTCTTTTTATTAGTCTTCATTATGTGTTTACCAGACAACTCTTTATAAGGCAAGTGATCATGTTACAGTGATCTGTTGATCTGTTTTTTGTTCTCTGTTTAAGATATTGTACTCCTTATAAATATGCTTGCTATACAGTTTGAGACATATTGTTTATCCTGATGCTATAGAATTTATTTTGTGTCATAATGACGAACCTTTGGTTCTGCAAGACACCTCAGTTGCAAACAGAATACTTCTACTCTCTTTGATAGGCTCTGTAAGGCTGATGGATTGCTACTGATTGGAGCTCAAAATTCAGGCTCTTGGTATTGATTGGACTGACTTTCTGTATCTGTATTTTGCGTTGAACTACCATCTTGCTTAATAGTGATGGATTTATAAATAGGTTACTCTAAATAAAAGAAGTTATCTTACATTTCAACCAGTAATATATTGATGAAAAGTGACCTTGTCAAGCCAAAGGAGAACACTTCATGGTGTAGCAAAAACAAGTGAAGATGTAATTTGTATGTATGTATGTATATAATTCTTAATTAATTATTATATTTTTGTAAGGATTTCCTGTTCTTGGATAGTTCAAGTTTTGGGGAAAAAAAAAAAGATGCAAGGTTTAACAGGTCAAAATGATGCAAGGTTTCTATTGTCTGGAAGATTTGTTTTCTATATTATGCCCAATTTTCTAATCTTGTTCAGGTAACCTTGTTACCTAGAATTAAGGTTCTCAATGTGGTAATTTAGAATCGATTGAAATATCAAAAACAAAACCAAGAAGTTCAGGGAGGTTCATGGAACTCAAACTACGAATTATGCCTTAAAAGTATATATGTATGTGTGTGTATTTATATATTTTAACAGCTGATGTTATTAACTATATAGCAGACTTTTGTTGATCATTTGGGAGCTAGACTACAACTGTTTGACTACTTGATGAGACCGTTACTATGTAAATTTAGCTAATTCGAGGCCCATTGACTAAATCTTTCTTTATTGATATTTAATGTAGAGGGATGGTCCAAGATGTTAATTTGCATTAGGTTTAGAGAGAGAAAACAGGTAATTAGGAACAACACTTATTTCAGTTCAGGCTGCCCTTGGCGTATCTTTCATTATGTACATACACGCAACTGTCTTCACTAAAATAACATGAGAAAAGTGTTTAGATATTTCCTTTCTTCTTTACATGAAGTACATAGCTTGCCGTTTTTGGCAAAGTGGAAGCAACAACTACTCTGTTTTACTGAAACAGAGAAACTGCTAAGCATTTGTCATATGGGATGTGCTAATCCATTTAGATGTTACCAGGAAGATCAGCTGTCTGAATTATAAAAGTATCTGCCATAGACATTGTCTTGGAAAAACAAAACAAAACAAACCAACCTGGCATGCTGTGAAATTCAATAAGGCTGACTTTAGACAAAATCAACAAAAACTCATTTAATTCAGAATAACAGGAAAAGATAAACAGTGTATTGTTAATTTCAGTGCTTGTAACAGCTAAGTCCAGGCAGAGAATACAGGAGGGAAATGAAAGCAGTGCTAACTGTGACTACTGCTCTGATGTATTTAGCCAATCAGATGACAATAGCCAACCTTTGTAATGTAAGAGAGTTTGCAACCTCGTGGTTTGGAAGAATTTCAATAAACTCACTTTTCCATGATTTATGTAACCAAACGTACAGTAGAGAATGAAAGCATGCAGTTGGCATTTCCAACACCTAAAACTTTTATCATTGGCATTGAAATATACTATCTTCAACACAGCAAAAAGAACATAGAGCACTTGTTAGTGAAGAGTACAGTGAGGAAGGAAGTTTGTCCTCTGTGGAAGTAGTTGAGCTTTGTGGTCAAACAGGCAGGCTCTGGTTGGTAATGCAGGTCATTGGGCATCTGAGTGGTTTCCAAAGATTGAGAAAGAACTTGGAATGAGAATTAGCAGATTTATGATACCAATAAATAAAAGCTGCATATTTTCAGACATGAAAGACCTCAGAGTTCATTACCATTGCATTTGGTGTGATGAAAAAAGGAATGGCAAATGTCTTGCACCATAGCACAGTGTTTCAGAGCAACTCTCAGTGATGGGGGTTTTGTAGATAAGCAGTTTGAGAGGGTTTCATAACACTTGACCCTTATGCTTTGCAGTACAGTCATGTAAATCTTATAACTTAGACAAAGAAATTTCATCTGTTTCTCTTTATGTAATTTTTATGGACTAACCTTTAAAAAGACGAAATTAAAAAAAAAAAAGAAATGTATCTTACAAGAGTAATGCAAATACAGTACATAAAATATACTGATACTGTTTCAGATTTGAAGAGAGGAAACACTTTTTTTTTTCAGAGAAAGAAAATTTCTCGAAAGGAAAACATCCGCTAGGAAGATCTTGTTTCCAAATTGCCAACTTTTTTTTCTCTTTACTGACACTCAGAGGCCAAGCACACTTACTCCATCTTAACCAGGGCTTTGAAGGACTCCTGGCTGCATCTGTTCACTTCAAATCTGATGGTGTGAAGAGATGAGATGTCTGGCAGAGCCAGCAAGTTAGGCAGCAGCTTGCTACATGCCCTCCTGTTTAACCTGCACAAGCGCTCTTGTAACTCCCTGCTTGTTGCTTTCAACTAGAGAATCTTAGTTCTGTATATATGAGATGGGTGTAAGTTGAGTGATCCTTGACTTCTAAGACCTTTTCCTACTTATTTGTAGGAATAGATATGTTTAGCAGTAATAACAAAGCAAAATATATGTGTGATCTATAGCTGACATTTATACTGGCCTTTATTTGGTATGCCTAAATAAGTCAGTTTTCTAGACACTGCTGCATTTTAGGTGTTGGATTTTTGTTGGTCTGATTAGTTATGATCTCTCTCTGACCCTGTTGCTTCTTAAGTCTTTCTGAGAGATGAAATTTGCTTCACGTTTGCTGCTTCGTACATGCTGTTTGGAGTGATTTTCAAGCATTAAGGACAGTGAGCAGAGCTTGAATACTGCTATGAGCTATTTGAAAGTACAAAGCCATTTTTCATCTTTTCTTACATACTCTGTTGTTTTTGTGGTGCTGCATGGAGCCTAAAAAAATCTGGCAGAGTTTATGCTTTAATCCTTTATTTCAGTCCTACTTCCTCTCTTTTTGATTTTTTTTTTAATTCAATATTTTTGTGGTGATTAGACACAATTGCTTTGGTGAATCCTGATATCTTTTTCTCTCTCACTCTCTCTCTCTCTTTCCACCCCCTTCTTTTTGAGGGGCTCAACATGTGTTCTCTTGTGATACAGGAAGATTTTAATTAGTTTTATATGATCATCCATAATACTTTTACTTTGTGTGAAGTACACATGCTTTCATTTGAAGTGCTGTATTGCTCCACAGATTTGAGGGATGTCCTTGTCATTTATTCACTGAGGTTATTTTTGGAGTGGACTTTCTAGTTTCATAACTCGTACAATATATAACAAAAAATATGTTTCAGAAGTCATTTTAATTCTGTGTTTGTAGCTATACGAGGAACCCTTATAAATTTGCAGCATTGTTATGCAAGGACATAGAAAATTATTTTCAGTTGTTGTTTTGTGTCTGTGCAGCTGCAGAAAAGTGCTTAATGGGGGAAAAATGAGACCTTAACAAGACAATCAGGTTTTCAAAGCTCTTTTAAAGGTGTTTTGATGTTAATACGATATATTACCCAGTCTTGTAAGGCACTTTGAAAGCTTTATTAAGATACCTGTTGGTAGCTTAATAACCTTTGTAAATCTAATTTTACATCACTTGCTCAGCAAGAGATAGAATCCAGCTATCAGTCTTGTGTTTGGAGATCAAAAAGCCTGGACTCAAGCTTGATTCAAATTTTGTCTGGTGTGTGGCTTTCGTGAAGTCATTTCATCTTTCCTCTCCCATCTTTTCCTATCTTATTTCTTTGATTTTCTTTTGAAATGTCCTGCTGTATAGCATCAGTTGGTCCCATCAGTTTTATCATAATGAATCAGGATACTTACAATCAGTTTAAATGCTTCATACCTCATTTATATCCACCAGTGAAATGGCAATGGCAATTCTGAGACTTTTTGGAAGTCCTTATAGTGACTGTATTTTTCTGGTCCCCAATTGCAGCAGGGTTTACCGGAGTTGTGGGCAAGCTCTGCTGGCATGGTCATCTCAGACTGCCGCATTGCGTGGTGTGCTCAGGGCTTCCTGAAAAAAAAAAAAGAAAAAAAAAAAGAGGAGAGACTTGTGATAATATCACTGTCTTCTCTACTCCCAGTTCCTTTGTTTGCTGTTACTTTTGCAAAACTATTCAGTTAAAGCCAGCCTTCTCCAGTACAATCTGACTGTTGGAAGTGCAGTGTACCTAGACAGTGACATGCACCACTGCGACTGGATTTTATGAGAGGTGGGCTTGTTATTGCTTGATCTTATGCTTAAAACTAAATGTGCCATGAGCATAAGAAGTTACCTGGCATGCATAAAGAAATACTTCTTCCAAATATTTAAATATTAAAAATATGAAATTTTTAAGATGATGCTTACAAAGAACTCACATGAATAAATCTTATTTACTCCAAACTAGTACAAGTAATGGAAAACACAATTTACTCCTCAATGACCAGATTTGCCTTTAGTCCTTAAAAATTCTCAGCAATGTGTTGTTAAAACATCAGGTGAATTTATCAATTCCATTTTTCCTTTTTTTAAAATTCTTTTTAACATGCAACAAAGTTTCTAGGAAATATAAAATTATTTGTTTTCTTTTTCAATGAGCTGAAACATTTAAAACAACAAACAACAAATGTGCTACTGGATTTAATGCTGTCCTGTAGTAAAGGCAGTGTTCATTTTGGTATAAGCTTTCTGTGACTTCATACACAGAGTACTATTATCTTATTTTCTCTGAGGTTTATGCCATCATTCTCTTTTCATGGGTTGTTTGTTGTTTTTTTTTTTTTTCTTTTTTTCTGCTTTATTTTTCCTTCTCATTCTGTGATCTTGTTCACAGAAAAGGGACCTTGCCATGCTGACAGTAGAGAAAAAAATCAGGACTAAAAGTCTACAAGAAAATAACACCTTTCTAGCAATATTATGATGCAGAGAGACACAGATGTGGAAAAAAAAATGCTGTGACACAGAGAGCATTACAGTATATACATTCAGTGAGATGGTGAATTCTTAAGTGCTTAGTTAACTGCCATGAAGCAATTTAACATATATGTATAAAATCTAAAATGTATAGTATTTGATCTTCGTTTTTGCATCAATGGGCATATTTCAGTGATGGTATTTTCTAGGCACATTCTGTGAAGCGAACTGCAAATCAAGAGGGGTTGCTGGTGCTAGAAGACAGGTGGTGGTACTGCAGGTGTGGAACAAAGAGTCTGGAAAATTTAAAGAGCTCTGGTAACTAGCTTAATGACTCCAGATTTGTCTTCACGCTGACACTGAGGAAGATCTGCCTGCCAAGATGTAGTGGCTTTTCAGGATGGCTAATGGCAGTTTTTTTCAAAGAGATGGAGGATTTCTGATGTTGTTGCAAGGCAAAAGAAGTTCACATAGAATGGGCTTTCGGAGGTCATGTTAGATAAGGCTTTCTAGGAAAGGTTAGTGGTATTTTTCATCAATTCTTCTTTCCTCATGTTATCTCTCTTACAACTTTCCTCTTGGGGCTTAATTCTCCATTCCTGGATGCACCTCCCCTTCCTACAAAAGGCAGTTTTGCTGTCAAATGACATTAAATGTCCTACAAGCATCACATGAATAATTACACTAAACATGCATCTTTCTCCTCTACTGATGTATGGTCTCATTATAAAGAATTAGACCAGTCACTTCAGTTTGTTTTGCTCTTGTTTCTGCAAAGAATAGCTCTGACGGGCAAGAGAGGAAGTAAATTAACGTGCCCTTTTTCCCCGCCTAGCAGCATAAATATATACATTTACCTACTGTTTCTGCAATTTTGTTTTGTTTTTCTTAATGAAATTTAAGTTCTGGGAAACTCAGACAAGTTAAATATCATAAAGAATGCAACTTCAATACTTGTTTCGTTACTTGGAATTGCTTGCTATATTTCACTTCACAAACCAGAATAGTATGGCATTGAACTTTCAATCTATTTTGAGGATTCAAAATATTAAGACCACTACCTTTAAAACAAGGGTGAGAAATCAATATCTGGCTGTTTATAATATTAAATTCCTCATCCTTTTCGCAAATCTTGTATTAATGTATCTGCAAAACCTTGTATCTGACATAGTCAAAGAAGGTGAAGTGACTCTTATCTCATGAATTGTTTGTCATTCTTTTCAGAGACAAAAGTTGTTCTGTAGTAATTTTTGTTTATTAATACACATAATTAAATGGTATTTCCAAGGGAATAGAAAATGTGAAATAACTGTCAGCTGATCTCAGGTAAGACAGGTCAGTTCAAACTGTTATCAAGGGCTTTGTAAAGGTTGTTAAATCCTTCACGTCATTTGGAGGCTTCAGAACTGAACTCACTGTTATGGTTTGTTATATCATTGGAAAGGTATGGTGTGATCTAGGGCAATGCTACTTAGAGGTAGTTTGAGGGATGTCCTACTTCATATAACCAGCTTATTTGCAGAATTTGTTTTGCATTCTTCAATTAGACTTTGGTTTTTCAGATTGGCCAAGTAGAATTGAATAATGATGCTAACATAAATTTATCTGATTCTTGAAATACCAATTTGGAAAATGTCATATACTCAGAAACATTTTCATAGTTGTTCTGAAAGAAAAGGCCTTTTTTGGTCTTTAATCTTCTTTTGTTAACTGAGGGGGAAAAAAAAAAAAGTAGAAAGACAGAAAGTGTATGAATTATTGCTCTGGAATCTTTTCCCACTGTAAAATCCTACAGTGTTGCTTTCTTCAATGTGCAGACTGTATGTGGTTGCAGTCTATACATCACTCAGCTTACTGCTGTTTACATAGAAAGATGTGAGCAATCACAGAAGGCTCAGCTGCTGTTTTAATTAGATTTCCTAGTGAAATCTCCAGTTCTGGAACTCTTCAAAGACGTTATACAGAGAGTCATGTTGAGATAAGCATGAAACTCATGAGATGAAGTCTGTATTTTCAGTGTGAGGAACTTAAGCATTTTTGTGTAATAAGGCGGGCTGTTTATGCTGGGACTGGCTAATTAATCCCTTTGCACCTAGGATCTAATTTTGAACATGAGACCAAATTCTATACTGTGCTTTTTGGCAACACTTGTACAACCTTTTGGAGGAAATCAATGCCCTGTTCCTGAGCAGCTTGAGATACAATTATTTGTACCTATCAGAAGCGTTGTTTTGTTTTTAAGTCTTTTCTCTCTCCTTTGTGCCATGTAATAATCAGCTAATACTTTATCCATATCCTTAAAAGCAGGAAATTTAATTGCAATTTATTTCCGTGTCTAAATTATTGCCTCTCTGAGTTGTATAAGATAACCGCAGCCAATCTTTAAACCAACTTTTCAGCATGGAAAAAAAAGAACTCCTTTCCTACCTCTTCTGCATCTCACCCAGCTGCACTCAGTTCACCTCTCCAGCAGCACTGGGGTGAGGGCACAAAAGCTGATTGGCTGAGGTAAATCCAAAACACCTGAGAACACTTCGTGCCCCTTGGCTTTAATGCACCCACACCTGTTTCTCTGGGGGTTCAGCTGCTCCTGATTGCAGAGCTTTCTGGAACCGTCCAGAAGCTCAGTGGGAAGTAGCCTGGTTTCTCCTCACAGAGCAGCTCGGCTATCCTGTGGATGCTGCCGTTCTGGGAAGCTGCTGTTTGCACCAGTGAAAATAACTGAATTTTGGGATGTTTTTTTTTGGTGTTTTTGTGTGAAGATGGGTGTGAGGAACGTGCAGGAAAGCCTGGTAATCAAACTGGAAGAAATCCTGGAGAAGCTCTCACCAGCAGCAAAATTTCCAATTAGAAAGCAGTTAGTGACTAAAGAACCCATATTAGGCTTTGAAGATAATCAAGCACCAGCAGGTATTCTAGATTTAGTTATGAAAAGCTTTAGATTTGTGGTGTAATTTGGTGTGGGCCATTGGCTGGCTGGCTGCAGAGAAAAAGACATTTATATGCAGAGGAGGAATGGGGCCATCCAGAATCACTTCACCAAAAGCAATAAATGAAGGGAAGCAGCAACGTGTGAAGAGAAACCTGGAACTGCTTGAAGTAATGGTAAGGATGGTGCTGGTTATCTTTCCTTTTAATGTTGTTGCTGAGTGCAGGAGTGGGAAGGAGGCAAGCCTCTGTACGATATAGAGTGCTTCAAACAGGTCTGTGCTGCTTAGAGTAACTGTACTAAACTTCAGGTGAAACTCTCACATCTGAGGCAATGAGAGACCACCTCACTGCAGATATGAGGAAGAAAACAGTGCAGAATGTCAGGAAGTCCCTTTTGAGAAGGGAAGAGAATGGAGGAGGGGATGGGGAGAAATAGGTTGGGATCTGTTACTGCCTGCAGTTATCGGTGTTCACGCTGCTTCGCCTTGTTTTATTGGTGTGCTTAATTTTGTCTGTGCTTCTCAGCTCTGTGAAGTTCAGTGGTCGAAGTCTGCTTTGTATCCTGGTGTGCTGATGTGTGTTGTGAGAAATATGGTGTCCTTGTAAACCCCTGACCAGCTTTTGTAGTTTGTAGGTATTCTTTTGTCAGAAATGAAATTGAGGTTTGGTTTTCAGTGTTTCTGAAAATATGGCTGCTAGATTCACATAGGTGTAACTTTATGAAAGTAATTCCATAACTTTAAAGTTGAAACATGAGGAGTGTAGTCAATCTGACTGAATAAGAAGTATATCTGCTGATTTTATTTTATTTTTTTGTCAGTTTGCCCAAATCTTTGCTTACCATTTCTCTTTAGTTATGTTGTTGGAATCAGGTAGGAGCTTAGATGCTTTCTGTATGTTCAGTTACAGTCTGTTGCTATTAAAAGAGTGCAGTAGCTCTGGTATATCAGTCAAGTTTTACATTAAAACTAGATGGGCTTTTCTTCTTTACTAAAAGACTGATGTATTGTTCTTCTAATAGTTAGATGCAGTCTAATTATTCATGTGGTTTTATTTACAGCCTGTTTAAAGTCACCTGTTTTCTCTGCCAATAGTATCTTTTTCTTAAATACTTCTTTCCTTTGCATGTGTTTAGATTTTACGATAAGGTGTACTTTCTGCTTTTCTTTGGTGTTGTTCTGTTTTCTTTGGTGTTCTTCTGTTTTCTGTGTTTCTTTGGTGATGTTGGATTTGGAGAGAAGGTGGGGGAGGGGGAGGGAAGATCTAGACATGCCTCTTCTGTATAGCAGTCAGGTGAAGACAGATGGTCCTAATCAAGTGCTGTGGCCTTCTGGCTCTTTTTACATAATGCTTAGGGTTCTACAGGTTATTGTTCAGGGACTAATAAAATCTTCTGTCATATTAACAAAATGAAGCAGATTGTGTAACAGTTTCCATGGACCTCTTATCAGAATCTTTTTGGCCAGGGGGACTCAGACTTAATAGAGTTTGCCATGGTTGAGTAGATCTATTTTGGTTATTGGTAAAGGTCTCCTATTCTCTTCTTTAACTTGTGGAAGACAAATCAACAAACGGTAGATCAGCCTTTGCTTTAGATCGCTAGCAGTTTCTATGAAAGCAAATAGTTACTTTAAACTTTGTTCTTTCCAGTGAGCAGTATAGCTACTTAATTTTGAGAGAGATTAAGAGTGTGTTATCTTTAGAAAGTGAATTTGCTCAAATTTCACAGAAAAATCTTGCTATTCTTTCATTCCCCAAAGCAATTAACATTGTTCTGATGAGTCAGCATTTACTAAGATAAATCTTTTTGTCAGCAATTCCTAACTGTATCTGAAACTGTATCTAGATTTAATGTAGGTCAATAACAACACTGCATTTTTCTTCCTGATCCCCATCACACTGTATGCAATCCTGAGATTATTACATTGACTTCACTGTCCAGTGTTAAACAAACCCAGGAAAGTGAGGGGCACGTGCCCTTTGAAGCTTGAGCTGTGCCAGTGCCATGTGAATCAGTTGTCTTCATTTCAGAGGACATTTTAGCTTTAAAACTGTTAATCTCTATATACAGCCAAAAAAAAAAATCAACCCAAACAAACAAAAAAAACCTTGAGAAAATCCTCCAAGAATAATTTCTAGATAAGTGAGAATGAGCAGAGTGAGTAGATGCTAAAATGGCCTGTGGCATTATTTACAAATAGTGTCTATAATATCTTATTCATAACATGAATACTTCTACACGCGCCCCACAAATTTAACTGTGAATGTGGAGTGTAATTATAACATATATGGGTATGTGATATAATAACCACTTATTTTAATAAGGAATTAGAATTCTGACCTAATTCTTTCCTAACACAATTTACCACTAACTTATAAATAACTTCCAGGTATAAGACATGACAGTGAAGAATAAATTAACAGAATAAAAAATGCTCAGAGACTTCCAGCCCCTGCTGCTACCACTGTCTCATGGAAAGACTGGAAAAGGGTGGTTTTAACATCCATGTCGAAGTTCACTTTCAGGCTGGCTTAACTACATTAAAGAGTTGAATCTAGGGATGGGTAGAATAGGTGAGGATGATAGCTGTCTCTCTGATATGTTTATTACTGTTTTTACTGATGTCATGGTGAGGAGAGAATTGCAGATATGCAATGCAGCTGCAATCGAAACTGACCTTTTCTGCTATCACGTGTGAGAAGTTTTAGTATGGTTTGCCATGAAGACTGAGGTTTAGTAACTTGTGTTTTTTTCCATTGTGTGTGGATTGATATATATCTTCAGACAGTAAGCTATTTTCAAGCTACTGGAGGGTGTCTTGACGTGAATGTACATTTATCTTTCACTTTTGCTTAGATTTAAAATCCGCTCTGAGCCCAGTCCAAGATAGTGGGCTGCGAGTGCTGTACCTGGTGGGATCTGGTAACCACACCACTGATGGGAACTATTTTGCTCTTATCCTTCGGTGTGATAAGGAACCTAATAACTTCTCCCCCTCTCCTTTTTGTTTATACAGCTGGAAGTTGAAGTAACGGATTTAAGTGGGAAAATCATCGATGGCCCAGTCCGCCTAGATATTTCTGTTATTGATCAAAATGATAACAGGCCGATGTTCAAAGAAGGACCCTATATTGGTCATGTCATGGAGGGATCCCCTACAGGTAAGTTCGTGATGATTTCTATAAATAAGCCTTGAGAAATTGTGTTGATAAATGCGTTATTTCCATGTTGTGCGATCTTTGCTGATATAATGACTCATTAAATTCTTCTCCTGATTAAGAGGGTAAGAGCAATCTGTTCTGGACAATAGATAATAATTTTTTAAGTATCTCTGACAAAAAAAAAAAAAGGCAAACTTAACATGGTGTAGTTTGGGAATGACAGCTGTGGCTTAGATTTGTGATTAGTATCTGGAATCAGTGAAGACAACCTCTTGAATGCGATTGTGATTCAAATCAAATTGCATGTAGAACTTATTGTTCAGAGTGGGAATTCTACCTTTTTCTTTCTGTTCAGTTTTAAGCAGGACCACTTTTACTTGTTTATGTAGTACAAGGCAAGGTAAATAACAGGAGTAAATAGGGTATCGTGAAATGTTAGTATTGTTGTATGGATTCCACAGTGACATACTTCAGTATTTGGTAGAATACTTGCAACAAAGTAAAAGCACACTGACAATTAAAGTCGGTAATGAAAATGTTCTGATTAAACTCACTTGTACTGAATTTCATCATCAAATAAGATATTGTTCCAGATGTTAATTTGAGCACAAATGACCATCCTAGCTAAAGTTTTCCTGCAGATGCAGGCTGAATTAGTTCTCTTCTGCTTTGTCCTCAGCTGTTGTGCAGTTTCGTCAGTTGTTAAGCAGCTGTTGTGTTCCACTCCAGAGGTATTTCTGTGTTTGTAAGCACTAATTTTATAATCGCACTATAAAATAGTCTTGATCTTGGTGCAAGAAATCCATGTCACTCCACAGACCTTAATGGGAAATTCTATTTCTCTACATTCTGCAGAGAGTAGAACTGTGCACTGCGTATCTGTCTCCCTATCTGTGATTGAATGCAAGGTCTTATCTGATAAGCTGCAAAGTTGGTGGCAATATATTTAAAAACAAAAGCATTGGAGAAATACGCTTTTTTTTAATCCTGCTTTTTTTCCCCTTGAGTACTGAAGTCTCTCATCTCTTGTAAGAGATTGAATTCAACATACATTATTATATCAGGGATGTAATAGTTGAGCCTGATTCAGTGACACTTATGGCTTTTTTATTGTCTGTAATGGGTTTTGTATTAACTGTACCTGTAATTTCTCACCTTTTTGTTTTCTGAGTTGTGACCCAGTTTATTTCCTATTGATCTCTGATCTATCAATCTGCCATTTCTTGGCTGTAGGGTCTGTGCCCTACTGCAGGCTTACCTCAGTAAGTTCATGTGTGACTCATCTTATTGATTACATAAGCAGGTGAAAACTTTTGGATATGTTTCAGTAAAGATAGGAAAGTGAAGGCTGGTTGAATGAATGTGGCACTCAATTCAATTGCAGTAAGCATTTAGCAGAAATTATTTTAAACCTACTTGATGTTATGTTACTTATAACAGTATGCTGTAAGCCTAGTAGAGCAGCAGCTTAACTGGGGGGAAAAAATTGCTCAAGAATTGCATGGAAAAAAAACAAACAAACAAGACATACTTGGTTTCCATGATGGACAATAGCGTGAGCACACTGCATTGCAGACCAGGATTGACAGATGTCTATAAATAATTGCTGGAAAAGTGGGGACACTTAAAGACCTTAGAAGCAAACGGAATTAAGAATGGTAGTCTAGAGGAAAGTTCATGTTAAAGTATGGGGTAAGGACTGATGCACTGAGTAAATATTATTGATAGCTGTGAATTTTGTGAGTGTGCATGGTTATGATTCAGCTAAATGAAACCTGGTTCTGAAGTTGGCAGCTTCTTATTGGGAGCAACATGACAGGATTTATTTTTTTTTAAACTTAATCTAACAGCAAGAGGTTTAGTATGTAAATGAATATAAATGAGGTTGGGTATGATAGATTATAATCAAAAGATACCTGGAAAGTTAAGCTACAAAAAAAGGAAGGCTGGCCTGGTAATATGGCAAAGATAGGTAAGACATCCTGATCTCATATGCACTAATGCCATCCTTGATGCATTTCAAATATTATGGTAGAGTTTTCTGGACTGTGGTTTTTCATTCCTTGAAATGCTTTCTGATCTTTGAGTTAAGGTCGCTAAAGTTTTAAAATGACTAACATTGTATTGAATGTGGTGAACTCCCCAGACCTACTTCTTTCTTGAGACCTATAATTCCAATAATATGGGAAAAACTACAGGGATGCTTTTATGAGCTTTCACAAAGAGCCATCAGAAGAGAATAATAAAGCATAAGTACCTTTTTATCCAAGGTAAAAGTAACATCTGAAGCTTCCCGGTGCCTTCTGATTCTGTCTGCATCAGTGTTAAGATGGTACTTCTCCATACTTCAATCTTTCTTTTGTCACAAAAGTTACCATATGTGTGTCCTTGTGCAGTTTTTTCATATGGTGCACACATTTTGAAAATGAAGATGTTCTCCCTAGGAGGTTACATGGGAGAGTCAGTATAGGGTATCAAAACCCAAATAGCACTTAAAAAATAAATGCTGTCAACATCCCCACCTTTTTAGCACGTGAACTTAGCATCGTTTTGTGCAAGTCTGAAGAGGAATGCAGGTTATATATACATATTATGCTTATTATTTGTGCTTTGCTGAATTTTTTCTGGTCATAACCAGATGGTTTCCAGAGTTCCCCACAGAAAATCTGTGGCTGAGTTGGAGGATTGAAAACATAGCGCAAAATTATTTCACCAAATAAAATTGTTTGTACAGCACAGTGTGCAGAGAGAAGTACTTTAAAAGCCATTTTAATGAAGATTGAATTCATGGCCATAATCAGAATAAAATACAGATGTACATTTTGATAAATCCTATCATACTTCTAAGTAAAGCATGTACTTGAAGTACAGCTGACATCAGTGATGATCTTAAAACAGTGGAAAAAATAAACTGAAGACAATCACAAAAAACAGCTTTGTGCTTACAATGTATAAAAAAAAGTCAAATACTACTTTTTATATTTCTTTTAATATCAGGAATTACAATCAACTCTTTGGAGTATGCTGCTTAGCAAAAAAAAAAAAAAAGCAGCACAGCAGCTTCCCTGCTGTGCATTGTGGAATTACTTTTCAGAAGAAGATGCAGAAGTATTGACATATTTGAGTATTAGAAAGTAATTTTATGTGTTTGGTGTGAATTTAATTAGAGGAGGTTCATCATACCAGAAACTAAATATTTAATGGCTTGCTTGCAAAGCCCCGTCTTGTTCCCAACTGGGTGGGAATGGTTTGCTAACTCTGGGGGAAGTATGTATCTCATTCTATGCTTATTATTTATTATACTATCTTGATCCAGATTACTATTTACTTCCAAGCAGGAAGAACTTTCAACCTGTTTTGTTTTTGTTTTTTTCTTTAATTCATTTAATTTTATTTGTTAAAAGGGAGGGCGGGAAGAAAGGAGGAAAGCTTGTACAGATACAGTTTAGTTTTAGATCCCACATATAATGCAGAGCTCAAAAATAATTCAATGATGCATATTCTGGAAAAGATTTTTCAGCCTTGAACCACATTGGCCTTACCTTTGACTAACAGATTTTCTGAAATTGTGAGTGTGGATTACAATCTCTCTTCTAGGTGGTGCTCAAGCTGTTTTTTGGACATCTATTAATTAATTTTCAGTTTCTACCATTTAGCTGCTAAAGGGATATAAAGACGAGTTTGTATTTCATACTAAAATAGTCACAGTTTTTCTAAAATCAGCAGTAAAGAACTTAAAATTATATAGAGGTCTGAGCTGTGAAGCTGCAATGTCTCAGCAAATCCACCTCTAAACTTCCTCCAAGTTAATAGTTGAATTGTGCTTTCTTACTGCAGAACAATATCTCTTGCAGCAGTAATGAAATTTTTATCAGAGATTTGAAAGCTCAAATGTCAATTTAATTATGAAACGTTACTGTGAGCCGTTGTGGAAAACAGAAGTATAAACCTCTTCAAGGAATTTGATAAATCTATGGAGAAAAACTTCACAGATGGCTTAGTTATTCAGATGGTGGTATTTAATGAGACCCCGGCCTAGGAAGTCTCCAAGTTAAAGGAAATACAAGGATACTGAGGTCTGACTTTGGCGATTCAAATGTATTTTCCCTAATCACACGGAATCACAGAATCACCCGGGTTGGAAGGGACCCCAAGGATCATGTAGTTCCAACCCCCCTGCCTAGCAGGGCCACCAAACATACACATTTAGATCAGGTTGCCCAGGACCCCGTCCAACCTGGCCTTGAACACGCCCAAGGACAGAGCATCCACAACCTCCCTGGGCAGCCCGTTCCAGGGCCTAACCACTCTCCTTGTAAAGAAATCATCTATCTACTATCTATAATCATCTACTGAGGGAGATGGAATGCTTTGGTGTAACCCAGCATGGCCTCTTGTATGTTTTATGTACAAACGTAGGCAGTTTCATGCATATTTTTAAAACTTGTTTAACGCAGCCTTCTAGCAATCTTACTTAGGACTAACCATCTGCATTTCAACAAAATTGCTCTTCAAAGCTTTTCCATAATCTAGCCAGTACATATAGTGGACATGAACTGGTTAGACACATCTGTAATGCTAACCTTTTAATTTCTAAACAGAAGCCACATGGCTAATTATGCATAGCTGTTTTGTATATAAGAATAGGAATTTGTTCTCGTGTTTGCATGGTGTAAAACGTCTTTAAATTACTATAGATACTTTGTGCTTATATCTGTATACGTTCCACGTATCTTTATATATCTGGAATATGTATGTATTACAGAGACAACATATATAAGCTCTCAAACACATATTTGATCTTTTAGTAGACCCTTGGGGTTTGGGTATTTTCTAATTATAGTTTATATCCATAGTGAAAAGGTATGTTATGAATCTATAAATGTACTACTTTATTGTAGTAGCCAAGGTTATACATCAAATATAATCCTCCTATGTTTTTTAGGAGAACTTGAGATAAGCAAGCAATTGAAGTATTACCTAGTCGCACACAGGTTGTCGTGCCCATGCCAATGTGGCTCAACATGTACATTGAGCAAATTTAAATAATCTCAAGTGTAGTAATTAACAGCTCACTCAAACTGAGTATGTGGTATTAGCATCTGAACGCAGGAGTCTGCACTTCACCCCAGGGTTCAATTATTCTTGAGTTCCTGCAGAAATACTGAGAAAAGGCTCCTGATCACCTCAGGTGCACAGGCTGCCATGGCTGGCCTGTTTGCAAGGACTAGAAATAAGGAGCCACCCCCCTTCTTCACCACTGGGCACAAAGTTCACTTAGATTTCTTCTATCTCCTTAGTGAACAACTGTTTAGTTTGCTCGCTGTCCTTCCTGCTAAAAGGAGCTTTCCCCTTCCATCTTCTACTCACAATGGTATATCAATAATTAGTCTTGTGGCCAGATCAGCATTCATACCTGATGCTGAAGGCTATGAATATATTAGGGTCTCTTTATCCTGGACATTTCACACAGAATATTCACTGTAGTGTACTGCAAGGAACAGAAAAATGAGAACGAAGATAGCTCTTTGGGCTCTTCTTACATTATAGCCTAGGTTAATTAAACAAAAATAAGAATGTTTTTTAATTAAAGAATAAACATGGATTGCTTTTTGTTTGTTTTCTAAGGGCTGGGATCCTTTCTGGTTACCTGACAAACTAGGTCTCAGCAGTGTGATTGTGTAATACAATCTGTAATTCTTTGCAGATGAATATGCATGCGTTCATAAAGTTCCCAATGTGATTTTTCATCTGCTGATGTACCCCTTACATAAGCAGAGAAGGATGAATTTAAAAGGTTTGAGTAGCTTAGACACATGAGATGATCTTACCCGTAAAATCAATTCATTGAAAGATTGGAGAGAAGGATGCCACAGCCCTCTTGATAGACTTGATTAGTGGTGTAGAAACTTGGTTTGTGTTGATTCAGAATCGCTGCTTCTGGATGCTGTCTTCCCATTGCCTATCTGTAAGCCAGCAGCCCTGCGGGCTCTATGGCAGGTTGTGCTTTTAGGCAGCGCTTGTCAGCATCCACACAGCTGTGTTTCATTCAAACCCTTTGGAGTGTGTGAAAAAGGTGTTAAATCTTTGCAGCTTGCAATCCTGTGCCATATATTTATTATATGATTTGGAGTGTGATGGCAGTAGGTGCAGCAGCTGAAGCACTATCCCTGCTTCCTTGTCTTCGCTCTCAGCTGGGTGTAAATCTTGGAATTGTGTTACTGGGTTTTATAACAATGGGGCATCATTTCCTTTGACAGTAATGCTATGGTGTGGCCACTATTCCAAGTGCTGAACAGAAAAAGCCCTGTAAATTGTCAGTGCAGGGTCTGACTGCCTTAGCACACAGGGCCAGCCAATAGACAAACCCACACTACTTTTATTGTGAAAGAGATGCATAGCTGAATGGAAAACACGCCATTGTGGGATGGCAGGATTATTTATTGCCTTGCAGGTTAAATTGATTATTTTTCCTGGTATTATTTGAAAGATACTGTCAGATCATGTCTTATAAATGAGAGAGAGAAGGAGAAATTCTGATTTTAAACTTTAAGTTCATATTTTCCTTTTTTTCTTTTCATTTTTCTCCCTGTATTTCACACCTCTTTAAATTTAAATTGCACTACGTAGTCCCAAGATGTCAAAGGGCAATTGTACATTGGTACAGCTGGCTGTGAGATATGAAAAGTATCCTTAGAATGACTGGGTAGTAAGAAAACACAGAAGTCATGAGTTGATTGCATAGTACAAGTTATTCAAATAAATATTCATAGTATAATTATGCTATTATATGTGAAGCAAATTCCCCTTATCCCGCCCATCCAAAACAAAATAAACCCAACCCCACATTTGTTACTTTTATTTTTGGCAACTCTAGAACATCAAGTGTGCATGTAATCAAAACAGTTGCCAGAAATGACATGTTTTAAGCCAATGTATATACTTTTTGTCTATTTTCTACTTACAAATGACTGAGATAACAGATGATGGTCTGTTTGAAAAAATCTTTGAGGAGTTTGAAATTTGTCTCTGTTTTTCGATTACACAAAAAGCAAAAGTATTCAAGTTCTCCTTGAAGTGAATTGCACCAATGAATCTAAATTAATTCAACTTCGAAGTCATCTCAAAGCAATTGATAAGAAAATGTCATAGTGGAACAATTTCACATAGTTGCTTTTAATACTGAACTGTTTTTCTGATTCTCTCCATATTAAAATTGACCTAATCTTTCAAAATGTTTCAGTTGCAACAGAATTGCAACAAAGCTGTGTATTTCATTATCGTAATAGTTCCAATAAATTTTCTTCACGTTTTTCTGCAAAGAACATTTGCTTTGATTCTTACTATTATTATGTCTCTGTAACACTTCAAATCAAATCACTGTGTATGAAAAATAAGAACCATAGAATAGTCTGTGTAGGTTTCAACCGCGCTAACTTTATCTGACAGCATTATGATACACCTGCTCCTTCTTGAAGTATTCCAGCTCTGGTTTTGGTTGATAGCCTCTGTTAGAATCTTGTTCTGAAATTGTTGATTGATCCCCTAATGCTGGTCAAAAATACGTGTTATTTGTTAGCTGAGTGGGTGCGCCATCCTAGTAAATTACTTGGATGTGGTACATAATTACTGCCACAGTAATCTGACTTCACTTTCTGTCGGATGGCTTTGCCACCAGGGCTTTGCAGGAATAGGTGTTTGATCCCTTTTATCACATCACAGCAAGTCAACTTCCAAATTCTTTTTGTCTGTAGTTTGTGATAAGTAGTAAGTCTAAAAAAAAAAAAAAAGCATAACTCATAGTCTCACCTTCCAGTGTAACTGTGATCTCATGTGAATTGTAGATGCTCCCCTATCACTAACCTTCTTAACTGCTTATCAAATACAATTTTTTGTTTTTATTATCTCAACCTGGGAACAGTACAGAAGAATGGCCAAATGAATGGCTTTCCTTTATAGGCAAATATTTGACAGTGCAAAATGAGGAGCCTGGATCTTAAGTTTTCTGACAGGAACAAGAATGTTCTTTTCTTTTGCTTGCAGTGTATCCATGCTCCATTGTGGCAATACCTGTAGTACTACAAAGAAACAAAATGGGCATTGCTGGGTTAAATGTTTTAGTTTCCTGTGTGGAAGCTCTGAAAGAGAATCAAAATATGTTGATTGTATTAAGAGTGAAGAACAAATTCTAGTTTTAATATCTGTTAAATCATGAAAGAATTTCTAGGAACCCTGGCAGAGTAATCTATTTTTAACATGATTTTGAAACTTAGAGACCCTGTAGAAGTCAAAGCTATTTTAGTTAATGAAATCATTTATGTGATTGTGCAGTGCAGGCTTTGTCCATGGGGTCATATGATTACTTCTTCAATTAATGTTGATTATATATTTTCTTCCAGCCTATTTGAGGGTGTTCATCTTATTAAATACATGGGCAAGTAATATTTCTTGGCCTCCTTGTTTTATGTCTTGGTAGAGTAGATTATACTTGATATCGCAGGTAGAGGTGAGGTGTATTTTTCCCAGATGGGTTAGGTGTTTGTAAGAGGTGTGCTGACAAACAAAAACCCAACCCTGCAAATTCAGTTTGTCAAACCTACTTTCCTCACAAAGCTATCTTGATTTGTTGTGTGAAGCTGTAATTTATCACCTATAGTGGCAAACAGCTCCTGTGGGCTTTGAAACCGTTACAAGTGAGTGAATTCCATGATACTGAGAATGTTTGTTCAAATTAATTTATTTTCTTTACCCCAGCAATTATAGAAACATTCTCTTTAAAGTTCTTTTTGTTTTTGAAGATGTCATTTGAATGTTCTCCATATGTCATTTCTTGCCATGACTGCTGTGCTACTGTGGCTTATCTGAGGAGCTTGGGATGCGAACGAGAGACTTAGGTTAAAGGAAGCGTTAATAAAAGATCGCTTTGTTTTTTCTGTCAGTAAGATCTGGTGTTCTGGGGACAATGTAAGCCTGCATCTGTTAATACAATATTAGAAAAAAAAAAAACAGGGCAACAGCTTCTGAGTTGGATTCTGCCCAGGACTTTTGTTCTGAAATTCAATTCACTACATTCTTTTTATTTCATATTACATTGCATGAATCATTAATTAATGTCATTGATCTTGTAGTTTCAGTTGTTTAGCATCTGCAGAACCTTTGCTGGGAAACTTCATAACTAAGTATTTCTACCAAAAGCTCTTGCAGTAAATTCTCTGATTCAGCACCTAGGTAGCACTTTTCCTCTTCAAAAAGTTGTCCTTTGGGGTAGAGCACCAATTATAAAAGTGCAATCACAGCGGTTGCATGATATTAAAATAAAACTTATGCAGTAGCATATAACAGCAAATAAAACTATTAAACAATATACAGTTCTCTTCTCTATGCAAGATTAGGTTCTTACTCCCACAGGCTGTATAAGTGCTATGCTTTAGAGGAATTGTAAACATTCGCAGGATTGGACTGTTTCTGAGAGCCCTGGAATACAGCCAGGCTGAGCCTGAAACAGGCAAACAACGTGCTGCTCAGTTTGAATTAAACTTGCTTAAGATTCTTCCATGAAGAGACGGGAGCTTGCGTCTTTAAACAGAGGAATAAAATGGTGTCAAGGTTCTTGGTAGCCAGGATCTCTGTTGCACTCAGTAGCAGTAGTAACAGCAACAAAATAAAAGCAATTCAAGATTTTCATCTGGCAAATCTTAAAGTTCTCAGGTGACTAATTTTGTGAGGACTATTCATACTATTGGAGAGCGAATAGCTCCAAATTGCTATAACTTCTGGCCAGACTTTAGTACTCATATAACAAAAATGAAGAGTAACTGTAAAAGACAGAATTTATTTACATCAAAGGCAAGAAATACTGAGGTATGAAGTGTCTGTGCTGCAACTGTGAATAAATGACTCTTGTGTTACAAATCGTTGTGTTGGAGCAACTTATTACAATGTTAGTTCAACAAATTCTAGTTGTGCAAATGAAGTTTGATGGGGTTAACAAAGTTATAATGGTTGGAACCTTTATTCTTGTTGTGTCAGTGTATTTTTACAGATGAAATAAGTGATCCCCAAATCTGGGAACAGGATTTGGTATAGGAGCTCAGTGCCCAACTGCAACAGAGAAAGACCATGGCTATGGAAAACAAAAGTAATAGAGACACATCAGCATTTTTAAACAGACGGTGTAATGGAACATGAAATTGCATACATTACTGTTTGGACACGGTTGCAAACATTACTTTGAGAACTCTTGGTTTTTAATTTAAACAGCCTTTCCTTCTTGATTTTTAAGCTGAACTCTATCATAGTTTCTGTTAACAAAAATCTACAGCACTCAAAATCATTATAAGACAAAGAAATATAAGTGCCTGTTGGGCTCCTTGTGATCTTGCTTATTTGGCAGTTTAATTTTAGGAGGTTACACTTTCAGCAGGTTTGGAATATGCTGCAGGCTTACTAAATAAGTAAAGAGTTGAAAAACGGAGCTCTTTTTTCTTAGCAAGGGAAAAAAATGTTAATAGTATTGCTTTCCCTTTCCAATTTCATTTTTCGAAGGTTTGCCTTTGCTAGTTAAGATAATGTAGTTTATCCATCCTTTGGGCTCTTATTTTCTCATTACTACAGCTGTATTCAGGAACTGAAGGTAGAAATTATCAGCTTCAGGCTTCATTGCTATTGAATCAAGTTTTAACGTTTTTGGCTTTTTTTTTTCCACTCAAACGGAAGAATCATTCTGGAAGCAAACAAAGCTTTTAGTTTTCCTTCCTTCCTAGTTCCTAGCTTACAATTTAACTGTCACTTCCATTACAAAGGAACTGGTAAGTGTAGTGGAAGGACAGAAAAATTTAGAATGTCATCCTCAGTTGCTATCTAGATTCAAATGTCAGTTACAGTATTAGCAGCGTATGCTTCTTCTCTTGGAGAAGTCCCTGGACAGAGGCATTCAGTGCTGCTGACTGTGCCACCCCCAGCTATGCACTATAGTTTGGGAAACTGTCAAGAAAACTTTGTTCTGTGTGGTTTGCTGAATATTGATAATTTTTTTTCCTAAATGAATACAAATAAAATTTTCTGTTAAAAGCAGTGATCATTTTCTCAAACATTCTCCAGTGAGAGAGAGAGGCTGTGCTAAACATAGGCTGTAACAGGGAAAGGGTTCAGTCATTCCTATCGTGGCTCAATTAAATACATTTTTACATGAAAGATGTTGTTATACTTTGTCATGGCCAGTATACTTCTGTATTCCTTCAGGTTGCTTTGATGGTTTTAAATTGCACGTGCTAGAGTGGAAGAAAAATATCTTTTCTGACTTCTGTACTTTGCCATTTCCCTACATGTGGCTGTAATAGGTTTACTTGGACTGCAGTGGCCAAAGAACTGGAAAACAGATTAAAAAAATAAATAAATTAGAAGAACCAGAATGAGGTAGGTTTTTGTTTGTAGCTGCTTTTAGTGATTAAACTGTTTTCTCTTGTAAATCTGGTATATTTTAGCTGTGGGCTAATCCCCAACATGAACTAGGAGTTAAGACCTGTTGAATGCTAAGTAGATGGTGTGGACCAATATTAATGTAGAGCTGTACAGCAGTCTCCTTATTACTGCTAGCCAATGGGAAAAAGAAGGGTATTTCATGGTTTGCTACAGTGCCTAGGGATATCAAATTTACATATGGCCTAAAACTGCTGATCAGAGCTAATCTCTGTGATCATTATAGCTTGAAGAAAGGTTTAATATTCAGGATTTTCAGAAGTTTTTCTTAGCAAAAATAGACTGTGAGAAAGTGGGCCATTGGCAAGCCAGGAATGTGTGTTGCTGTCAAGAATTTTAATGGCTTGATGCTGTGAAGCGAGGATCTGCAATCCAGCTTTTGTGCTTTGTGAACTTGTGGCTTTTTTTCACATTTTCTTGTTTTATGAAGTCTGTTCTGAAGCACACTTCACCCCTATAGTTCTGTGGAGCACAAGAAATAGTGAAAGTAGCTGCTTTGGACAGTCTTGGCGTAGTCAGATGTAGCTGTCATGAAATCCATTGCATGTCCCTAAAATCTCCTCTCCTGGACAGTTTTCCTGATGGGAATGTTAATCTGCAGTGTAGTGTGTCATTTTTTTTATTAGTACATGGAAAAAAGTGGGCACAAAACTGTTCAGGAAAGAAAAAAAGTCCTAATTTCTCACCACTTCTGTTTTGAATATGTCCAAATTCATTACCTGTTTATGTTGTTTATGATCTCAGACTGAAGACAACGATAATCCAAAGGTAAAGTACCAAGTGAGACCTGTGCTCATTTCCCAACTCCACGCAGCATGTTCCCAAATTCTAATTCTGTCAACTTTCTGAGAAAATCAGAAGCAGTCATTTCTGAGCACGTGGCAAGATTTGGTCTGTGAATTTAGGATCTGCACATTTAGGATTCATGTATAGATGCATTTGCAGATCCCCTGCAGGCTTCATACAACTTCTGTTCTTGTCGTTCACATTTACTGTAATACAATAGTTGAGAATTCTAACGTCTTTCTGAAGGATTTGCTTGCTGCTTAATGCAAAGGTGAAAGAATTTTTAAGAAATGAGTCCTGGTTAAAGACTGCATCTGGAAAGTAAGTCTCATTTCTGCAGATGTCTTGTTTTCCTGGGGCCCAAAAAAAAGTGAAAACTGGAAAAACAATAACAACAACAACAAAAAAACAAACCATAACCCCACACTCCTCTATTTGCTCCAGCTGCAGCGAGGCTATTATATACTTGTTATGACTGATAGCTGTGAGAAGGGACTGATGGGCCTCTCACTGATGCTGTTTTTTCACTACTCTGAGCAGACTTCATTTTGTCGTTTGTCTCTGATCTGTGTAGTATCCTTTTTTTTCCCTTTGGCTGTAGGAAACATGAAATATTTTACACCTACTGGAGCAGCATGTTTCCTCAGTCTCTCTGACCTTTCTTGGCTACTGTCATGGTTCTTCTTGAGGCAAATGCCTTTGAGTTCTAAGGGTGCAGGCTTGAGTCTTTATAAATAAGGAATTGAAACCTTTTTTTCCTTGTGGCTCTACTGATCTCTTTTTGCATCTCATTCTCTGTGCATTTTCTTGCAAAACCCTGTATTTTAACTCTAGTTTTGCTTTATTTGTGAGAGGTTAAAAATTTGAGCTAAGTTTTTAAATATGTAAAGCATTTTGTCAAGTGAGCATCTTGAGTGTTTAAGGTGGCCTCAGAAGTCTCAGCTTTGATATGAATGGTAACCTTGTTGGGGATATATGATGGTAAGAATTCATTGCTCGTAAGCTGCCAAGTAATACATATTTCTGTGAGTTGATAGGAGGCATTATTTGAATTCATGTATAGACTTATGCAATTTTCCTTTCTTGTAAATCACTCTTGGATACAGGTCCCAAGAAAACTGGTTGGAGATAGGGTTACCAATCTGGGAGAGCATTGGTATGAGATGAAAAGTTAAAAGTAAGAGTGGCAACTTCTGCAAGTTATTTTCCTAGAATGTAAATCATTGATTTTACTTTTGGTGTGGGGTTGGAAGTTGTGGCAGTTGGCAGCTTCAAGTTGCTATGGAGATATTATCTGTAGGCTTTGGAAGGTGAATTATAATATTTAGTTGTAGATATACATACACACTACAGGTACACACATGGTAGTTCATTGTGGTTGGGATTAAATGTTTTTATAGCAAAAAGAAATGTCTTATATTCCAAATTCTGGAGATCCCTTTGGAGTGGACAAATAACTCTACATTATCTCAATGAGTTTTTAACTTCCATGCTTCATACTCATTTTAACTCTTTGTAGGTCACAGGGATTTGTTTACTATTGGGATGTTAACAGAGATGGTTGAAAAGTGTCAGCTATAAATTTAATAGGTAGCAGGTAGGGAAACGTGATCCCATCAGACTCTGGAGTATGTTTTCTGTTAATGAGAGAGTATCAACTCCTTTAGTTATAAATTTATTATTTAAACGAATAGCTATAAATTTCAAATTCTTATAATGTCCTTATCATTGCTCTGCTATTCAAGTTAACTCCTTTTTTAAATAGCAAAATCAGAACAATGCCTGGAGGAAGCCTCGTGTGTATCACAGCTGGTGTGGTGGAGTGCTTTATATTTGCTAACCACTTTTTTCTTAGATTGGAAGAGCTCTTAGGGAGGAGTCTGTAAGTGAGGTCAAGCTCTGATTTGCCACTTGGGATGAATTACTGTAAAGGATGGCTTATTCCATCTAGTCACAGAATAACAAAGGAGGAAGGACCTCTGGAGGCTATGTGGTCCATGCCTTCTTTCGACACAGGGCCAACTATATTTTTGTAAAGACAGGCATGTCATACTGAAGATCTTAAGAGGCCTTCAGAAACTGAAATAATTTGAACTACGTTCTCTGAGTAGTTTCTAAAAGACAGATTGTTTTTGAATGGAATATAGCTTATTTAGGTGGAATAAATGGCTGCACAGATGCCAGAAGGATCTGTTCTGTTCCTGTTCAATCTGTTCCAGTTTGCTTCTGTTAATGGAATAGGGAAGCAGATGTTTTCCATAGACGAAATCTGTTCTTTTGCCACAGGTAAGCAAAGAGCCCATGCTTTAAGCTCCTGGAGAACCCCAGAGTTTATTTAACTTCTTACTTTGACGTGACATGAAACAACCGTTATATCCTTACCATGCTGTTAGGAAACTGTTTTTCAGAATGTTGTTCATCTTGTTATTTCATGCTTACTCATCTTAGAGCTTCAGTGCACTATTGGAAATGATAAATGTAGACTAAATTTATGATATAATGCAGAGCTGCAAGTTACTGCATGGTTTTATTCAAAGTTATAGTTTTGTAAGCAAGAGTATACATCAGAATATAAACTTTCCCAACTTGTTACCTGAAGCAGAAGTCTTCAAAATATACCCATAATTTGTCCAACAGACTAAAGAATTAAATTGAGTTTAATACTTCTGTTTATTAATTCACTTTAATGTCTTGGTTTTGAGGTTGAACTCTGGATATTCAGAGCTAAATGTGACAAGTAGCACTGTCTTATGATTTTATGTGCTAAGAAAATAGTAGGTAAAGTTAAAAGTGTGTAATGCTCACTCATATTTTTAAGAGCTTTCTTTCATCAGGGAAATGCAAGAAAATCTGAGTGAAACTTCTTAGATACTGCAGTTTGTCTCTTGGTGCACACAGTGTGCAGCTAAATGGCAGGATGGTCAGCTGTCTGAAGCAAAGGTTCCTCTAGCCTCAGAAAAGCTGCCTCAGGGCCGTACTAGGAACAAAAAATGTCAGTAGGATGGAGCTAATGAGATTGGCACTGCAACCTCATTTTCCTTTTTGACCCCTATGCACATCTACAGACTCTTTGCAAAATAGTGTATTTCAAGGCTAAAAGCAGTCAGTGTGTCACACTGGCTGCAAATACAGTTTTCTGCTATGAGTAACTTTATGATCTTGACAAAAAGGAGTGCTTGGTGGAGTGAGAGAGAGAGGAAGAAAAAGGTTTCATTGGTTGTCTGCTAGCAATCATGTTAGTCTGTGGATGGAATGGATTCTTGGGATTCATAAACCAGAATATATTGAGAGAACTCTAATGAAGAATTGTTCCAAATTGTTTAATAATGAAAGTAAAAGTCAACAGAAAAGAGATAATTGAGGGATGCTTAAGTAGTTGTAGAAAAACATTTTCAGATTTAAAAAGGAAGCTTGTTGTATTTTATTTTGTTAATGTATAATATCAAGCCCTCCAGGAACTTCTGTACTGTCACAACATAAATGACTAGCTTGAATATTAGAAGTAATGAAATGTTTAGTGTTCAGAACTCATAGTTCAGTATAGCTAAAGGCTGCATGAATATTTACAGTGTGTTTGTTAAATGATAAATAATGTTGAACCTCATATTACCTTAGTAACTTTGAATATATAGAATATGCCAGATTTTGCATAGACATACCAGGCATTTATAATTATCTGTAATTATTGGGGAAATAATTATTCATATGCAATTGTAAAAGTGACAAATGTTTATTGCTTTTATAATACAGTCACCAAAGACCATAGGGTGATGTTGGCACATATTTTTGGAGTAGTAGCTGCGTTGAGACATAAGGGGTGTTCAGAGAAGCTGGAGATTTGTTTTTGTTTAAAAATTTCTCTGTATTTTCAAGATGAAATACTACCTCTGGTGAATGCATTGGGGTCTTTGTGATCACAACTCAAGACATCTCAGTTCAATTGTAAAAGCGTTGAAAAGACTCCAAACATAATGAATAACCACCAGAAATGAAAAACAATTAAAATTTTGGAAGATCCAGGGTCACACATCAATATACTTCTGCAACTATCGTCAAAATAAAGCAGAGAAATAGGTTAAAGTAGGAGGATTAATCTAATAATGAATTATGTATTGTAGCTTGGTCCTCTACTTCCCTCTAGAGTCAGTGGGAAGAAATAGATGCCTGTAAAGGGTGATTAATCCTCTAATGAGCTAGTGATCCTTGAAAGCTCGTATATTAAATGTCTTGTCATCAATATACTAAATGTTACCATAGGTAACCAAATGCTTGTGAGATGGATGTCATCAGACTAAAATCAGGAAGCTCCTGAAGCCAAATCAACATTTATCATGAAATTCATCTTCATTGCATAGATGTCTGTCATATAGGTTTACCAAGGGTAAACACTAGCTGCATATATGGACTATAGAATGTCACGTATCCAATTCTGAAAGTGCTCATGTTCTGCTACAGAAAAGGTAGGGAAATAAAGAAATGGACAGTTAACATTCAAATGCTCTCTTGATGAATCTCTGCTTAACTCATTTGTATATTTCGCTGTTATTACTGGAAGCCTCTGTCAATCATGGCTGCTACCTGTGTAGCACACAGACAGGCGAGGTCTCACATTTACAGTCATGGTTCACTGAAGCTTTGTATACTTCTTTAAAATAATAACATATAAAAAAAGAATAACTTAAAAGCTTGGTGGAGAGAGATCAGTACACGTATTTTTCTTCATGTTATGAATGACAAGTTTGTTCTTAAAAATGTAGCATGAAATTGAAAAAAAAAAAAGGAAAGTTGGACAAAGTGTTGGTTCAACTTCAGTAAATGTTTCTATTTACATATTTAAAACAAAGTTTTGCTCATGAATAGGATTGATCTTACTGTTTTGAATAGTACTTCCTTTGTTTTGGCAATGAAAACCATATTCTAATCATGTGGACTTAGCAGTGATATCAGTCAGTTTTAATTTAAGCAGATCAGAGTTGATTTTGACTTGAACTTGTGCTTTTTAGTCTTAGTGTAAGCTTTTCTTGTCAGTTTAATTTTGTTTTTAATAGATATTCTTTTATTTTAAATAACTTTTTTAAAAGGCTTGAAGATTCATACTGAAACAATCATTCAGGTCTGCACTGAAAAATAAATAGGCTTTTTTCTACAAAATATCTTTGTCCCAGTGTGTAGAATGCAACACAGCTGAAGTGATGAGTTTTACTCCCTCCTTTTGATACAGTTTTTGGCATTATATCATCCTGTTACATGGGGAAGAATCATAGAATAAGGCAGCTAAGAAAGTTTTAAGGAAATAGAATAGAAATAGAAGCAGAATTATATTGAGATCCACCTTTCAGATGAGCATGTAGTTCCTATTTTTCTGATCTTGGTGTTGTAATCTTCAAGAATGTCTCTCTGGCAGAAATATTGTGGAATTACTAATGCTTCTGGAGAACAGGTCTTGAGTTTCTTCTTGTGAGATAATCATCTGCATTACTTCTGTTTTATACACCGTGAAATTAGAAAGGTTAGGGTCTGTTCAGTTCCTTTTGCATACATTAATTAATCTTACAAACTCATTCTGAATTAGCTACTGAAAGTTTTTATTTTCACAGTTCAGAAGAGAAGCTGGGAAGTGCCACGATAAAGGTTAGTTATTGGGTGTTTAGCTGTGTTCAATCCATGAGCATGTTTATTTCTTCTTTGGTTTACACCATTGCAAACTGTTCCCCATAGGATTCCGTTTGCAAAAGGCTGTGGTGAGAAGGGAAAGAGGCTGTACAGTCAATAAGGCCAGGGCTGGAAACAGATTGTTTTGTTTTGTTTTTTAAATTTTTTTTTTCCTGCCTAGCATTAGTCTTCTGCTTAACTTTGCCCATTAAACACCAAAGATAGCAGCACATGTTATTTCCTTGCTTTAAGTTAATTAGGTAGGTCTTTATTTTCACAAACTTTTCTGTGTTATTCACCACAGGTGAGATAATAGCAGACTGGAAATGTAATTTGGGTACTGACTCAAAGAAGTCTTCTCTATCTACGATACCTATTCATAAATAACAATTCTCTAGAGGTGGCATTATAAAAACACTCAGAACCAAGTGGATAATGTAATTAATGTATATTAAGGAACAAGCTTCTCCTTGTATACTTGGTCATTTGGGAATTCTATGGAAAAGGCAAACTGTTCTATAAAATTATCTGGCCCCATTTCTGAAACTAGAAAGCTCAAATAACTTAGTATCTCTTCGTTCATTCATTTTCACCTAGAACTGTAACCTGGCAGAATACTGAAAGTTTATTGTAGTGTAATAGCTGCCTAGTTTCAGGTGTCATTTGTAGGTCCAAGACTCTGAATAGATTCCTTTATGCATAGAGAGAGAAGCAAGGAAGAAGTGGGGGAAGAAAGAAGAAGGACGCAAAGTATGGGTTTGATAGATACTGGGTATCTGGGGTTGGTTCAGACGTGTAGGAGTAACTGGGAAGTGGAAAAGAGATAAAGTGACGCTGGGCTGTATATTCTGTTGTGCAAACTGTATGCTGGTGCACTATGTTAGAATAAAGACAATGTTGTTTTGAGTGTTGGAAGCTTGCTGGCTTAAATTCAATTTTTTTGATAACTTGGCACTACCACTGCCAGTGAGATAACACTTTGTAACTGTATTGGCAATCTAAGGGCTGTTTTGTACTGTTTTGGAACTGGCCCTGTCTTCAAAACTGTGATTAACAGTTGTGAATTAATCAGCCCAGTATGTCCACCCAAATTGACTTTCCAAAGGCTCTCATCTTTTAGATGCTAGAGAAGTCCAGGTCTGACAGTGATTGCCCTGACCAAGTCTTGTTCTCTCCTTATGCAGAGTAAAGGAGTCCTCCTGTGGCCCTTGGCCAGGAAAGTTCAGTTTCAGGGAGAAGGAAGGGCTCTCCAGCAGGGTGCTTGCGTTGGAATGTGCTTCCAGATGGAAGGCTGTATTGAGCATGAGAGAAGCAGGATAAAGAGGACTTGAAACTTTTTAGCTCTGGCTTCAGAGGCAATATTGGTAGTCTTTACACAGAAAAGTACTACTACTCTAGCAATGAGTAATGGGATACAAGTAAACTTAAATGATGTTTCTTCTCTGAAGAGCCCTCACTGTAAGTTATTCTGTGGAAGGTTATACTCTCCATTGCAAAATGGTATTGTAAACATAGCTTTGCAATGATTGTAGGATTTGATAATCTGATTCTGATTGCTATTCTAAATTCATTTATTGTTATACCAGCAACAAAAAAAATTGTGAAAACTGCAGATTAAGTAGCATAGATAGTAGTTTTTCTCCCCACTGTTGAAGAGAAAGTGCACTTTTAGGAGTCCTCCCTGTGCGGTGTGTTGCACCAGATGTTGTCCTGGGTCAGCCATGTGGGTACTCTTCCCAACTTTTCACACTCACACTGGACTGTGACAGTTTGCACTCACAGGAAAGTTAGATCTCTATACAGTCATCTTCCATGAGATTGCTTAACTTTGAGTTTGATATTGTTTTGCTCTAAGTTATTATCTATCTGTCACAATCTAGCCATGGAGTAAAAGTTAGTCAAAACACAAATTTCTTTCTTTAATTCATAGGTCAGCCTTGATAGCAAAGATGACTGCTGAATAGGCATGAGGCATTAAACTTGCATTTCTTCTCATGAGAGGGGGAGAAAAAATTATGGCTTGTCAGCTTTTTGGTTGTTTTCTTGTTTTGTTTTGCTTTTTTTTTTTTTTTTTTGCTTTGTTTTTCCATCAAAAGAATGAGTAAGAAAGATGTCATTTATCAGCCCTGCTAATCTCAGTTTGTTCAGACAATATTATCAGAGACAATTTTTACCATGGGCTAATCTGAGTGTTAAATTAAAGAAAAAATGCTACTAGATATCTTCATACAACAGTATGACATATTAATCATTTTTTTTGCATGCTTAGTTTTCTCTGAAATGTAATTGCACATGTGTGTATATGTTTTGCATAAAATCAAGTGGCCAATATAATCTTAAAATCTCCAAGTCCAAGAATGTTAATCTTCTTCCCTGCAGAGAGTTGACTTGGCAAAACAGGTCAGCAAATGCATCTTGGCAGTTGATTCAACCTGAAATTTAAATGCATAGTGATTTAATATCTTAGCTTAATTTAATTATACTTCATCACTCGGAAATAAAATTGCAGGTACGCATTTAAAAATAAACTTGATCCTTCATTTAGCCCCATAAACTGTCTACTATGAATAAGAGAACATAAGCATAAGCTAATATATTTCCTCAGCTGCCTCCCTAAACATTAAAGTGACATAAAATGCCCAATGATCTGGAACTCCTTTTCCTTGAGATGCGTTAACAAGACTTTCAGCTATGGCGTTGGGTAAGGGGAGTTATTGGGAGCTCTATTTTATGGAGTGGAATTATAAAGTGGTTGATTATAATTGACTATCTCTCATTTCTTGATTTTAACATGTTAGCTCATCCTGGAACTCTTTCTAAAATCAAAATACTGGGGTTCCAAGCTTTTTCACTGTAGCATGGACAGTTCACTTGTTAGAGACTGAATTAAACGATGATGCCATTAAATATCTGTTAATTTTTGGGTTATCAATGTCAGTAAGAGGTTGACACTGAGAAATACCAATTTGGGCTTTCTGGGTTTCAATCCTAGTTGAGATTATTTTTGGTTTAACTACTAAACAGAAGCTAGATGAAGCTAACAAGCCAGTATGATATTGGTTTTGAGCAAGTATGTACTTTGAAACACGAGATTGTGACTGTCTATTTAAAAAGAAAAATCTGAAGAAATCTTTAACAGAATTGTTAGGAGCTAGGAAAGATTTAACTTCGTTACTTCATGTCCTGTTTATATAATACTTTTACAGGAATTGTACCTTTTTATATTCACAAAAGCACAAAACATGAACCTGAGGACTTCTACAAGAATTACTTCTCATTGGTTTTTCATTGCTTTGATGTGCTAATTTCTATTAAGAGTAGGAATGATTAAAACATCTTGTGAAACAGACCTCTAGAGAGTCCGGGAGACACCTACTAATGATTTTCAAGAGCCACTGAAGGTGACACCATTCCAGTTTACTAAATATATACTGAAAGCCCCAGTGTTATGACTTTCTGTGCTGTTTTATGTCTTGTTTACACTTTAGGTGAGAAATCAAATACAGAACAGCAAAGTAGAGGGAGACCTATACATTTATGGTTATAGGCTTCCCTTGCACAAACATATTCTTTTCTTAATTTGTAAGTCTCATTAACACACTTTCTCTTAACAGCAGCTAACAAATTCCATTCAAATGAAGCTTACCATAAACTGTATAGCTGAACTTTTTTTTTTTACATGTATAAATCTAGTATATTCCTTTAATTTCTATAAAGAATCCTGAGTCCTTTGTTTCTAAATCTAATAATGTCTCTGTTCTTAAGATGCTCCATAAAATAGCAGAAATGTTTTACTCTTGGACAGCTAACATAGCACTATATGCTGCCACTGGAATTTGGCAGATTGCTGCAGTGATAGCACATCATTCCTACACTGATCATAATTGGCATAATCTTGATGTAGTTTGTTTTGTTTTTGTTTTGTTTTTTTAGCTCTCCTTGGAGAGTATGTGTTCAAAGGGAAATGTTAGTCTTTTTTTTCTATTACTCTTGCAAGATTTTTGCCTTTGTCGAAGTGCTTAAAATACTCTTTTTTTTAATTCCCTTCATTTCTTAACTTTTTAGAGTTAGAATCCAACTGTACAAATTACAAAGGAGATTTCTCTGTCTAAGTGTATACAGCAGGTCCCCTACTTCACTTGCAAATGACCATCCTATTTGTAAAAAGTGTCTCGCAGCTTGTAGTTAATAGAAGCCCAAAAAGCTAACAGGTTCTTTATTGCAGAACAAAGGTATACTGTTTCTTTTATCATAAGGAATAGATTTACAGGAGAAAAAAAAACAGTATGCCTTGAAAATTCACAGCTTTTCTGTCATTACTTGCTGGCTGCTATTACATTAAAAAGGGAAGTCAAAAGCGATTAAATACGAGATGAAAAGATATGAAGTTAAACGTGTAACAAAGACAACTATTTGTAGAGAAGTATGAAAAAAATTGAGGACTAAGTGCTGATAAATCCATCCAGGACGCAACAGTCTCATATTATGTTCAAGCCAGGAGTGTCCTCCGAGTCCATGGAATGAGTCCACATAATCTGCAACAGCACATCAGACCCAGTAGTTCTCTATTTGTGATAGAACTGACAGAACTGAGGTCCATCTGTCTGGACAGATATCCCAGTTCAGCTCAGGAGAGCAGGTATTCTAAGCACTCTTTATCCTTCTAAAACACTGTTACCATCATCAGACCCCCAAAAAAGATTTCTTAACAACAATAACAAAAAAAACACAAAAGAACTACAGCTCAAGTCATACTGTGATTGCCAAGATGCAGTATGGGACACCATTTGTAGCAGAAAGTATGCATAGAGGCTGTTTGAAAGGGACATAACTCCTAAAAGATTTTGCTGTTGTGTCAGATCCTATTGAAATACTCCTTGTTCAGTGTTAGGAGCAGGTACACACGGTAAATCATCATGCAGTTCTCTCTCACAGCATCACACCATACCTTCCCTTCCAAGACTTTGTAAATCAAGATACAACCACAGCGACTAGGTCCAGCATTCTAATGTGCCATTTCTGTGCTAAATTAACAGTTATCTGAAGGACAGAGAAATTCAGGAGCAGCAGGGTGTAATTGTTTCATAATTACTTAATGTTTGGCATGAAATTGTAGGTTGAACTGGAACTCCAGTAGGGAAATAAAGGCAAATCACAAAATCATGTAGACTCATGAGAATCACCTTTAATAACAAGATAATGTCAAAGCTTTTCATAGCCTGTCAGATTTAAGGATACCTCTTCAGGATGTGTGCTTATCTTAAAAGCTGCATTTCATCCATAGTGCTCAAATTACTTTAGGATGTGTTTTATTTTTAATAGTACAGTGATAATTTTCCACGGTCTGCCTAGAATGCATGATTTGAAATGCTGAAATTTCTGCTAAACTATTTCAGTTTTACTATAACAGCATTCTTCCTGATCCATGCCTTTAATGTACCTTAAATTAGCATGGTCAAATAATAAACATTATTTTAATAGATCGTTTTCTGTCTCCATTCTATATTAGTTTAGTCAGATAAAAACACTTCTGCTGTAACAGTGGTATTTCAGCTCCCATCTGAAGTCAATTGGTTAAATTCTTCACCTGGGAATTTTGGCGGATCCTTTGAGTGGCCTAAGCTATGTTTATCCCAAATATTAACCTGTTGATCAAGTAAATCTCTGTGATTGACTCAGTACATCTTTAGATAATCTTAGCTTCTGTTGAGGCAGCAACCTTGGCTGAACAACTTCTCAGTTCTTTGGGGAATTAGTTGCATGGTATAATAATTGAAAAGGTATCTCAAAGAGATGGCAGGCTTCCTCTTCACTTACATTTTAATGAAGCATGCGATAATTATCTACACGCAAGCTGGTTAAAGCTTTGCTGATACATTTCCAGCAGCTATAGTATTGAAAGTTCTGGGCTTCACACATATGCTTACAGACAGTGGTTTCCTGATTATGAGTTGCACTTAGGGAGAGCTATGCTCTGAACCAAAGTTTAGTTGGGCATCTTTAGTATCAATGTATCTGTTAAGCAAAACAATAAAAATTGAGCACAGTGATAAAAATATTGCCAACACAAAATGTCTGTATGAGATGCATCTCTCACTGATTTTAGGGAACCTTATGCCTTTTTATTCTTTGGATGTGAATATTTGGCAGGGCTCTGAATCCCTCATGTAAAATAGGAGCTATTTTACTATGTGAACTTTGTCCAGACTTTTCATGCACTGTGCTTCCAGTGAAGGTAGAACTTGTGGGGGGTCTTCTGGAGTTAAACTTTCAAGAACAAATCCACATTTAACTGTTATTAAAAGAGAAAGTTGAGGGCACTAAATTATGGCAGTGCCGTCCTCCAATTATTAAGAATTGGGGATTAGAGCTTCCATCAGTCATAGTGGATAAAGTGGGTATATAATACGTAGCATATGCAAACATTCATTTTAAATGCAGAACTGTTTTTATTTTAAAATGTCTTGCATCTTGCAAGACTGATTTTATTGTTAAGTGAGAAATAGAGGTGATGGAGGAAGGGATTAAATGGTATCAGAATGGTTGGTCTAGGCACAAGGGTGGAATTAAGTGAGGGTGATTGGGGTGAAGGTCATTGCCAGGGTTTGTGAATGCTGGAAACCTGATTCAGAACAGAGTTATTCTAAGAGTTTTGAGGGCTGCTCATTTCATCCTCAAAGAGGTTTTGGAGCAGCAGATGTACTCATCTTGACTTTAACTAAAATATGAATTAAGTTAGACATCGTGTCTAACTCTTCCGTGGCTACAGTTTGATTAGACTAATTCTGTTGTTTCTGAGATGGAATATAGCCACTGTACAAAACTGGAGGCGTGGGACTAAAAGGGTTTACAACCAGATTTTCCTCTGGCATTTCAAGACTACTCTGTTAGGATTATGTTGAGAGCAGACTAGTTGCTTTGCCAAGGGACATTCCTTCTTGACGTTTTCCTGGGATCTTTAATAATTCATTTTTACAGTATTTAGCAAATGAGCTAAGAGCTTGACTTCTATAGGACTGCAACAGCAAAATTTGGTGGATATTTCTTTGGGGAATAACAGTGTGTCCTTAAGGTACCTCTTTGATTCAGCAGCTGTTACACAGTGTGATATGGTATCAGTACTGAAATATAGAGTACGTTGAACAAAATAATTATCTTGACACTGATGTTACACTTCATGCTCTCCTGAGGTTTTCTTGTCACTCCAAAAATATTTTGAGACTTAAATTAACGGGGGGAAGGGAGTGTAATTCTCTCATATTGGATATGTATATTTATACTTAACAGTAAACATTTAATATGATATTTTGACAGCTGAAACACAGAAAGAATAAATAAATTATAGCCACACACACCTGCCATGTAGTATATTTCTTCAGTGACGGAGTTTGTGTGCCTCTAACGTAAATGATTGCATGCATGTAATGCATTCAAGAATAAATTCAGTCATGTTCACAAGCTGACAGTCAGATGGATTATACAGAGTGTGATTGGGAAGTGTCACTGTAGAGAATAATATGCTAATTCCTGATGAGGCCATGGAGGATAGAGGCACACTTGGAGATAGTGACTATGTGTTGACCACTTTATAACTGTGTGAAAGAAGAAGCAGGAGAGCTGGTTGCAGCAGAGTAAAGACTGCAAAAAGACAGTAGGAATTGTTACTGATTTGCGCTAGCTCTTCCATCCTCAGCCAACAGCCTTGAATGCTAGAACAGGTTGCACTAAAAACATTTGCAGTATTTGAGAGGAGAATGCAGATATTTCATACCAGAAAGAAAAAGGTTTTTTCCCTGTTTCTTATTATACCACAGTTAATGAAACATCACTGTCTGCTGTCACAATATTCTGCAAGAAAAGGTAAATCTAAAGAATTACATCAGTTTTGTTCGCAAATGTAACTTGTCTAGCAGTGTAAGTTCTGGAACCAAATAAAAATTCAATAGTACCCCGAATATACCTGTAGTCACTTGAAATACTGAGGAAACTGCCACAAAATTTTTGCTTCCAGTAAAGATAAAAGAGACACGGAACGATACTTTCTAATGCTAGCCAGTATGTGAGAGCATGGGAACAAGTAAGAACAAAGCACAAAGTCAATGCTTTCCCTGTGCTTTCTGTTCTATCTAAATTTCTAACTGGGATCTTGTAGCAGCAGCAAGATTGCCTACACCTCTTTCAGTGCATCTACGTAGTTTTAGCAGCTAGGAAGTTTTAATAGTTCTTTTTTTATTGTTATGAAATAATAACTTGTTTGTCAATGATTTTATTATGAGAAAATGGTTTTTCTCATTATTTGATATTTTAAAAGCTTTTTCAGCATCTGTATAGTTCTTTCATAAATATATAAGGCAGGAGGTTACTCATCTCAATTCTAAATAATTGGGATTTTATATTGTAATCCGTTTGTTTGTTTCTGCAAGTGTTTTAAACTTATGATTCACCAGGGATGAATTTCTACCAACCTGTTTTTTATTATCTCATTTTATACTACACTTTTTTTTTTTTTAATATGACACCTACTGTGCTATTAGTCATTTCAATAACTCTTTCTCATTTTTTCCCATTTGCTTCTTGAGCTACTTTAATACAAAGCTATTTTCCTTCCTGTGGGCTCCTTTTCTGATAGTTGGGAACAATCTTGGGGTATTTGTGCCCAGGAGCATAGCACTGAGTGCAACGCATTCATCGTGGGGGATTAAAGATAAAAGATTGAAGAGAATGACAATTTTCCATTAGGGACTCCAATTAAAGCTCAGAAAGTGTGTGGGCTTCCCATCAGCATAGTGCTCATGTTAGCTATTCTTTGGTCTGGTAAGAGGCACAAAAAGCAAGAGGTGAAGACCCAAACTTTTAGAAGAGAAACCTTGAGACTTTATGTGCTTATTACGCTTATGTGATTTCAAGATTTTTCTGATTATCCTGTAGATATTCTTTGGGAAATGGGTTAAAATCACTTGTGAAAGTCTTGTTTCATCCTACCTACTGTTTTATATTCAGAGTACAAGCAGTTTGTTATTTTTTGTATAAAAAAAAGAGATAAATGCATTGAGAGAATTTCTTATTGGTATTTTAAATACTTAAACTTGAGGAGTTCATTTGTCTTGAAATACACCAACTCCAAAAAAAAAAAAAAAAAATCAGACCAACCTCAAAATGAAATGTGACATTGAAGGAAAATATATTCCATATTGTTTTAATCCTTAACAGCTTTTGTAAGCATAGACTCATTCATTAGTCTCGTTCATAGTAGCACACCACCCTAGGAACTTCATTTGATGGTAATAAAAACCTTTCTGTGAGGGCCTTTAAAGAACTAATCCTGTGGGTCACCTGTAGAACTGGGCATGTCTTCAAAAGCAGCTAAGCTGGAGAGACCCAATGCAAGGTGCTGTAGAGCCTGCCTTTCTAAGGGAAAATTTCAGAATGGTGCAAAAATCCAGAGCTCTGTAGGTTTTTGAGTGTGTATCTCAAGTAATGAGTCAGTTTGAAAATCAAGGTATAATTTCCTTTTCCTTCTCTTTCAGATTTCTTACTGTTTCATTATAGAAATAAATGAAATAATTCAACTATTATGTGTAATGCAAACATCTTTGTCAGTATTATTGAGAGCATTGCTCTTTTGTTAGAGCTATTTTTTTCATTTTTTCATTTATTTTCATTTATTTACCTTTTGAGTTGACTGTTATGTATTAAAAATATGTATAATTAGGTGTTCACACTGGTTTACAGCTCACCATCTGTGGTAACCTTTAAAGATATTCACATTTTACAAATCTATAATAAATGAAAAGGATTTATTGTTGGACTTGCTGGGATTGGACCACACCTTTAATGGAGTTGTCGTGACCCCTTGTTCCCATTTCAGTGGTATACTTAGCTGAAGACAATCCTTTTTACTCTTATTATGCCTTCCTTCATTTGTCAGGTAAGATCTATGCCAGGTGCTGTAAAGAGAATTTCACAGACAAATACTTTTGTGGAGAAAAATATTTGGATAAATATATTCAAATCTTATGTTTTCTTTTTTTTTAAGGATGAAATCCTTATTTCTCTCAGCATCTTCCTTAGATAGCCAATATGCTGGTGTGATAAATATATTGCTTTTAATACTAATCATTGTTTGTGGTAGATTCATGGTAGGTATGAACAAGTTGTAAAAGTATATCTCTGATGATAATAAAAGCTAGTATTAAAAAGCATCATAAACAAATACGTAAGCAGCTGTGTTTCAGTGATGCACCAAAGCTGTTATAAATTAAGACTGTTTTGCCAAGTTGGTGCTGTATTCAAATAAGCTGGCTTTTGTGAATTCTCAGGAGAAATAGAATATTGCATGGATGAACACGAATCCATCCCTCACTGTATCTTTCTGTCTTCTGTGATAGATCAAAAGTAGAACTTTGTATAGTTCAGTAAATTGATAAAATACTTGGCATTTCTGTTTTATGATGAGACTTCTATTGTTTTTACTCAGTTTTAGCTAACACATTTTAAAGCTACGCTTTATTTCATTAAGGTCCTGCTCAAAGAATTTGTAGTAGTAAAGAATACTCTGCACTGACTTCCAGTGCCAATGCTGTCATAGACTGTTGATTATATCACCTGGATGTTGGATTCTAATTTTGTGCCAGTCAAAAGTTACATAGCCAGCATAGACTGTTGTGGGTATAAGACTACTGCAAGAAAGAATCACTCAAGTTTTTTTGTTTTTCATTGGAATGCTTCAGGAAAAACAGTAGAGGCTATCAGTGTGTTCTAGATGTCAAAAAGCTGATGAAGAGGAATGTTTCCTATGCAGAATAGTGCATGGAGGGCTTGCAATGATCATATCTTTAAACTTTACAACTAGTTCTTTGGAGCTTGGTACTTTCTCTTCACTCTTCTTGTAATTCCTTAGAAAACACAGGAGCTGGTCAAGTACAAAACTTTGAGAATGCGACTGAATTTTGTCCTCTGATGTCAGTGTTTAGTGTTCTCTAAGGCCTTTCTTTTCTGATTTCCAAGGAATTTCAAAGATGCTATTGTGATATTCTTAATCACAGGCAGTCCTCCCGGTGGGCACTTTTTTTGCTATGCTTATTATAGTCTGTTTTCAGAGACGTGCTGTGGACTGACAATCTGTACTCTTTTTGACAGAATGATTTCACTTTCTTTCAAGCACGTTATGTGGCATTGGAATGATAACGTTTATTTTTTAGAGATTAACTTCTTGCTGTATGTTTTCATGTTTGTATAGTTCATTTATCCCAAAGAATAGTGAGGATAAAATATTAATTTCTTACGTTAGAGGCAAACTGAAATGCCCTCTAACTATGCTGGCAAATGCTAGAGAGATCCCTGGACAAAGTATATGATGTTATAAGACAAAATGCTTGTGTTAAACTGGCTCCCCTGAGTCACCTTTGAGTGATTGATTGCTGGACTGCCTACCTCAGCACTGCCTATAGCATGTGTATGTATCATGTCTTGAATTTACTTCCCTTACAAAAAAAATCATAAATATTAATTACAGTGAACTGACAGACAAAATTATCTATGTGGTATCACTGCCCCCTATGAGCCAACTACTTGTATTCTCATGGGTTTTGTGGAAGGGTTGATCAAAGCATTAAGGAAATGGCCTCCCATCAGGATAGGGCTGAAGTCCTTGCAGTAAAGAGATGGGGAGCCTTTGCTCAAATGCTGCTCCTTAAATCAGAGTTGCATCATGTAAAGTAGTATTCTTGCAAGAGAGAGGCATATTTTCTAATCCATTTTACTTTGTTGCCCCATAATAAGCTGCTGAGAGAATATGAGTGCGTGCCAATGGAAATGTGCTTAGACCTAAAGAGAGAAATCAGTACCTGGCACTTAGATGTGAAGATAACAAGTTGCATGAGTAATAAAAATGTGCTCTTCACTGGTTTATCGGGAAGTAAAGAGTGAGACTGCCTACTTGGGAGATTAGTTCTTGTTTGCAAGGGGATGTATGCAGTGCCTGTTAAAAAATGTCTTCCTATTTCTCTTGGTTTCCTGTCTTCTTTTGCTTTTTCTTCCTTGCTTTATTGATCTGGTGTGCTTTTGCCCAAATTGATCCCTCAGGTTATAGATCAATCCTTTAAAAAAATCTTTTTTAAGATTTTAAAATCATAAAAAAATTATGGCTGTTGCATGCATGGTTTAGATCAAACTATCCTGTCTGCCAGATGCACTGCAAGCTGCTTGGACAGGTAGCTTCACACTGCAGCTGAAACAACTTTGTCTTCAACCAGTCTTTGCATAAATGTATTGATTCATGTGCAGGTAAGGATTGATGTAATTCATCAGCTTATCTGACTAGGAAATATTTAGTTGCACTTGACTTTTTGGTGCTGCAATTGCAAGTGGTTTTTTGTCCCAGACTTTAATATTGGTGCTCCATCCTCGTCCAAATGATGAGTATTTTGCCAGAGAGATGTGCTTAGGTTTTTGCTACAGGCAATTTCTTCATTCAAAACACTACATAAATAAAATATTTATTCATGCTTCCCTCTCAGAGCAAAGCATACAGAGGAAAATGTTTACTCTGTTATGTGGAAAGTGATATCTGTTGCAAAGAGTTAATCCTTGTTTTCTTATTTAATGAAGCTGTAATGAATGGTAATAGATGAAGATTGCATTAAAGAAATCTTAATGTTCTTCTCAAGGGAAAGTTATTTTACTGGAAACAAGCTAGCTAGTCAGCCTTAGAAAACATATATGTAGCTTTATTATTCAGGCAGGTTTTCTAAGGGCGAAGAGGAAAATGTAACAAAACATCAGTTAATTTTCATCTTAGAAACTTATCACACATGGTATTATGTAGATTCCTTCTCTGAAACCCACAGTATTGGTTGTCTTGTGTAAGTTTATAAAGAAAAGAGACATTAGTAAAATATTTATTCCTGCCTTAGACTGCAGATGCAGTTATACGAGTCTTGATTAAAGAGCTAACAGGAGGATTGCAAAGAGCAGCAGTTGATCAAATACATCCTCCAGTTCATGTTATATATTTAAACCAACATTTTTTTTCAGTGGTTTCAGTCACAGAACTTCTATAGAACTCTATGCTGTCTAATGCTCCTTTGCATGCGAGAAATCTGCTCTGCATTAGGAAACCAAAGGTCAGCACTTTGTTGTGGGCTGTTGGTAGGCTGTGTGAGCAGCTCCCTTCGTGTGCTGAAAATTCCCAGGATTGCAAGATGGATTTTGAGGATCTTGCCAGCAAATACGCCTGCTTGGGTTTGGGCTGCTGTCTTCACTGTGACACAAGCTTGCAGTTATTTAATGTGAACTGGAAACATTTGGAAATTATTTTACCACTAAATTCCACATAGAACTGAATGCTCACAGAGGATATATTGTGCTTGGCTTACAGTTGAAGGACAAGACGTATTTGGCTGAAGACTCCAGTATATGCTTCTTTGTGCTGTGAAGTCTGTATCTGTAGTGGCGTAAGGGTGTGAGTAGGATGTATTTCTAAGGGGAACTATTTTTTATTTGTGCAACAGAACTGGAAATAGAAGAGTGCTTCTGGGGCACCAGGGAACCAAGCATTTTTGAAAGTTCCTTGGAGGAAGAGTTTTGGGCCTGAAAGCTTTTCTGTTTCTTCCAGTTATAGTAATCATAGAATGGTTTGCATTTGGTCAGATAAAAACAGTACTGTTTTTTTTAAGAAGAAAACTGTTTTATATTTTTAATTCAATAGAAATTTCATTTCCTATACATTCTACAGAGGACCTCAGGTAGACGAGGTATCTGGTCTAGGATTCAGAGCTGGTCATCGAATTTAACTGCTGAAAATTCCTCTCTGTCACCATCACTATTGGTGCAAGGAATGTTTGAATGGTGTAAGCAGGTACCACAGAAGTAGTATACCACAAGAGGAACCAATGGGACACCTACTTGCTTGGAGACTACTTCCTGTTCTTTTTACTGGGAGGATTCAAGAACATGTGTTGCATCTTCTCTGTGCTCATTTCCTCAAAGGCTGTTAGTATTAGCTAGGTACAGCTGAGAATCTTTCTGTTTCTTCTATGCTGTTTGGAAAAAAAGTTGAATCAGCTTTTTTAGATGATATGTTCGATTAAGGCTCAGAATGAGTCTCATTTCTCGTACATATTTCTTACATAGCAGTTTGTATTACATTTACAGAAGAATACATCGTTTTACAGTTTTGTAATTAAAATACAACGGAACATCATTGATCTGAACAAGAAAAGCATAGAGAAAAAGAAGCATTGCTTATGGTTTGAAGCAGAAGCTGAGAATAAAGCACAATCTATACTGTGGGGCTGCCACATTTCTGGTGAGTCTCAGGCTTCATAAGTACACTGCCTATTGATCACTGCAGTCTGCTCTAGAAGAGAGGAAATAAGGAAAGAAACGTCTGGGTGGCAAAAGTAGCATATTACAAATACCTTTAAAAGAAATGTACGATTTGTTTTTTCTCTCATTTCTGCAAGTTATTTTAAGAAGTCTTTTCAAGCTTGTGCAATTGTGAGATAAACACTGGAACATATTGGAAAGTATTCTGCTCATTGCCCCATTTTTTTTCAAGGAGCTGGATCTGAAGTCATATCCTCACTTCTGAAAAAAAGTTATATACATAGCAGGAGAAGCATCACTATCTTGGAAGTATTTATGTGGATGGTACTTGAAAACCAACTTGCTTTCTAACTCAGATTTAAATGTAGGAACTTAAAATTTCTTGGTTATTTAATATTTGAAAGCAGTTGAAACCTGTCAGTAGAGGTTTCAGTATATCCAGGGGCAGGAAAGGTGCTGACAGTTTTATTACCTGTTAGTTCTGTGCTGATGTATTTTAAGAGGTCTGGTTTTCATTCTTATAACTCTGGCCTGCACAGTCTGCATAAGTTGTACATAACAAAATGAACATTTTTCATCTTCTGCAACTCTCCAGCAGTGCATTAAGAGATCATTGAGCAGTATGACTGCATGTTCTTTGGACTGATCGCCATCAACAGCTTTTCATTCCTTTGCACTCTTTTTTTTACATGATGAAATAGCCTCTAAAAATTATGTGATAATAAAAAAAATTCTGGTTTCAGAATCAACAGCATTATTGCTTTGTAGGTTGTCTGTTTTAGTTTCCCTGCTAATAATCTTTCATCTGAACACATTCACATAGTACCCTTCATCTCCTTCTAACAAAGGAAGTCTTGGGCATAGGTCAAAGAGCACTTCTTGCTGCTAGATTAGCACTGAATTGTATTATTGTATTTGCTTTGCTTGCAGTCTTTCTGTAAAAGTAGGCAACAGCTGCAACATTGCCAAATCAAAGTTTTTTTTTCCATCTCCTCACCATCCTTTCTTCTGTTGTTGCCATCTCAAGAATTCTTGATGGGCTTAGAGATCAATTGCTTCTACCATAACTCTAGGAGAATGATGATTGCTCTATTAAGCATAAGCTCCCTAGAAAGTGGATGGACTTATAAATGTAGACTTTGAAAGATACACCAAAACTGTCTGAGTGTGCAAAAGGAACATTCTTTGCATCTACTGTTACAACATCCACAGTTTTTCCCTGATCTCCTGTAAAACATATCAGCTGTTCCATCTGTTTTGACTTCTTCATGAAAGTGAACACCATTTCACCCTTTGAACAGTCTCATTGTTGGGAAGTAGATTGTATCTAATGTGGGTGAGGGAGGGACGAGCATGCAAGTTCTAAATTCCCTTCCAGGTCCAGGTGTGATGCTCCCCTGTGAATTGTCTAAGCAAAACACCACAACACTGGAAACATCTACAGCTGCAGTGAGAGGGGTAATAGTTTTTGTTAGCAGCACAAGTTAGAGAAGTAGTTGCATGGGTTGCGTTTCAGATATACTGCTGCTCAGGATGAAGTTGATTGATCACTGTTGTCTTCTATTTCATTCAAAGAGATTTTGTTTGTTCTATTAAGGACGAGAAAAATAGAGGTTGCAAGTGACTTAATTTTTTGTTTTGTTTTAAAAAAAGTTCTTAATCTCTGAGTATAGAATAATTTTTTTTTTTTTTTTGTGGCTATAGGGAACTCACTTATCAGGAAAATATTCCAAAGTATCAAAAAAGAAAGTTAGATATGCAGGAGATCATGCATATGAAGCTGTTTTCCTATGAAAAGATATGTAATCTGTTATCTTCTGTTCAGGGATTGTCTGTGTGCCTCCATGAATCAAACTGGGGAAATCACGTGCTTTTTTCTCACTTCTTAAATTCCATTGTGTTCTGCAATTGCTTCTCTATTACTATGGTTAGGAACTGAAACGGTAAATGGAAATTCTAGTTATGACATTTTCTAAGGTGCCTTTGAACAGAGAAGTCAATATCTTATTGTATATAACTGTGTGTGTGTATATATATATCAATATCTCATAGCTATATGTGTCTGATTGCCTTGTAAGTTTTTGTATATGTATTTTTGTGGATGTATTTTACTTTTTTGTACATTATTTTTAAACATTCTGATTGAACGAACCCTGTAAAAAGAGAATGTGACCATTTTCGTGAAGTAGAATTGCTAAGTGTTGCTTTTTGGAATAATGGATATATTTATTTGTTGCAACGTCACACTTCAATTTCCAGTGATTTCAGTGTAAGTATTTTCAGAGCAGTAGAAATGATGATCCATTCCTTCTGTGTAATAAATGCTGTGCATTCCCTTAGCATGCATGTTGCTTTTCATTAATTCTGATTACTTTTGGTGCACTCAGCAAATCAGGAACAATATGAACGCTATATTTTCACTCATGACTTTCAAAGATCATGTTTTCTTTAATCAGCATAGCTGGCTGATCAGGTAAGAGTCCAGGTTTTAAATAAACTTGCAGTAGCCTAATGTTAAGGTAATATTGTGATATATATACACTTAGATATGAGTTTTAAAAAAATCAAAATATCAAAGTCCTGAATTTTGCAGATATTTGATGGATTCAGTAGTTTTCTATCTTCAGGCTCACTGGTGCGAAATTGTATCAGTAGGTGAACATGTCAATAGAGGAAAAACATGCTGTACTGGTAGCCTATGTGAAATTAATTTGAGATTCCAGTCTTATTCCTAAAACTTGTATCAGAAAGAAAAAGCAATTTCTAATTGATACTGAGCACAGTAGTTAAGGATTTGTGTTTGCTACAGGTGATGTCTTTACTCCAACCTGTCCAAGGAGTTTGGGCATGGAGCAAAAGAAGCATGAAAGGAAAGCTTGCAGTGTTACCTTCAAACCCCAAAATTTCTTTCACTTTTACTAGACGAGTTATATTTTCTATAATTGTCAATAGAGTACTAAATAAGTGCCTGAAAACTCATGTATAGAAACATGGCAAAACAGAAAAAAAAAAAAAGCATACTGCAATTTGTAGGAAGAATGAGCACTGGGGTAAATGGGTACATTTTCCTGCAGGACAGTGGGAGATTATTGGATCAAATGTCTTAGAGACACATGAGAAGCAAGACATTGAGGGAGGACGTTGGTGATAGCAGAGTTAAGAAATGGTGCTAAGCTTCTTATTTTGAGAGTAATCTTTTTTGTATTATTTGAATCAAGCCAAATCCGTGTGGATAACTCAGCAGGTGAAACTGCCAATGAAAAGAACGTGAGTTTGAAAATAATTTGCACTGCGACAAACTAAAAGTAATTTCATTTTACTCTATTTGTTCATGACTTCCCCAGATCTATAAATCTATTATGTGTTTTATACAAAGTATATGTCTCTCTGTAAAACGGAAAATTATCTACATTACATATTTAAATAGCATTTTTCAAAATGAAATCATGTCAATGAAACACACAGCCAGTAGTAATTGTACATATAATACAATTTATCTATTTGCTTCAGAGGAGTACATCTAAATTCCAGTTTTAAGAATGTATGTACTGTCAGTTCTCAAAGCATTCATTTGCCTTTATGAGCCTGTAATGTTCCTGTGCTATTATTCACAGCGTTGTTGCTGATATCAGTAAGTCAGAACTGACAAGAAATTACCACATATCCCATATCCCAGTGTCACCACATGCAGCATTAAGGAGAGAAGATGAAATGAAAGTACTTTATAAAGTTTGCCTGTAAAATTGAAAGACATCATTTATCTGTTCTCACATAAACACCTTATAAATGACTAACAAGTTATGAAGAAATGTTTCATAAATGTTTAATTGAGGGTCACTAGGTTGATTTTAATTAAGGCTTATAAACATCTGTGGTGTGCTTAATTTATGATGTAATAATCTAATTTGGAAATAGCTACTTAGATCTCACTGCTTTAGAAGCATGCATGTGATCAGAGAACGAAAAGTGTTCGTAACTAATACTTTCCTTTCAAATCCTGATGAAGGAAAGCCTTCATGATATCCAGTATAGAACTGCTGGAGGTGTTTTTATTTCATGCCCTGATCTTGGTGTGTTAGTGAACAAAGCACTACTTTAAAAAGATCTGAGAAACAAACCATACCAGTACATTCAGTTACATGAAGTCATCCACGATGTAACTTCCTGCGTGCACACAGGAGTGTTATTGTTTGAAGAAATATCTATATCAGGCACTATATGCACTCACACTGTAGATTTCATAACTGATATAAAACAGAACACTTATCAACTCTGTCTTCTGCAAGCCAATGTGATAAAGTCCCTCTGAAAGTAATCAGGTTGTTTTGCAAGTGAGATGCAACAGCGAGGTACTGTGAATCACTACTAGAGAAAACCTTCAGTGATACTTTTCTTCACCCTCTGCTTGTTGTTAATTTTATGAATGACCTGATTTATGGACAGAGTAAGGCAATGGCCTGCTATTAGCCAGGAAAATCTGAAGAATTCAGATAATGTATAAAGGAAACAAGTGTGTCTGATATCTTTAGAGCTTGGCATGTTAGAGAGCATTACATTCTTAACATTCCACTAACAGTGGGATATTGACACCTGCATTTCTGTGCTTTTTACATATTGTACAACCATATTGTCACCAGAGTTTTTGGTTTAAAAGTCTGTGGTTGCCATGAGTAGACGTGATTTTATGGTTTTTTTTTTTACAAAACTTAATTAGTATTCCATATCTAACAGTGCAACTGGGTAACTTTTATATAAGATGATGGCTCCTAATTCCTTTAGCAAAACATGCAGTTTAACCGTGTTACACTGTCGACAGTGTGCAAAGAAGGTAACTGTCAGATCTGGTTGTTATAGAAAGTACACTATGCCTAACAAGGCTGTTGGGATTAGTATCAATGGATTATTTCGTAAACAGCAAGCAAGTGAATGAAATTGCAAACTACTCTCTCTCTAATGTAGTACATTGAAATAAAATGCTAGCATGGAATTCCCTGAACAGAAAAGTTTGCATCTAATGCGTGCTACTGATAGTGTTCGTGAGGGTTGGTATCTTCTGAAACCATCAGCATTCCACAGACTGTGCAGTAGCACTCCATTCTAAAGCATAAAAGAAAATGTTGGGGAAAAAATAAATTTTTGTATTTGTACAAATGGTATTTACAGATGAATTGTAAATGTGATTGTATACTGCTATTAACTGTTCTAGCAATGGAAACTGGGGGTTAAATCCACGGGGATCCTGGGAGAGGATGAATTCTGTTTATTTCCATCTCTTAGTTGCTTGTCCAGTTAATTGTAATAGGGAAAGAAGATGAGTGATGTGTAGGCACTTATCTGCGATGTTTCCTACCAGTATTTGCTGCCTTTTGTCTGCGTAAATCATTTCAACAGAAATCAGGTGCTTGTTTTGGGACAAAACAATCTGTCATTTGGTCATAGAACACTGTGGCCATTGCTGACTGCCTTAAGATCGGAAAGCGGTGTACAAGTCTGCCTTCTGGTTGTTTAGGATTCAAGCAGGTCTCTATAGGAAAAAAAAACTGTCAGTGTGGGCACCCACATACAATTACAGCTTCATCCAATTGCATTCCAAACTTCTTTCCTTGGAGCCTAAGAGAATACATTTGTGCATTCATGCAACTATATTTGAACAAGCCTTAATGGTGTACTGTGTTTTCCCAGAGCTGCACCAACTCTGTCGTCTCTATCTGTCATGTTGCTGGCAGTGATATATAGTGAGTTGTTCAGTGCTTAATTATTAATTTTACATTAAGGAGTTCCACAGTCAATATTAAGATGTTTTATGACATACGGAGCCTTTTCCATACCCATATTTTCTCTGCAGGGACATAATGTAGCCCTTCCAATACTAAATCAATTACATGCAAAGTTAAAATAACTTGATTTGTTACTTGAGGTCCTTTCCTCAACACAGTACATCAATTTTAAGGGAGTAAGAACAGTGATATCATGGCCTGCTGTTAATTCTTGCAGACCTCTGCATTTTGAGGGCCAAATATCAGTGCAGACTGCAATGCCATCCAGCATAGTGCTGGAGCATGGTTTCTAATATACTTCATACAAGTGTGTTTTCCTTTCTTACATAAGTAGTCACGGAGTGGGATAGAAAAGGTTTTATTGGGTATGTGATGCTAGGAGAAAAGAACAGAAGAATCATTCAACTCTGTCTCTTTCTGTATCTGTATCGATAGTCAATATCAATAGGACTGGTATCATTTTAAGGACAGGGCAGCTTGATAACCTTTACTGAGGTTAGATTCCTCTACAAATTAGTGATTACTTATAAAAATTCTTCATCTCATCTTTCTTAAATATTCTGCTTAGAATGGAATGAATTCCATCCCAGTTTATAAATCCCTCTCCACTGACTATTAGAAAGCATAAACTAAGTACCTACCCCTAAAATGTCTGTAAATAAGTGAAATGAATTGTACTAAGCCCAATTTTGATGTGCTTAGGGACTTCTTTGCTTAATTAAAGAAAGAGTACCAAGACCTCTGCTGAAAACATATGTCTCACATCAAATCCTATTCTTGTTACAAATATACTTAGATTTGTGAAATGTTCCTGCATTTCATAGCCTCGCTTAATATGAATCATTAGTGATACTGGCCTGGCTGAAATCAACAGATATTCTGGCCCACTCAAAAATCACTTCCAATCAAGGAAAACTGATCTTCCCCAAGAGATTTTATTAAAATGTAATATTGTTACCATTTAATCAGGAAGAATACCAGAATATCTTACTTAGCCATAGAAAATTAGTCTAAATTTGTTTCTGAAAGTAATGATATGTTTTTGATTAAAGGCAGGGGAGTATAATTGCTGTCTTTCTCATAAGACAGTCTGAAGGAGCTAGTAAATTCCTTTACAAATGTACCAAATTGAAAGAATGAGATCCATCTACAAATTGTTGCCCTGATTAAAGGACTATTGATATCTGAAATTATTCAATTCTTAGAAAAATCTCCTTTGTTGTTTTTCTTGAACAAGGCTTAATGCAAAACGTGTACAGCAAGTAGCTTGGGTTTCTTATTCCATGTGCCACACAAACTGTATTTTTACAGCATTTTAAAAAACTGATGCTGTCAGTGTATCGCATTGTTTTCTTTCACTTTGAAATAATGTGTTGATAGAATGAAAAAAAAAATCATTGCCTTTTTAAAGTATTATTAGATTTTAATTTACTAGTGTCTTAAAACCTACATTTGCCCTGTTTGTTATGAGGGAGTTGCACTAGATGGCCTTTAAAGGTTCTTTCTGACTCCAAGGATTCTTTGATTCCATGCTTCTTTGTCCATGATTTACAGACCATATCGGTGGATCTCTTTGCACACATTGCTGCTTTCTTCTCTCCACAAGTGCAGCCAGATTTCTCTTCCAAAGGACCCTGCTTTGGAGAAAGATTGATGGGCAGCTTGGGCTGCAATATGTAAGGATATTTACCAGGGTTGAACAACTAGGGAGTGCTGCTAGTTCTTCAAATTCAAAGGCTTTCTTAGCATGGAGGAATAGCTGAATGTGGACAAGGTTCTCAGCAGTTCAGTTTTGTTTAGTAAGGGCTAAGAGAAGAATCTATAGTGGTTGACATCATTGTGAAAATTCAAAATGCTAATTAAACAGGACTGAATAGAGAAGTGTAAAAGTGGCCTTGAACTGAATGATAACTTCTTCTTTTCCAGAAGTTCAGAACACAAATAATTGTCAGTTATTTTTTTTTACTAAACTAACCCTCTGAAATATCTATTTTCTTTTCTTCATTCATCTTGATTAAGAATTCTGCCCTGCTTATAGATTAGGAGAAACTGGATATTAACTTCTCTTCTGGAAGGAAAGTTCAGTGATTAGTTTAACATTGCCTGTTTTATTTTGTCTTGAAGTTTGCTGGAAGAAGCACTCTAGTATATTCAAAAGATAATTTCTCATGGGTATTTCTGGATATGAAATTTTCATCAAGCTTTATGTGTTATTAGTATTACAATTGTTGTCCATTAGCAATTTGAGCTGCTTTGTCCAGAACTGTGCCACCCAGATAAACATGGAGAAGTAGAAGGATGGGAAACTAATAAAGAAAAGTCAGAGAAAAGCTAGAAGAAAACATTGAATTATAAAGCAGAAATAAGCTAAAGCCTTCTAGAATATACACATATTTTAGTAAGCTCTCTGTATAGCTATTCTCGACTATAAAGTTTGCATCTGCATTTAAACAGCTGAAATCAAATTTGAATGATTGCAAGCAATTCCAATTTCACATGGAAGAGGGAAACCAGCATAGTGAATCATGAGTTATGAGCAACTCTGACAAAGTATTTCAGCTGTCAAACAGTTCAGATCAAAGGCCTGAGTAAATTCAAAGGTCACTCTAGGCAGGAGCTGTCAGGTTTTGGACATTTTACCTATGAAAGTTTTATAAGAGTCGGGGGAAAGAGCTAAGCATCCTCCATCTCCACTCCTGTAGTGACAGGCTACAGTGTAGCTGGCTATTTTAGGCTATTTTAGGATTTGAGCTAGCTTTCTGGCAGCTGTTTGCCAAATGCATTCATCATGATGATAAGTCACGTAGGGACTGTGGAAATTTCTTCAATTGAGGTTTTCAGGCTAAAGAAACCAGTATTCTTTATCTTTTCAAGAATGGTCCTGCATTGTTTTTAGGGAGCTGAATTCCATGGTATTTTAATGTCTCTATTGGTCTTCATTTCTGATTTTCTGACTGGCATCTTATGCTAGCTGAGCTCCAGAGTGAATGCAGCTCCTCTGTGTTTTCTCTGAATGTGTCTAGGGCTGAAATCCTCTCTGAGTGCTGGATAGCTATTCTTTTGCACATAAGTCATTGTTCTGTCATATTCACCTGCTGTGTGATGTTCAGTGCGCATCATCTTTTACATTAAACCTTTCACTTCAAGAGAATGTGTTATATTGCTTTATGAGTTATGTTATCTGACTTGTAAGATTACGTTATGAATTGGCAGTTAGAATATTAGATCAGTGGGACTTTTTATAGCTTATGGTCATGATCCAGAAGGTAATTCATGCCTTTTCTTAATAGACTTTACTGGTCAAAAGAGACGCAAACGTGGGAGTGCTGCGTTTTTGCTGCTGTTACAGAATTTAGGCAGAATCCTATTTGGAAAAATATATCTGGCTTAGCAAATGGTATCATCCATGTCACATCACTTGAACTAATGCAAATTCACTTACTGGCATTTCAAATATACCATTGTCTCGCCTGGAGTTGCAGATACCTGAAAGCTCTTAACATCGTTGTCAGTCACATGACTCTGTACCCTATGGGCTATCTAGAGACAACACTAGATATTACTCATTCTCAAAAAGTCCCCACCAGCACTGAGTAATTTCTTCTACCTAAACAGCTATATTATTCATGAGAAAAATTTTGCTAGTATTGCTAATGATCATCCTGCCCGTACATCTTCACTATTTTGTTACATTCAACAGAGAATCTCCCGTTATTTCTTCCTCAATTTATATGCTTTCTGGCCACATTAGCTCTCTATGGATAGCAGCCATTCTTCACAATTCTTCACCTCTATTTAACATCTCTTTCTATATCTACAGAAAAGAAGTTTCTTTTCTGTATGAACAGCAATTTGTTACTTGTTCCACATCTGAGATTTAACAAGTCCATCTCTCCACTACTGCTGACTGTGCAACGTGTTGGCATGCACGGTGTGCTGATAAGTGATGCCATCTAAACTCCAGCTTAGATAGTACACTTATCCAGCATTTGCCAGGCATCTATGTAGGTGCTGTGAAAAAGTCCCGTGGAGCAGGAAATTATTGCCCCCATGCAAATTTAAGATATGCTAAAAGACCAAAGTCATTAATTCTTACTAAATGTCTTCTCTATTGAGAAAAGCCTTCCATTTTTTAATAACATGTGTAAGCTAATAACTGTGGTTGCAATTCAAATGCACTTGATTGGAGACATAATGGGCCTTTCTTCTTATATTTGTTTTGCTTCCCTGGGGCTTGTTGTCTTTAAAGTACAAAATGACAGTCAAACATAATTACTTATAATAGGTGTAGGAGTCAGGAGGCTTTTTTTTCCTTTGTTTCACGCTTGGAAAGTTGTTGGGTTTATTTTTACAGCAATAGGTGTAAAGTGCTTTAGAGATGCTAAGAACCCTCTCATTTTCTTCCTTTTTCTTTTCATTTCTTATTTTCTGATCTCCTTCTTGGGTTAAAATAGCTTTATTTCTTAGGAGTGTTGTGCAACTGATTGTTTTTGATTTACAGAGGCACATCTGAACTTTTTAAGAAGTTGTATTTAGCATTCAGCAAACTGATCGTGTTAATTATGAAATCAGACATTTTTTGTAGTATGCATAAGACACAAAACCAATGTAACTCAATAGTCTGAAGATTTTTAGCACAATAACTCTGATAAAACCTTTCAGTCCTTAAATTGGATAATATTTTAAGGTTAGTATTGACAGTCATCTTCAAAGATAGTTGTCCACATATTCCAGGCCTTTTTGTAAATTCTTCATTTTTAGTAACAGTAAATTACACTTAAATACAGTGAGAGAAATAACCAGAAGACGTTCATCTGAACAGTGTGAAAAAGTTACAAATCCCTGCGTTTTGCCAGATAAGACCTTTGAAAGTAACTCCTCAGTAGATGTTCAATAAGTCATGTTGGAAAACAGAAATAAAAATGACTGTATTGCTGTGTAACCCCCCACAAAAACCATAGCTCTGAGTACGACGTGCATTGGTGTAGCACTCAGTTATGAATGACAAAACCTGCTCTTCATCAGCTGAGTGGGAATAGATGTAGTTGCCCACTGTGTAAAAGCTGCTAAAGGAATTGGGCACAAAGTCCTCAGCCAGCCTGGCAGCTGAACACAAAAACAAATTATTAAAATAATTAAAAAAAAAAATGGTTGGGCCTTTTTAGAAGCAGTTTCATCAATTTACTGAACTGCTCCCAGTGTTCTCTTGGCATCTTAACAGTCAAAAAAGAAAATAAAAGAGTGGGGTGGTGGAGGGACAGGAAAAGAAAAAGAAAGGTTAAGCAGTAAAACAACAACTTTTTCAAGAAACCATCTGCTCCAATCACCACAGAATTGTGCAAGCATTTTGCTTTATGTCTTAATGCCTAAGGGGAGGTTTTTGCCAATACTTCCAAGCCGACTTACAGGCCGAACGTGCAATCAACAGATTGATAGCTGCAGTATTTGAAACAGTGAGTTGTCTAGTGGAATATGTGCTGGATCGATGAGGAGCACAGAGGTGCAAACAGAGGGCTTGAGAGATTATGGTAATAGTTAAACTGCCCAGAGGGTGTGACAAATAAAGTGTGAATATTGAAACGCCATGGAATAACTGTACCTTTTCTGGGAGAGACTGCCTCAGTGAATATCTGCACATCATCAGCAGAACTCAAAAGTTGCTGATTTTGCAGACATTTGTTCCTCAGCTTGATAAGTTAATATATATTGTTTAACATGATAATGTAGCAAGCTGTTGTTTTGTGGTTTGAAAGCCAGCTGCGTTTGATTGATGCCAGGAATGGAAGTATTTATAAAATGACACTGAATTAGAAGTAGTCAGTTTATGGGTCTGGGGAAATGAATCTTTTATGAAGAATAAAACTTTATGATGAAGAAGTAATACTGAGGAAGCATGCATCTTGATTTAAACACTTTTGGACCGGATATATGTTGCAGAGCCTTTTAAAATAAAAGTTAGTGCAGCTGCATTTTAAGGGATCAGATCTCTTAATGTAGTCTTTGTGGTGGCCCGTCCTAAAATGTATGGTCAAGTGCATTCTCCATGAATGCCATAACAGAGATAGTCAAGTTCCTACTTGGAAATACTGTTGTCAGACTTCTCCACAAGGTCCTTGAAATATGCTTTAGTTCCTAGTTTAAAGCTGCTGTGATTTTATTTTTTTTTAGCTGCCAAACCATTCTAATGTTTGCATACGAGCGAGATTTGTTCTGATGTAATAAAGTATGTAGTGCTGTGCTTTGAAATAAATGGACAGCAATGAATTCCAGTTATTTTGCAACATGCTTATGAGAACAAGGCTGCAAGAGAGCTGTGTCCGAGTACAGGCCATTCTCAGCACGGCTGTAGAAGCAGAGTACCATTTGTCAGCTCAGTGCAAGGTTTCCTTTCTGTTCTTAGCAGCGCTATTTGACTTCGGTTATTGGAGTGATGAAGGCATGTAAGTGATGTTTAAAGAGTAGTAATTTTTTTGTGCTGATGTTCATGAACCAAAAACAGATACAATCTTATACAGACTGTAATAATATATAATGACATCTAACAAGGAGTTTTATATGCATTTTTACATCTGTTATGTGAATTTGTGAGAATAGAATAACTTTTACTTAAGCACATCTGCCACCTTGATGGTTAGCTAGATACTAACATTTCTGAACCTTAGAGGCAAGATAGACACAAATGGAACTAATTATCTACTTCCCTACTGGGACTAGCATGCCCATGCAAAGTGATGTAAAAGCCAGATTTTTTGAGTTTCTGAATTTATTTTTTATCTCTCTGCAGTAAAGGAATGGCTACACAGAATAAAAGAATGTCCAGTGAATAGAAAGGTTAAAGAACTTAAGTTGGCAAATCAGAATTGTATTCAGCCACTGCATCAAGCCAGTTTCATGCCAGAGTAACTAGAGATTTGTGGATTTACATCAGATTTTAAAATCTGTATCTGCAGTCTTATCGTTAGAAATATTTCTGTACAACTGACTAGAACGACTGTGTAAATAAGATTTCCATCTGAATGTGTGGTTTTGATCACATTCTAAATCTCTGCTGAATATCTCATACAATAGATTAATAATGGTACGAATTTACATTTATTTAAACTATCATCCAATGTACTTGAAGAGTGTAGCATCCCATTAAATTGTGCTTCTTGAGAAGCCATACCAAATATCATTGAATTTCACTTATATTTGAGCACTCTTTTATATCCCTTGAAGATTTGCCTGTCTTATTTATTTCAGTGAGGTCTTGTGACCCAGGAGACTTTTGTGAAAAAGGCCATCTAACATGAAAATAAACAATTGTCTTCACATGCAATAAACACATTTGAAAAAACAAAACATCCATGTGTCAGAAGTTCCCAATGCTTGTAAAAAGAGATGAATGCTCTTCCCTTCAAAATAGAAAGATGTTATTTTTTTTTTTCTTTTGAAGAAGTCTCAAACAAAGTAGTTGAAAATATCAGGGCGAGAATCATCTTGTAATATTGGAAAACATGGCATGGCATCCAGTGGCAAGCTTCTTTTTGAGCTGTCTGACCTTTAATCACTGGTGAATAAAACCAACATGCTGTCAGATCTGTTCTATTTCTCTAGGGGGTAGCTCTGCCTGACGTAGCAATGAAGCAAAACCTTTGAGAGCTTATACTCAAGGTCATTACAAGACCTCAAAGATGTACACACCAAAAAAAGCAAAGCAGAAACGTATCTGAGCATGACAGTTGTGTTTAACACTGAATAAGGAAATTGTTTTAGTTTACGTATTATTTGGGGTTGGTTTTTTTTGCATCTTTACCACTGTATTTCATTACATTTGATTTTAAGTAAGCTCTGCTAAAAGACCTTCACAAAGAATAGAAACTCACTGCTTATCAACATAAAAGAATAGTATTTCTGTTCTGCAGGCAATGTAATGACATAGGCCTTGTCTGTACTAGAAAGTTTTAATCCGGTGTTGTTATTTTGGCACAAAAGACTGTGGATATTGTGGATAGCTCAAATAGCATTATATATTCAATATGAAATGAAAATGTTGTATTTCAAATTGTTTTCATAGTGATATTTTTAAGATATAATTCTCTACTGAAAGTCAGCGGGGAAAAGCAAGTTGGCTAATACAGAAGACTTGAACTCTAACAATGAATTATAATTTGACATTGTGGTTCACGTGTTAAATGATACGTTTTCAGTGCTAAGCTACTTAAATGGAAATTGAATAGTTGGTGGAATTTGATTAAATTTTTTGGTTGAGATTTTTAGGCAAAAGAGTGAATGCTTCCTTACCTTTCCTATCTGTATATGGTTTACTAGTGTCTTTTGCATTAATTTGTTGCTTTTCTTCATTCACTGCTGAAACTAGTTCGCTGATTTCATTGTGACTTTTTTGTTCATTAGGATTTTATCCTTTGTTCAGGCCAATACTGCCTGAAAGAAACACTTCAGTTTTGGTGTGATTATATGTTCCTTCTAGTTAGATATAAAAATGAACATAAAACCTGTTGTGTTTATACCTATAGATTGACTGATTAAAAAATTATAATTGTCTAGGGGTGAATATTGCAGGGTTCAGCCCTGCTGTCTAATTACTTCCTTTCTTTGCTCCCCACAACACAAAGCAAATAAAAGAAGCTTGAATAAAACTCTGACACCTCTGATGTGCCTGTGCAAGAGAGAGGATAAGATTTGATCTTGCGATGTGGGAGTATGTACTCCATTAGTTAACAACAATATTGGCAGCTTCTCAGTTGTCTCTGTATTAACCATGTTGTAGGAGAATGGTGGGGTTTTTTTTCCTCTTTAAATCATTTAAGATTCTGTGCAATCAGTGGCATTAACCCTGTTGCTCTCTATGGCAGAACTGCACGCTATAGGATTTTCCTAATAAAAACAACTTCAGCGCTCTAAAGATGGCCGAGCAAGACAGTGTTCAGAGTGATCAGAAAGCCCAGGAGTTATGTTCAAGTTAGAATACTCTGAGCTTTAGTCATGATAAAATTTGTCATATTGGCAGAAGCCTTAAAAATGTCCAACCAATTTTGAGACAGTGCAAAACTGCACAAACTGCAAATAGAAACCTTTCTGTTATTTCAGCATTGCACCTTCACCAGGAGATCCTGTAGACTTTTTACCAGAAGAATTTAAAGCATGGAGGATCCTTTAGTGATGTTCCTTATGTGGGCAGCAACAAAGTACTCAAATACGGGGTATTTAAGTGAGTCATTTGTTTGCTGCAAACCAGGAAGATTACTTTTTGTTGTTAGCTCAGCAGCAAGTAAAAATAGGATGAATGGAATTACAAAGTATCACATGAAACTACTTCCTGGCCCTGATGAGATAGTTGTTATGTACTCGTCTGGTTTTTGTGTTTGAAAGTAGCATAATAAATGTGCTTCCTAACTGCATTCTGTTGTCTGTCCACCTTTCCCTTAGGAACAACTGTGATGCGGATGACAGCATTTGATGCTGATGATCCTAGCACAGACAACGCTCTTCTGCGGTACAACATCCTCAAACAGACACCTACCAAACCCTCCCCAAATATGTTCTACATTGACCCAGAAAAGGGAGATATTGTCACAGTGGTGTCACCTGTACTGCTGGATCGTGAGGTAAGTTTCCTATCACAAGATGACATCTTATTGTTTGTGCTCATAGCCTTTTGTGAACTGACAAAAAATTAAGAGTGCTGTGAGGAAGGGTGGAGGTTTGGATGCTCAACTGTGAGGAGTCTTTCACAGTGTTCTTTTTATTTCTTATTTTGGTGAAAGAAGTTACGCGCTGTGATCACTATTTATAAATCTAATGGTTCTTCAGTGCTGGACATTTAGTGTTGGCTGATGAAAACAAAGATCTGAAAAATAAAAGAAGGTCAAACTGGAGACAGCAATTATTTGACAACAGAAGAAATAAAAGGCTTAATTGTATGTATGGCTTGCTATGAGGTTGTTACAGTTTGTTGCTTTAAAGACTTTTCTATAAGTTTGTTTGTATTGAGAGGACTTAGTGGAATAATTAATGTAGTACTCCATACTTAGTATACCATGGATGTACAAGAAAGGAATAATAAAGGGGCAGACAATCTGCATGTAGTTTTAAGATGGTGTAGTGCCAAAGTCCATGTTGATTACGCGTCATTAACGTTACAAGAGTGTGAACCGATGGCAAAAAAAATATAGGTGTAATCATTTCAGGTTAAGAGAATGAACTAGTAGTTATCAGAATGTATGAGAACAACAATGCAATTATGACCTGAATAGTTACTCTGTAAATCAGCAGTTCTCTTAATTATATAGGCCTGTGGGCTCTTAAGGTCCTGAAGGTGACCAGGAGTCTTGCAGTCTCCACCAAGGAAATTCAAAGACCTGAACTCTCTGCTCACCAACCTTGCTGCATTTTGAGTGTATGTGCTGATTTACAGCACTTGTCTTTTAAGTTGGTTAGGTACAGGACTATTGAATGCTCTCTGTATTCAGCATGCTATTTCTTATTTTAACTATATGAAAGTGATGCTCATATGTTTTAGGTGAGTAATTTTTGTGCAAGTTTTTCCAGAATTAGACCGTTCTTGGGTAAAATAGACGTATATTATAGACACAAGTTGCAGTGAAACTGAGCTCAAGGCCTGTAGATCTCTCTTCTAAGTTCAGAGGGATTTAATTTCTTTCATATTTGTGTGGGTGGCCACAGACCCACGCCAAAATTTAGTATGTAATCATCACCTCTTTGCCTCAAGTTTCCCTTCTTCATTTTTTTTTTTCTGTTCAAAAGCTTCATTCTGTTTTCTAAAGTCACTTTAGGTATTTTTATTCCTAATAGATAACCATTCTCCAGATTAAACCAATTTACTCAAAATTAGAAAATCAATGGAAGGGAATGAATGTACCTGCTTTTTCTGGTATCTTCCAAAGGTGATTCATGAAATAATGATGCTGTCTCCATACAAGAAACCTGGCCTCAGTTGGACTGGTATTACAACTGAGTAGTAGATCCAGAAATCAAGATCTGAATTCTTTATGATTTTTAATAATAGTCAATTCAGTACTTTTACTTTGAAGGTGGCATGGCAAACTGCAATCTTGTTGAAAGCGGAAAGTAATTTAAATTGTTGCTACAAATGCTGAATGGTTTTTTTTTTGAGCCAAAACATAGGGCTGTGTAACATTTTAACAGTAAAAACAAGTATTATCTGCTGTTGAAGCCCATTCCAATACTGTCTTGTCAAGTGAAAGCCTTCATAAGGAGTTTTCTGTTTCTCTCAAGATGTTGTGTTTTGTCCTGTCATCTTTCTGGGTTTGGCTTCTTCTCCCACTTCCTGCTTATGTATTTCATGTGTATGGACTGGTTGTCATGCATCCTTTATTGTAACCATCTGTGTACAAAAATGTTCAACATTTTCAATCATAAAAAATAGTTCTGGGGACAAGTGGTCTAATGATCCCGTTCTGAACACTTCCGGGTACCAATATAAATATATATATAAATGATTTAGGTGTTTCACATGTATGTAGCTCATGAAATTGAATTAGTGTGAAAGCACTGTCTGCCTTGGATACGGAGACGGGAGTTGCATCTGAAAGAGAATATCTCTGTCTAGCTTCTGCTTAGAGATGAAGTATGTGCATGTCACCACCATTGGAAAAAAAAAATGATTTGCAGGGTGCTAGAAAGCTGATTTGCCACTCCTCTGTAGAATATCAGCTGATATTACTGCCTTGTTATATTTCCTCTGCTGAACCTTTGCAGTACGTGAAGGCTGTATATCAGAACCTTCTGTGAAGTGCATCGTAGAAAGATGGGAAAAAGAAATGGTCACTTCTCTGAAAACCTTGTCAGTAGGTATAAGAACGGGGCAAAAATTGTAGATAGAGGAATTAAATGATAGATCAGCAAAGCTCCCATGAAACAGAATTAGTGAACCGTGGGGATGAACAGTTTTTGCCTATTCTCTTCAGCTCCTAATCTTCTTTTGTCAGCATGTCAGCAAATAATGTGTTACAGTATATGTGGATGGAAAGCAGCAAGTTGTTCATTGAAGTTTTCCATTAACTCCTTGGAAAAATGAATGAATGTGGACAGCACAGCTGGTCCTTTTTGATGATTGTGATTGTGGTCAGCTGTGCAGTCAGGTAACTCGGAGTAGCTCCTGAAGGTGCACATGGATTTTATACAGGGAGATTTCTGCTAGAGAATTCCACTCCTCCAGAAACTAGGGTGGGGGAGGGAAGTTCTGTTACTCTAATGAATTATATTATATTAGCAGTTCAAACAGCAACTTCTAGATTTTACTTAAACTCCAGTTTGGGTCAGTTGCTTGTGATTTTTCCATCTTTTGTTAGCTGTATTTATTTTGTTTGAATCATAAAAGCTAGTACCAGTCAAAAGGGGATTATCTTCAGTTATTCCTACTAAGTATACTGTTTACAGTCATATTAGCCTTCAACTGAGATGAATTACAGTAGAAGTTTCTCAAGGATAAACATAGAGAAGAGAGAATGCTGTTGTGCACTAATTATGTGTATATGCACCAGTGGTTGGTATGAACTTTTAATAGTATGTTGAGATACTGATTGCAGTTACTCATTTTTTCCATCTCTTCTTGTAATTTTAACCATAGGTTTTTATGCTTTTGGCAACTTTCAACGCTGTATAAGACAAATCGACAGCATTTAAACTGTTTTGGCTTTTTTGTAGGTTTTGTAATAATATGATTTTTTAAAATATAGTTTCTTTCATGTTTGTGTATCCAAGAAAGCAGGAAATGGAGTTTGTTTCCCAATAGGAGATACTGAGATTTGGAGATGCCAGGCATCTAGCAAGTTTTGAACATGCTGTAGAGTTCATATTATTTTTTTTTTTAACACTACAGCACTTTCAGAGCAGTTGCCATGAAATAGCTTCAGAAATTTTCATTTCAGTGCAAAGAATACAAAGGCTTTTGCCCTGAAGTAAAACAAAGTTTGGGCATCCAGAGAGCTTAGTTTTTATCTCTGATTAAATATATGTGGGAGGATCACAGCATGCATAAGTAAACATCTATGCTAATAATGAAAATAAGGAGACAAAATCAAATGAAACATTTCTTTTTCTGGTAATATTTTAGGATTAAAAATGAATTCTAAGTAGATGCTTTTTAAAACAATAGAAAGGGGAAAAAAAATGAACTGGATTCTGATGAGCCTCAGGCCGCATCTGTTTGTTCTTCTAGCTGCACAGGACTGGTTTAAAGTGAAGACAATTTTATTAAGTTCCTACAAGCCTTCAAAATTTGTTGTTCTGTGAGTTGCTGAACTGAGTATATGTGTATATAGACATCCACCTTATATCCACCAAGCTGCGGGGTGCTTTTGATTCCTAATGGCAACTGCTCAGGGAAGCTGAGAGTGCTTCATGTCTCCTAAGAAAGCCTCAGTGCCATGCACAATTTGTATGGTCTGAATTTTCTAGCTTACTTTCATGTATATATTTTTCAGATTCAAAATTGTTTTTTCAAAAAACAATTCAAAATGATTTTTCAGGGTTTTGCACTTCTGATAGGTTATCAAAACCATCCATTTTAATTTTCAGAAGATGTGTAAGGGCACATTTTTGAAGATTAACATGTGCATTTTTTCTTGTGGGATTTAAGCATCCTTGAATGTGTCAGAGATAAAGAGTGCTAGAGAGCAAATTATACCTCCAAATATCCGTTGGAGAATACATTTGATCCATAGATTGAAGAGAAGGATGCCCTTTATGAAAGTGTGTGGTCTAAATGACCCTAAATAGGACACAACACAGTAAAGATAAATAAGAATGAAAGGAATCTTGAGGAAATGTCCTGAGTTTTGTACTTTAGGGGTGGGTTAGTCCATTTCACTGACGCTTCTCTGCAGTTAGGAAGAAGTAAAGATTATACACAGGAGGAGAAAACACTTGTATTCTTTTAGCATCAGCTCTTAAATTTCCTCTATGGAACAGTAATCAGTTTTTCTGCTCACCCACAATGTTGTTTTGCCAGTGTTACAGGTGCCTGCTCAGTAGGAAAATATCTGTATGATTTATATACATTTTGCATGACTCTAATACTACAAGAAAGCTGCCACCACAGTTAAGGGAAATATTTACTCTTCCGTCTGAGAAATAATATGATTTTGCTTTTGATAGGAACTGCTGCACTTAATTCTGGCTTTGTTGTTTTTTTTTTGTTTTTTTTTTAATATTTCAAAATATCTGCAACATGCTGGACTATATTCTGACATGTTGTTAAACAACTCAAGAAAACCAAGTATTCTCTGATCCTTAGAAACATTGTGCTGTATTCAGTTAAATAAAAACACAAATTCTTCATGAGACTAGCAATCAGCATGTCTGTGTGAAGCCATGCCACCATTTCAGTAAGCTTCTCCTATATATTTTATTTCTGAACCGATCTTGGTGCATTGAGATATTGGTTTTTTAATCATATGTACCTTTCCCTTTCTTTATTGCTTGAAAACATAGAGCTGTGATGACCTTATGCCATAAACAGCAAGAAACCTGGAGGGACTCCAGTCCTTCCTGCTGATGCTTAAGCAGATTACTTGCAGTCATGTATTATTTGACTGAGACTTCCAATTAACTGAATGTCTCTAAGCTTTAAACAATTGCAACAAAAAGTGTGTAGCAGCTAATAAATTCCCATTCCTATCCATACATTGATAAGTTAATGTATATTGGCAAGCAATTTTTCAAGTCAACATCAGTCCACCGATACGTATTCACCAACATGCTATGCATGAAGGAATGAATGCTTGCATAATTGCTCTCATACAGTATTCCCCCAGTTCTGCTGTGAGACGTGAATTACAGTGTTCTTGTTGATAGAGTCTAAGTTCTCTGAAGGGAGAGCAGCAGATAACAGAAAAACCTTGTCCACTTCTGCCGGTGGACACTGCTCCCTTCATCCATATTTTCCATTTTGGAGATGTGTGTTAAGCAGTCAATATACTTATTACTTACTCGATCTAAATGCAAATGCTGAACCAACAGTGCACTCATTTTTAATGAAAAGATATTAATCTTTTCGGCAAATGCATTCTACATTTGATCTTCGTATTAACCTCTAAAATATTCATTTTTATTGTGATTTGTTGGAAAATGTATACCTTGGAGCATATCAGCTCTGAGTTGGAATAATTGTATCTTTTTCTCTTCTCTGATAGAATTCCCACTTGCACACTTTTACCTTGTTTTACAATATAGTAAATTCCATAGCTGGAATTCAGTTTCTACAGAGGTTTGATATTTTAGTGACAGACATGGCAATATCTCATTTCTTTTCCATTTAGAATACAAGATAAACAAAGTATTCATCCTTTGCTCTTGATTAATGCATTTCTTATACTATATACTGTATTTTCAGATGCCTGTAAATTTGGGAAGCAGTGGATCTTTGGACAGTTTTTCAGAGATTATTCCATATTTTACTCTATCTTAAATATTAGAAAATTAGAAAAATGGGGAGAATAATGCTTTCATAATAATTCTAGTTTGTGAATGAGCAGGCAGAGGTGGAAAGTGCTTGCGGGTGAGATATAAACTCATTTAAAGTTAAACTTATGATGAACTTTCCAGCATTTGGCCTTAAATGCATGAAGTAGGATGGAAATTTCTTTGGTGTCAGAGTAATTCTGTTTGCTTCCTGCTTTAATTTTGATGGTAAAATTTAATCTGTTATTCTACTTCGAAAGAGGTTGTGCAAAAGGGATGTATGAAAGTAAAAATTATATGTCATAAGTAATATCACTCAGGTTGAGAATAATAAAGTTTCCTACTGCCAGAACTTCAGAAAAAAATCTTCATTAAAAATTGTCATTTGCAGAATTGCTATAAATCTTTCATTATATTGTTATTATCTGATTTTACTGTAATTCAGTGCATACTCTGACAACAGAGTCTGCAGATTTTGCTGAAAAAAAAAAAACAAACACCAAAAACCATGTCAATAATAAAGACCTCACAGGCAGCCATTTTACTGCAAGTTTATTGGTTTTGCCCAGGATTTAAAGAGGTATGAATGGGATTTTTCAAATGCACAGTTTAGGATTTTTGGTTTTTACTGATTTTTGTACGTGTGAAATATCATGAGTACTCTACAGATGTGTTGCAGAAAGATCCAAAAAACATCTTCAAGGCACTTACTAAAAGTGACACCGAATTATACTAACTGCCCATGGACTTCGAATAGAGGTTGATAGCTGATGAATGTTTTTGTTTTTGGCTGAAGTTTCATTTAAAAATAATAATTAAAAAAATCAGCTCCATAGATTAGATGTTTGGATATTAAAATTTGCAGTGTGTCAAATGACTAAGAGAGGAGAAGTGATGAGAATTAAGAGACTTGGCAGAGATGTGAATTACTGCTAAGGATTGTTAAATAATGGTACATATTCTGTAAGTACAAAGGGCCCAATAGTGTCTGAAGTTCAACTACAACAGCAGTTATTAAAATCATTCCATGTATTTTGTAGATGTCAGGATCAGTGTCAGTTCAGAACAAAGAGAACTGGAAAGGCCAAAGGATAAGGAAGATCTGAAAGATGCATGCTTCCCATGTCTTCCATCTTCTTCTTAAGGCTAACGAATATGACTACAAAGTTAGAAGTGTCTATCAGTTAATCCCAATACTCTCCTCTGCAAATATTTTTAGTTTCTATGCTGGTTTTGCTATACTTCAGTTAATCCATTTAAAGAAAGTTTTCTGTCCTAAATTCAGATTTTTCACCAAGTATCAGTACTTTTGGACTGCTTGGTTCTTAAGAGAGGAAGATCTGAAACTAGTGAATTTGCAACCTCCATGGCTCAAGTAGAGTTCATACTAAAAAGAAAATGGAGTTACTTCGTAGTCAACGTGGGGGTAATTGCTTAGCTATACAGAGCAGCAGCTTAGACTACTTTGTGCTCCATGAGAGATACCATGGGGACAGTTCAGAAGAGAAGGTTTTTATGCTTTAAAATAAAAAACGAATCAGTACACTCTTTTCTCAAAATACAGTAAAGCTTAGCAGATGAGTGATTAAAAGCTTCATCTGTAGTCAAGAGCAGTGTCAAATAAATGCCTGCATACTTTGTGCTGTCTTGAGCACCCAAACCTTATATTGTAAATTCACTAAAATGTAGTTGTATGTAAGCTGTGTAGATATCTTTGCACAGAAAGGAATTACCCAATGCCAGAAATTAAGATTACACAATGGTCATGTTCCCAAGAAAAAAAAATAAGAAAATACTCAAATTAAAATTCAGTACCAAAAAAAAAAAAAATCTAGTTATTAACTGTGGTTTGTGTCTAGATTGTTTTCCTTCATTCCTTTTTTTTTTTTTTTTTAACTTAAAAGTGGACTATCACATAAACATGTTTATTTTTAGTGTTCCATTAGCAAATTCAGGTTTCCCAGTGGTGTTACTGTGAAATAATTCTTGTGGTATCAGTGGGTCATTACCTCTGATTTCTCCAAATGCTACTCAAACAGTAGTTCACCATTCTCACTGTGTTCTTTCTGTTTCTGTGAAATATTAGAAAGCGTTTCTCTACATAGTTGTATCAGCATCCCATAGTCCTCAGTTTGTAGTATTGAAACACGTAAGGTATTCAAAAATAAAAACAAAAACCAACAAACAACAATAATACCAAACCACAAGCACTACTATCTCTTATAATGAGTATAGAAACATTTCAGAAGCTCAAAACCTAAAGCATAAATGAACCCAATCTTATGGTTGACTGCTATGGAATTAAGAAAGGGTCAAGTTACCACAGAAAAGCTAGACTTTACATGCATTGTGTACTTTTTTTGATATGGGTATGAAAGCTCTCCATATGATTTTTTTCACATGCTTGAGGATCACTGAATTCTGTCAGTGATCAAAATGCTGTCTTCTATGCATATAATTTAATTTTGCTGATTACTTTTTACATTTTGCTCTTGACATCTTCAATGTGTTTCTGTCTCATAAAATGGAATTTTATTTATTTTTTCATGGCGAACTAAATTTCCTTGAGTGGGAATCCATAAAGCATCCTTCTCCCTGCAGAAGAAGTATTAGCTGATGACTTCAGGACCAAATATAAATCACTCCTAAGAGAGGATATTGCTCACACAAAAGTGATTTGTAAACACTTAAATTAGTGCCACAGTACACCTCCATTTTTAAATAGATGCCTCTGTCTAAAATATGAATTCTGCCATGTATGTTGATGGTACTGTGGAACAGTATTTTATGAATGTTGAATTTTCTTTTAAATCATATGATAAATGATGAACTTAAGTTATGTTTCCTAACAACATGCACTTCATAGTTTTTATAATAGTAAACTACAGCCCACCCTGGACATGATGATGTTCTTAGCATAGTATGGAAAATGCTTATCCCCTTAATTTCTCTCTAGAGCATTTCTACTGGGATGTTGCATTGCATGCCATTTAGAAATATGCTTATACAGACCAGGTGACCTGCACACTGCAGATGAAGTTGGATTGTATTCCAATGGTGGCTGGGGAGAAGAATTAGAATCTCTAAAATGGGGGAAAATTCTACTGATAGTCATGAATATTTTTCACTTTTAAGAAGCAACAATGGAAAGCGGCCATAGAATCTGGCCTTTGTTTCTGCAGCGAAGAGGGGGAAAGTAAATTTTGTTCCGAATGTATTTCAATTTAATAAACATCTGTCATGTATATTTAAAACTGCCATTTCAGGATTGTAATTATATCATCTGAAAATAAGTCCTTCTCAAAAGAGAATTGAAGTGACAAGCTGAAGAAAATGAAACATGACATTGCTTGTTCTCCTTTCGTCCTACAACTAAAATTTAAATTAAGTTTCTTCTTGTCAGAAAGTATTTTAATTGGAAATTATTTTTGATTGCAGTTTTCAGAGAGGGATGGGATTCTCTTAGTAGATATACAGGAGTTGTTCAATGTCTCCTTAATATTTTACTAAATTAATCATTTGCAGATATTTTAAATAACTGGCAGATGTGCTGGTGTTTCTAAAGAAAGTTCAACAATTAAAAATGGATCTAAAGATTTTTGTTGCTCCTCAACACCTTTGCAAATAGCTGTGTTATGTCTGATGTTTAGCTATAGTTTCTTGTTGGGAGAAATGAATATTTGGTATTAGCAGTAACTAGACAGTAAAATTAGGCTGTTTCCGTTCAATTTATGTTTAATCCTAATTTCTCTTTTAAAAATCCTGAATAAAAGTTATGGAGTCATATTCTTATGGGAGGGACATATCTTAATATCCTTCTAAGTTCATTTACACTCATTCCACAGTCCTTTAATGAACTAAAAGAGCCTAATTAAATTTCTTCCTATATACATTCATTTTCAGCTTTCAGATGCTCTTCTTTGAGATTCTCTGTAATAACAATCTAAATTTCACAGAGGACAATGACATTTACGCCATGACCATCATACATGTTGGCTTTCAATATGAGTCAGTCTGTAGGGACAGAATTCTAGATGTTTGCCCTAATATCACTATTTCTAATATCACTAATATCATTATTTCTGAATTGACATAAATGCTTTTTTAACACCTGATTCAGCTGGTATCAGCTTATTCAGCAGATGGTGAAGCAGGAGCAGGGTATAGGAATGCATTTCTAAGGGGCTATCCAGCTGATGGTTTCATGGAAGTTGCACTCCAGAGAGTAGGTAGGTCTGCATAATAATAGGAGCACCTTGGGATTATTAGAAAAATTACAGAGCTGAAGCATTTGTTATATCAACATTTATTTTGGCTCCATGCATGAAACTCTCGGACAAGGAAAAAAGACTTGAGAAGGAAAACTCGATCTGAGATAGTTTTGTGTTATTCCATTTCAACCATGAGATGTAACAAATTCTGTTGCCCATTTTATCTTTCCATTAATTTGCTGTCCTAGAAATATTTGAATTGTTTCTGTGTTTCTTTGTTAATGTATCCTTGATAAACTATAAAACTTAAAGAAAGGTCAAACTGAAGGGATATGACAGTTTCCACACATAATTTCTGCCTTTTAAATGAGCTGTGAGTGACAGTTGTTAAATGTGCAGCAGGAGACATTTCTCAAGGGAATTTGTCAGATGTTGTGCATTCTAATCCCTGGAAGTCCAGAGAGTTCCATTAACATCATTAGATGTTTGAGGACACAAGAGGAAGACAGTAGAATCTGTGCTGAAGCTGATACAGATCTGGTGTGGACTTCTTGAGTGACTGGGAAGTTGTTGCCTTTGATTCTTGTGGCACACCTTGCAGCAGATCGAAGGCAGCTGTGTAGCTGAACAGGGGAATTAGAGGTAGCATGGCTTTTTGCTAGACTTCTGATTTCTTGCCATAGCTGAATTAGAGCATTAAGGTATCATCTTCTTGCCTCAAAGGAAAAATAATCACCAGGCTCTGTACCTCTCCACGTTTAGAGGTAGCAGTTTCAGTTAACAATAGGTGAAAGCATTTCTTTTAGCAATCTGGCCAAAGAGACAGTTGTAAGAGGTTCAGAGAAGCAAGCGGTGTGTGATTCAGGTAGAAGATTTCAGCAATTTGAAGTAGATTATTTTTTTAAGCCTGTCCAATTAGAAGATTTTAGAAATTGTTGTAAGCTTGGTTATGGCTGTGCTTGCAGTGGGTCCCTTACATTAAGGAATAATGTGCTTTCCTGCCTAACTTCCCCTCTGTGTGTCTGAAGCTTTCCCAGAAGTATGCTTTCCTGCCCCTCATCTTTTATGCCCCATAGATATCTCCATACTTCTGTCTAGCTTACCAACTGAACAAGAACCTAACCCACGCTGCTGCTTCTCCTGCTGGGTTAGATTCTTGCTCAGTCAGTAAACTAGCTCCTCTTGAGTTCCTGAGTGAATCAGCTCACAGAAATATCTAATGTCTTCCAAACGTGTCACGTGAGAAAAGAGATGAAACTTGTGTGTCTTCTCAGAGGGACAGTAAGCAAATCATCAGTGCAAGGAACTAGTGAGGCATTCCCTTAGCTTGGCTGTTTGGGGAATCTTCCCCCGGGATCATGACTTACTGCCACTTTATGTATGTAGTTTACTGATGTGAAATTGTTCTTTCTTTCCAGCATGTGTAGTGCCTGAAGGCTTATTTAGAAATCCAATATGGAGCTTACATGTGAAAATTTTGATGCAGTAGTTTTCAAAAACAGAAAGTCCTCAAAAGTTATACTCCCTTTCATCCTGCAATAGAATATCGGATAAGGCTTGCAAAAATCTTTTACCTTACAGAATAGCAGTTGTATTGTATCTGATTGCACAGCCCCTCTGGATTCACTGTGCAGGTCTCTGTAAAGGGCATTGATTTCCTCCCAGGAACAGAATGACACAGTTTAAGGTACGTTCTTCCTTGGAAAAAAAAAAAAGCTCTCAGTGCTGTATCATCACCACCAATATGGCTCTTCTTTCCCAGAGAGTAAGAAGAAAGATTTGTTTCTTACATAGTAAAAAATTCCACTGGCAATAGCCTCAAGCCTGAAGTGACTTTTTCATCTTGCCTAATTCATTAAGGACTGGGTGAGTCTTACATGAGAACTGCTTTCAGGGAGTAGAAAATCTTTCAAATTAAGTTCTCTTTGGCTTCACTGGAAGCAGAGAAAAGGATTTGATAAAAGACATATTTCTTGGCTAGCAGCTCCTTTAACAATTGTAATCTTTCTGTGTACATAAAAATGTGTATATATGCAAATCTATATAAGTGCATATATACAGACTGCTGTATTGTGCTTTTTTTTTTTTTTTTTTTTTTTTGCGTTGAGGGTTCTTTAAGAGTTGATTTTGTAACTGGTTTGCCTTCAATTGGAAAATGCAGTGCAATTTCATATGATTTGCTGTGGCTGTTGTGTATCACAATGAAAGGACAATTACCTCACGTTGAAAGGTGTAGATAAAATTAGATCAAGCTTTTACTAAAGCAGCTACAAAAATGGAGTCTTACACCTTTAGAGAGGATGTAATCTAAAAACAAAATAAAGACTTTAAGCTGTGTAAAATGGCGTACATTTGGTGCTTGTTTGGTTTTTTAAGCCTTCAAATAGATCCTAACTCCTTCAAGGTATGAGATGAAGAATACCTGGGTTCAAAAGTTTTTATTAGAACTTCTGTAAGATACTTTCTACTGGCATCGGTGTATCAGTTTATTTTTCCCCGTAGTTCACACATCATAGTTTATCAGAATACACATGAGGTAAGGAGAAATTGTTCACGTGATCTGCCATATAGTGTTATTTCTGGAAGGCAAAATGATTTGTGATTTGATCTTAGTGACTTAGTAATTTACTCCTACTTGAACAGATGAGATTTAAATTAATGGGGAGATACTAGTTTCTAATATAAAAAGCAAAATGTTTTTCTTTTCCGAAATTATGGAAAGAAGTGTGTGATTTCCATTTCGCAAAGAAGGAAGACAGAAAAATGACACAGATTTTAGAATATAAATTAAGAATTTATATGACATTTTGAGGAAATGGATAGAAGATGCTGTGCTTCAGCTGGACCAAACACTGTCTTTTCCAATCCTATCCAGAGAAAATAAATTACATAGTATAATTGAGACTATTACTGATAAGTATAATGGATCAAACAGGATATTCTAAGTTTCAATAAGTAGTTGTAAGAAAGGTAACTTTCTAAGCCCTTTCCTATATTGTTTCCCTGTTTTTCTGCAAGTCTATCTCAGAAAATAGACAGTATCTTTAAAACAAATCATACAGTGCTGTGGAAAACATACTAGAATGTTTTATATCATTTTAAATATGTTTTTTTGTATTGAGTTATAAATATTGAAGAAAACCAGGAAAGCATGTTATAGCTTTTTCCTTATAAATGTATTTCCTATTTATATATTCGCATAGCAGTAATCACTCAAAGATATGATGGCTGATTTGAGACTTATAGATTTAAAAAAACTATTCATGTTTTGAATAGAAGGCTAAGAAATGAATAATCACGTGTGTAATAAGTCTAGCAAAAAGTCCTTAACAGAAGGAAAAAAGAGCAGCAAGTAGTAGTTCAAGGATTTGTGGTAGGATTCACTTGTACCTAACGTAGGCATTTAAGGAAGATCTAGTACTCTAGTACAGGTTATGAGGAAGGAGCACTTTTGTTTTCAGGTGTGTTGGACAGTCCATCAAAAATGCCTATTTCTTTTCACTGATGAAGATACGGTGATTCAGAATGACGTGTTTAAGGGCATAAACTAGGTAGTACAAGCTCTCTTAGACATAAGTAGGTGACTACTCATCTACTAGCATGAGAAGATTTCACAATAAATAGTTTGAGTTAGAATTTTAAATGATTTTTTTTTTTTTTTGCATGTATGTATATGAGTAAAGAAGGGAATCTAGATGAAGAAAAATATGCAGGAAAACTTCCTATTGAAGAGTAAACTATGAAATAAATACCCTAAATGAATGCTTATAATTTGATGTAGAATAAAAAAAAAAGAACCCAACAGCACTTGTTAGTATGCTTTACAACAGCAACATAAACAGCATCAAAAATAAGCCCTCTATGGGCAAAGTTCCTATCAGAAAATATAATTTTTGGAGTTAAAAATTGTTCCTTTCCTACTTTTAGAGGTGTAACTTAGAGATTGATTTTGATGTAAATTGAGAGTTTTCCCTTGTGTGGAATTAGAAATAATTATCAATCTTCACGCATAACTTTCTTATTTTGAAGGTTTCAAAAAAGTAAAACAAGTAATCGAAAGAGAACATGCACTTTAAAAGGCCTACAAAAATAAGTCATTTAAGGAATGTAGAATATGGAGCAATCAGTAGATATCCCACACATCTGATGAGCACTGATTTATCAATGAATGTGATGAAAAAGTAAACAGGTGAAAAGCATCCATGCTATTTCTGAAAAACTGGCTTTTATGAAGAACAGTCATTTCTGTGTATCCAGATGTTCACATAATAAGGTGCTATTTAAGGTTAGCACAAACTTCCCTCTATCTTGCTAGTCTTTAAAAGATATAATTTGAGTACTTCAGAAAAAAAAATGCAAATCAACACATGTAGGCATGGCAGAAGAATGGAAACAAGAAAGGATTTGAAATGTTATTATATCCACATTGTTTTTAGATTTTGTGAGTCATCCAGGCTTCTCTTCCATAGAAAATTGCTTCAAAAATTGCTCCAGGCAGTTAGCTCAAAAATCATGTTTCCAGATTTGTTCATAGACTTACAACACTTGTTCACATCTGCTCACTCGAAATGGACACAAACAAATACTTTGGTTTTATTCCCTGTCTTTGAACTTAACTAAGGTGCAAGCTTATCTGAAATGTAGGTATCTGTGACTGTGAAATATTTAAGAATTCTTTCCTTGCCTCCTTTTTTTTTAAGCAGCAAAGCAGTTGGTTAGAAGAAAAAAAGTGATGGATGAAATTAGAAGGCTTCTTACATATTTAATCATTTAAATAAACCAGATTAGAGTTTCAAAGGTAATGATTTTACCAAGAGGTGGGGCTAATCAATATGTCTGAAATTAGGCCTTTTTCCTTTTACGTGGCTGGAGATTTTGTAGCCTCGTTTTAGACAATGAGGATGTTGTATTTAGTTGTATTGTCTTAATTCTAGCTACCTCATGAAAAGTGGCAATGGAGTGATCATGTCAGTGTCACATCAGTATTCCAGGTTCAGTAATGTGGAAGTAATATTTTTAAAACATATTTTACAGGAAAAAAAATGTTCTTCAAATACAGGTGCATGTCAAATACAAAGGCTATGAAGGATATGAAATGAGCTAATGGAAAGAGGAAGACAGGAATGCATTTTATTTCTTCCTCTTTAATCACTGGAAAATCCATTTTCAGCTAATCAGATTTTGATGTGCAGGATGATAGGTTCTTGCAAGTTCAAAAATAGGTGTTTCATCTGAAGGCTCTCCGCGCTGTAGCCTGTACTTCACTTGACCTGTTCCTTTAACGCACATGTTAGCAGATAAGGAAATAATGGAAAAGCTTTAAAAATCATTTACCGAGAAAAAAAGTATATTTAACACTTGCCACAGATGACAAGCTTAAAGGTGCTTTTCATGTGTTCATGGATATAGAGTGTTTATTTTCCCAGGTTTAAGTTTTTCAAATCTCAGATTCTTGAACAAAATGGCAGTATGTTAAACTCTAGATGGGTTTAAATCAAATGACTGCAGACCCTGGCAGATCAGCACTTTTTCTGGTTGCTATTCTTTGTGTTCAATTTCCTTGTGAACAACATGTATAGAAGCCATGACTACATTGCTATAACCTCAAACATAGGTAATGCTGATCTTAGCTTGAGTTTCCTTAGATCGTGCCTCTGTGGGAACTCCCTGAGGCTTCCTTGTTATACGTTAATGAGGAATTCTGCATCTTCGTTTATTGTGAAGATCTATTTGAGTGTCTGAAGAATTGTGTAAAAGGTAATATTGACATTTTCTGTGAAACAGATTTACGTGGGCTGTTCTGAACAATGAATGCATTATCTTGAACTGAGGTCTTGACCTGTGAGTATCAGGCTGAGATCTAATTGAGTTGTCAGAATGCGTTCATTTTCATTCTAGGCTTCAAGTTCATTTTCTTGTAGGTATCAGTGATTGTTGTGTGGTCTTAAAGTACGGTACACACAATGACAACTGAAGTGATATTTGACCATATACATAGATTTTAGGTCTTTGTTCATTGTGTTTTTGCTGTTCTGTGACTAACGCTCATTTATATTAAATTATCATACCTGCCCAAATCCTGGTTAGTTACAAAAATGGTTTTGATCATTAGAGATGTTGACTTAAATTTTGCAAGTGCTGGAAATCAGATGTACTCTGCAGCTAGTATAATATTTATATATTTTCTAAAATTTACTAAATCAGTAAGATTAAGTTACTGAATAGAACATGTCAGATTGGTTGAAGGTAAACAAGAATGTGTATTCAACATAACTTGCACTGTAGCCAATGGTACTGAAATCCCAAATCTAGGAAATTTCTGTAGAGATGTATTTACCTGACTTTAAAGTACCATCCTACCCAAGGTAGCAGTAATGAGCCAAACAAATGCACCATGAGATTGGTGTTATTGCAGCATAAATAGCGCATACATGTACCTCAAATTTTGGTCACAAATCCAGATTTGTGAAACAGAACTGAAACAAGGAAGTGAATTATACCCATATTGGATAAGGTAGTCTGAATAATTCTTAAACTGAACAAAGAACTTGTTGCATTAAACATGCACACAGTTTTCCAAGACATTAATGGAGGAAAGGCTGCTGTGTTGCCCCATTTAAGTAATACAAAGCTGTATTGTAAAGCTGTATGAAAAAAGCTTCACATTTTGCAGAAGTTTTGAAAATGCATATTTAAAAATGGTGGCAGAGTCTGTTCTCACTCTGCTGACCAACGTGAAAAGTGCAGAGCTTTTTATTAATAAAACGTTGACCCAATTGTACTAAAAAATTAAAGCAACTCACTAATTCTTTTTATCTCCAGTAAAGACAAGGCTTATGTTACAGGTTTTCAGAACAATAAGGATATTGGCATTCAGCAGAGGCTGCGTTACATTTGTAGTAGACTTGAAACCACTTGGTTCATTTGCTGTCTGAACCTTAAGCGTGGGCTGTGATACTACAGGACTGTGCAGGTGATAGGATTTCCATAGGGATGGTTGCTGAAACTAATGCCTCTTGGGGAGAGGAAGGCAGGAACAGATTTTAAGTGCTGGTCTGTGGCTTTCAGCATTCACAACCAGAGCAGGTGTAAGTGGATTCTTATATGTAGTGGTTTTAATGTAACTGGTGCTCCACTGATTCATGTTGGTTACTGTAGTTCTTTAGAAGTTAGGACACGTCTTTCATGTTAGAAATAAATATTCTGCCCCATGGAAACCAATGCTTTTATTAATTCATTCTGTTAATTAATTAGCATATTGCAATGCTCATTCCCTGAACTGAAAAGCTGGGAAACAGTATTCATTTCATGAAAATACTCAGCTACTATTTTAATCCTTCACTTTTGCTGTCTGAGATGCTATGATGTATTTATAGTATTTTTTTTTTTTTTTTTTTGAAATTAAAAAAAGAACAAACAACCACAGGCAAGTTGAGCAGAAATGCTTTACAAGCTTGTAAATTCTCATGAGGCTTTTCAGATAAACATTCTCCTTCTTAAAGTGTCTGATGGGTATGCTTATGAAATGCAAGGTTTTTATTTGACTGCATTAAAAGAGAGAATTCTTGATTTGTCCCAGATACTTCTTACCTTCCAAAAACTTTTCTGCGTGTCCTGATTTTAACTGGGCCATTTAATTTCTGTTAACTTCAGTCTGTACAACAAACAAAACACGAGAGACAAAATAACTTTTTAGAAGTAATTCTAAGCATGGAAGTTTAGTGGAAGAGTGAAGCATCATTAATTTTATCAGGCCATATAATCAGAAGGAAAAATAAGTTTAAATAAGAGGTCAAAATCATGAGTATTTATAGTTATTAGTAGTTTTATGGGGCGTTCAGAATTGATATTCCCTGTTGACTCATAAACTTATTTTTACAATTGACAAATCTAATTGCTATGCCACGGTCATTATTTATTTATTTAGTGTGCTAAAGATGTTGAAAATTATATTCTGTCCTCGGAACTTTTAATTGCTAGAACCAAAAGTGATACCTCAGCCTGCGCTTCGCTCCGACGTCAGAACCTTGGATGATAATACATGAGCTTTTGGAAAAGCTAACATCACAGTAACTGTATGAGGCTCTATAGTGGGAAGGAGAAAAAACACATTGGAGAACAGTTTATTTTAGGGAAAGTTTGTAGAGCTGTTGAGGAAGCTGTATCCCATTTTCAGCACAGCAATGTACTGAGGATTTTTCTAGGTGACCGGCACTGAATATGAGCAGGCATATGCTTAAGAACTGCACAACGATTGTCCTTCATTAAAATTTGGTTATGAAGTAATCGTTTATGAAGCCAAGTGTGGCAGCACAGTTGAATGCCCATGCCTGCATATGCATGGCCCTTGCTAACTTGCTCCATCTAGGGGATTCTTTGCATAATTTGTTTTCTCTTTACGTATTTTAAGCCTTTTAAGTAAAAAGAAAAAAAAAAAGAAAAATTAAAATGTAGCTACAGTCGTGTAATCAAAGCAAGAACCAGCCTGCAAGCACAAGGAGTGTACTTTATGGATGCAATGATATGATCACAGCAATCGTCTTACCCACTGTTGTTTAGTAAACATATAAAACCAGTTTGCGTGTTCAGCCCACATAGAGGGTTTTTTTGACCTCGTATTTAATCTGTTGTTAAACAGTTTTGGTTTGAAAAAGAATTAATATTGGAATGAAATTTGGGATGTCTTGCAGAGCTTGAAAATAAGTAAATGTAGGTTTGATGCTGAATGTGGTATTTTGTGTAGGGCATTTTGGCTCTCTCATACAGTAGCGTAGCAATACTTCTGATTTCCTCACCCAGAACCACAGATGCTGCTAATAAGCTGTTGCTTGTCTTTCTTGCTTGACCATTCCCTGTGTTGACCATCCATTATAGAGGTACTGAAGTCAAAGACTGGATCAGTTGCTAACTGTAAGAAGTGAGTGTTTCACCACATTAGACTCTGCTAATTAGCTCTAAATGACACCTAGGCCTGAATTAGAACATTTGACTTCCTTCCAGATATGTTATTTCGTATTCATTAACACTGATTTTTAGCATGTTAACAATGTAAAAATACTTTCATTGAGCTAAAGATGTGCATAATATTTTCATCACTAATACCAGCATCATTAGCAGTATATTTTAAAGGCATTTGGTTGTAAGGGGGAACGTCGTGTGCAAAATTAAAATAACTATCACCTCATTAGTTACAACCCCATCAAAATATTTAATTTGTGAATTAACTCATTCCTAGACATAAGCAGAATGAAAAGCAGTGCTTCAGTCTGCTGAGGTTTTTAAAAACAAAAATGGAGTTTAATGAACAGGAGAGCAGAGTGAGTTAACACCAGGAATGGATACATGAGCTGAAACCTGAGAAATAACAAAGCTGCATTTGGTCACTAAAGGGGAAAAAAAAAAAAAAAAATACAAGGAAAAAAAAAGAGAAAAAGGTGAAGGAAGGAAGGAAATCTCAATAGAAAAAACTGTCTAAGTGAGAATCTCAGAGCAGTGTGAACTTTGGATGGCTGAGGATTGTAGTGTTGAAAAATATTTGCACTGGGGCACTTTTTAGTGTGACATTTCATTGATGTTCCCAATCCAGGCAACTCTCTTCAGAAGCCTAGGAGTGCTTTAGCTGGTGCAAGCTCTAGCTGTATTGGTATTAAAGGACATGGAAGCGTGTATCCCATGCTTGAGTCCTGCTGAGTTATATGCTTTTTAGTGTCCCTGGATCACCAAGGGGTACCAGCCTGGAATTTTGTCCTTCAGTCATAACTAAGCCATCTGATAGAGATGCAGCATCTGAAAACTCATCCAAATTGAATGCCAAAACCAGATCTAATTAAGAAATCTGACTCTTTTAAGTACTGCAAAGGATGTGGGTTAGTGGTGCTCCCATCAACTCTGCAACACCTCTTATTTCAGAATAGTCCTTGATGGTTGGACTCTCTCGGGGTACTTGCCCAAACCTTTACATACGGTCATTCTCACCTCTGCCTCGGCCATGACCTCCTTAGTGCCCTTGCCCTGCCTTCACAAAGCCTGGAGTCACGATTTCTCTCGCCCTCACCTGCACAAGGTTTTGAACTTTGCTTCCTGTCTCTTATTGAATGACTGAGCCACTTACAGCTTTGGCATTTTCTTTTAACCTTTCTAGAGATTTAGCTTATGGCCAGATCTGTGTGTTCTCACTGTGATGCTCTCTGTTAGATACTGAAAATATAACTTGTATTGTCTTGCAATGTACACAGCAAATTACTCTTATTACTCATCTCCAGTCTTTTGCTGCAGCAATCCATTACAAAAGAAATAACCACCAAATCTTACAGAAAAGGGCAAAAAGAGCAGCTAAGCTGAAATCACAGCTGCTTTTCTCTGTTATCTATTGATGACTGCTTCCAAATAATTCTGCTGTTTGTGTATCCTCTGATTCAAGATTCTCAGGCTCTTGTCTCAAAGTGAAAATGCCTTTCAATGCCTTTGAGAGCAAAAGTAATCATTTATACACCAGTTCCACTGATGTGGAATATTAAACATGGAAATACCAGAAGTCTAGGCCAAAATCAGCTAGAAAACTTGAATTCATAAAATGTACTTAAATCACTATTAAAAATTAAAAACATACAGGAAGAACTAGAATTATTCAGTTTTCTAAATGAGACCCTGTGTGTGCTCATTTTCTCTTTTTAAATGCCTTGCAGATGCTTAATGGCATGATTAATATGGAAAGAAATCAGTGAGTTCTTGCATTATCTTTTGCTTTAACAGTTCACGTTTGTACTTGGCAATGCAAGAAATCAGCAGCAATGAAGATCTCAATACCTTGGAGTGCGTTTCCTGTTTGACAGTAAAAATTGCACCTGCACGAGTTAGGACACCATTTCGAAAATAAGTTTCTGTAACTAGAAAATTGGGCTTGAAAGCCTACAAGAGAAAGCTTTTTGTGCAATTTTAGACAGCTTCTGCTTTCACTGCAGTAGAAATCTCACACAAGTAGTTCTTTGCACAGTGGGCATCAACAGTTGTGGTTGTTTTAGATGTGGTTTGGGAAGGGTAATAAATATTAAACCTAATCTTCTGTGTCTCTGATACAGGCAGATAAAGCTGTCTGCTTAAATAGGTGAGGGTATTGTTGTTAAAGGCAGGTAATAAGTTTCAGTATGTGTGGTACATTTGATTCTAGGCGTAGTTACATGTTTTATAGACTTTATTTGGAAATCAAAAGTGAAAAGTCTGAGTACGTGTCTGTATGTCTCAAATATTTATTTGTCATCCCAACTACTGCTCAGTTGAAACATTTGGAGCTTCTCTATCTGATCCCACGAGATGTCCCATAAAAGAGTTTTGCCTGTGGGTATCAATATCTATATGCAACACAGCTGTTAGACTCAGCAGTGTGATAGATTCAGCTTTTATGAACATAATGAAATGGAATTTTTAAATGCAGTAAAAACAGACATAAGATGGCATATCAAACAGAATAGAGTCCGTCTGTGTTCTCCTTTTCAGGAGCACTGTACACTTCTGTTGCCTTTTAAAAGTAAGAACTGCTCAGGAGATTCTGCATCCTACTTTCCACATGCTGAAACAAGGGCTGCTCTGCTCTGCACAAATCAAATCAGGCTGAATTGCATATTAATCAGAGCCCCTTTAGCAATGCTTGCCACTCAGCAGCAAGACTGTAACACTTTCATCCTTGTACAGAATGTGCTGTCATAATTGGTTTGTGTTAGGTGTTAGAAACATCTTGTGACTGAATGACCTGTAACTAATAAGAAGCAATGCTCAAATGAAATGAAGGTCCTTGTCTTTCAAGCACTATACAAATGGGTTCCATCTGGCAGTGTAGTGACTAAATGTGTGATTTATGTTGGACTCTTATGTGTTATAGGGTGTGAGATTTAAAGATCCTCATCAGAATGCATTGCTTCCTGCTACAGCTTTGAAGCTTTTGAACCTTACAGGAAGCTTGAAAGACAAGGAAAGGTTAATTAGGAAAAAAAAAATAAGAAATTTTAGTTTAGAAATGTTAAGGTTAAATTAGGTTAAACAGCACGCCTTTGCTATCCTGTTTAGTTTTCAGATGATATCTGACTGAGCAAAAGGGTCAAATGGAGTCTGTTGAAAATGAAAGCCAACAGTGACGTGGTTAAAACGTTCACCTGGAAAACATTCTCTGGAACTTTCATATAAGGGTTTAAACCACAGTTTGTCTTTAATGGGACCATACTGGAGTTGATTTACTTGTTTCTTGATACATAAGTCATTGAAACCAGTGCTTTCCAATTAAAAGTGATGGTCCTGAAGGATCAGCGTTTCCTGATGAGAAGTGTTTAATAACAAAATACTAATTGGTTGTAATGAAGATAGTGTCTCATAGTTTGGAGGTCCTGGTATTTTCCTACGGGAATAACATTTCTTGAAATGAAGGGAATATTTCTTGCTGTCACATGTTCAAGGTAAACCTGACCAGCACATTAAATTGTACTTGAAAAAATATTGCAGAGATCACTGGTGGCTTTGTGCATGCGGATCAGCTTTAGCACTGCTTTTCACACCAGCACTGATATTTTTTCCTCTTTTCTTTCATTCTTTGTTCCTCTTACAGCAGCCTTGAGCTCCTTAATAGCAACACCTTGGGACAGAAGGTATTTCTGCTGTATTTGCTTATTCTTGCCTGGGAACAGTATGATTTAATGGAGTAGGTTGATAGCTGACAGGGATGCTGTGTGATTGCTTCCTGCACACTGTGATCCAGGGAGAGAGGTTTGGAGGAATGTGGCAGAGCAAGGAGAGCAGTGACAGGCAGTTCTTCTTTCTCTGGCGAGAGCAGCAAAGTATGTTCATTTGGGAACAGGTATCAGGAGTGCAGGTGTAAGAGGAAAAACTACAAGCTGGGAGCTTCTCACATAGGAAACAAAAAGAAACACCCAAAAGGAGCAGGGAGCACATATCCAGCCAAGCCTCAGTGATTATGGAGAAAAAGAGAATTCCTAGGAGGTCTGTTTGAGTTTGTTACAGTTTGAGAAGGCAGTGAAAATTGCTGGAGGAAGAGCAAAATTGATACCATCCGATAGCACACAGTGCTCAGGGGGATCTTTTTCGTTTTTTTTTTTTCCTAGTTTTTTTAATCTATCTTACATAGTGAAGTTGTTTTTGTTTTTGTTTGTTTGTTTTTTAGTTTTTTCTTTAGAAAATAAGAAGACTCATATTACTCACTATATGTCTTGAAATTTTTTCTGGCTGCTGCAGTTAGTATCCTAATATGACACCAGACAGAGAATAATAGTCTTTTCTATTTCAATGCCTGGCTGATTCATCCTTGAGAAAAGATAGTGTATAAAGAGCACCTGCTCCTCTCAACTCTGTCCAACCTCCATCCAAATATATTGCTACAGATTCAGTTTTCTTTCAAGGTATCCATCTTTCCTGGATAAGTTTTGGTGATTTTTTCCCTTTCGGACTCCAACAGAAGCTCTCTCTGAAGCTGCATGATTTTAAGATACGACCTATAATTTTAAGATACTATTGATTTGTAGTATTGCTATTATCATGTCTACAACTAAGGCAGTTCTTTATATGTCTTCACACATCTATACTGAGAAATGCTCTTGTTCTATTTGGGGCCAGGGAGAAGTAACTTTAGTCCCTTCAGCCTTTCTTGAAATGCAGTATTATAACATTTTGGGCAAAAATACATTCTAGAACTCAAGTGATGAGGCATTATACAAAAATAAATACATCAGGTAAGGGAAATGTAAGATTCAGTTCATCTCTGTTCCATGCACTATTCACTGTTATTGAATTAGGAAGCTTTACTAGAGATACTACGGTGGAGAGATGAGCTGCTCCACCCCAGACAACTGTGCTGCATTCAATTGCATGTTTCTGCAAGGCTCAAAAGTACAGCAGAGCTTCGTTAGTCAACCAGTAGAGCAATAGGCAATACCTTCAGGAAGCACTCTTTAAAATGATGGCTAGCAAAGACAAATTACATTGTCTGGTCTAAACCTCCATTAGGGCTAAGAGGCAAATCTAAATGGCACTTGTATTGCAGTTCTTATTGCTGTGTCTTACCTTCAAAACCTTGTCATAGGTCACTCTTTCTCATTCAGGGCTATTTTATTCCTGCTGTTACTGGTGTATAACTCAGTCTTGGACCAGGATGTGTCACATAGTAGTATGAACACAATATAAAAACTCCTTAACCCTTTATTAAAGAGAAATTGTGGTAAATATATAAGTAAAGCAAAGCCAATGGGTAAAACAGGCACAAGTGAAACCCCAGGTTTTCTCCGTGATTGACAATAAATCGAGCTGAGAAGGACGTTGAGAGAGGGTACTGCAGCACCTCTGGTGGCCTCATGCATTGCAGCAGGAAACTTGAAAGCCTGCTGGAGATAAGAAATGGGGTGATAATGGTAACAGAATAACTGCTGCTTGTTTCTTATCTAGATTATCTTTGTCAAACATGTGAGTTAAGCTTAAGCAAAACAGTGAATTTGGTCTGTCTACTGAGATCCATGTTTCAGACCCAGAAGGTGCTACATGAACTGTTCTCTCTGCTTTTTGGGGGGGATTACTTTATAGATGTCCTGGAGGCATTTTATCATGTATGTCATTCTGTTGTAATTGGAACACCACTACTTTGCAATACGTACATCTTTCTGTGGTGTAACAGCCACTTCTCACTGCTACATCGTTAGTCATGTCAGTAAAATGCCCCTGAAGCTTTAAGTCATTCTAGAAGAGGAGCTGCAACTAACAGCACTACTTCTTGAAAACCAAGTAAAATAACACAGTGTAATTCTCGTCCCACAGAGACATGTTCTTGTAATAGATTTCCACTCACCCACCTGCCTTCTGTGCGTAGCAAGGGATATACATTGTATGATCTGAAGTGATAATTAGAAATGATGATTGGTGGCCACAGGAGGGACTGCGGATCCAAAGCAATAAATGTATTTCAACAGAATGAGATGTTATCTTCTCTGAAGATGGTTCAATACCACAACTCCTTAGAATTAAGTGTGTGAGTTCCTAATCTAGAGGACTTAAAGTAGAGTAGTATTTACAATTTACTTTTCACAAGAGGTATCATCATAAGTGCAATAGGAGTAGTTTCTTATCGTGTTAAAGATTCATAGGAATTGTAGCAGTTGAAGCAGGGGTTTGGAGGATGTCTGGCTTTTTATTTGGTGACAGCTATTCCTTTATGTCCCATGGAGAGAATTCCTTTTACTGTGTAATGGACGAAGCCCACTGAGATGTGATGCAGGCAGACTAAATTGCACATCCATGCTTTTACAGCAATGATCTTGTGCAGAGCATACTTAAGTCTATTTGGACCATCCTGTGATACATTTCTACCTTTAATATTGGAGACTGTTATTCCAAGATGTAACAAATGTAATTGGGATGGCAACTATTTGAATACTGTATTGACTAGAATTTAATTTTGCTTCCCAAATTAGCATGTTTCATTACTGTCCTTTTCCTAGTGATAAGCAAGATAATTCATTTTGGGTATTTCTGCACCACAAAAAACATAAAATTATTTCAACTGTAAATTGCTGTAGGTGTCATTAAAATTCTCCCTAAACAAGCTGAATACATTCCACATACTTTTTTGGAGACACTTGCAGCTATTTTTAAACCACCTGCTGTTTCTGTACATATTCAGATCGTAATGGGGAGACACTGCTGAGCAATTCAATAGAAAATCATTTAAATAGAAAGGGACATAAGAGCAAGTGACAGAAAGTTCAGTATGTTAATGCACTAGTTTTAAGTATTTGTCTCCCCTGTGATCTCCCCCAAGTGCTCTTCTTCTGCATGTCAAGCTTCAGATATGGCTGCTTCACTAAAATAATTTTGGTGTAATTGCATTCAGCCTCACAATTTTCTGTTAGGAAGCCAGAGCCTTGTAGCACCAAGGGAGAGCTTACGGAGAGTCTCCAGAGAGAGTCAGCAATGACGAGCAAATGACTGCCTGGAAGTGTGAAATTGTAGCAACTGAATGCATGGAAGGTTGCACAGTGTTTGTCCTGTGCTCTGGGTAGCAGTGAGAGCACCTGTGTATATTTGCACTAGAGTTCAAGACCTTATGTAGTGTCTGCATTAAGTATTTTTCATCTTTTTTCTCATTTTTTAAGTGGTCCATGTGACTCTTTTCAGTTAGTTCTAAGTCTTGTTCCTGTAGAAAAAAATGAAAGATTAGCTTTTTTCTTGCTCACTTGCAAATGAGAGGAGGATAAACCAGAGAAGGAGAAAAGGTACTTCTGCTTTGACCATGCTTCTTTTCATGGCAGGTTTATAGTTTCTCCCAAGTTCTGCATGCCCTGTGTATTTATGGACATTCACATCACTCTTCTAATCCTTATAGCCACCAGGCTTTCCAGACATACATGGTATTAAAACGATGTCATTTTTTGCTCTATTTAAGTAGCCTGGTGAGATTAACAGTCAAGGTGACAATGGGTATCTGCTAGGAAGGTGGAAAAATTTCCACATTTTTCCTACTTTTCCACCTCTTTTTCCTGCTTATTACAGTATATTCTTTATTTCCTTCAAGTATATTGCAGCAGGTGACTTTTACTGACAAGAAATTCCAAACCCACAAAGCAATGAGGTGGTGTCTAACAGTCACTGGCATTAGGCATCGCCCAGCTTTGGGGTCACTGGTACACCAGCATGGTAAGCTGTATTCCCTAATTGAGTCATGGATTCAGCAGGAGCAGTGGCAGGGTGGGAATTGTGTTTGATAAATGATCTAAAGCAGCAACCTGAAGCTGACTTCTGCTAGGAAGTTTAGTAAGGCAGGACAGCCTGAGATAAGATTGCATTATACACTAGCCTCAGGAGACAAGCTCCTAGCCTCTGGTTGTCTGCAGGATTTTGAGAAGCTGTTAGCAGTGCTGCTTTTAGTTTTCTCAAGTACATTTTTTGTCCACTTAAATCAGCTTGTTCAGAGTTGGCCTCCTTGCTTTACAGAAGGCAAAGTGTTTAAAGCACTAGAGAGAGAAAAGAAAAAAAGCTGAATTTCTGTGTGTTGACAATTACAGTCAAACTGAATAGCCAACTTAGTAGTAGTAGAGATTCAGCTGAAGCTTCATGCAGCTTTGAGCTAGTAATGAGCAAGTTAATGCTGGGACTGGAAATGGTGTAGCTACATCAGCACATTGGTGAACTAATTAGCTCTTCTGGCAGACAGAGCTGATTAGTTCCAGTGGAGGGCTCTATTAACAGCCCTAGTCCTTACAGGATACCAATCAGGCATCTCTTGCTGCCCTTTGCCACGTAGCACGCTCTGGGATCACTTTTTGTGCTGGGCTCTGTTGTCAAGTTAGATGTGTCCCAGTGTGATTTGGTGAATTAGACTCTTTGCTTGGTCACAAGGCAGAAAAACAGTTCTTTCTAAAAACAGCAACAGTGCCCCCAGGGACAGGAAGAACATTCAGACCAGGATCGATAACCAGTGTCAGATTCTGCCTCGAAGGCTGCATAGCCAGTGCAGTTCAGGGTTTGTTTGATGTCTGGTTCTGCTGGAAAGTGTTTATAACTGAGGTTCTATATGACAAGATCATCATTTCGTAGTGGTTCAAAAGGCTGTATGGAAGCCACTAGCTACACTGTGCAACTGCTGGCCACAGTTTGGATGCCACTGAAACCTAATTTATCCCTGTTTCCCTTAAATTTAATGATAAACATGGAATAATCTGGACACTGGATTCAGAGCAGTGTTTGCAGAGTAAGCTGTGCGTTATTTTGCTTAATGCCAGGGAATTTATGATAGCTTAGGCCATGAAATGTTTAATTTATTTCTCATGTAATTTATAATAAATTATAGACTAAATGACCTAAATGAGGTAGGCATTGTTTTTATTTAATCTTAACTTCAAGTCCTAACAAGAGGCTTATCATGTTTAAACAGCCTTTCATCATTGGTCAGTGATGGACTGCAGTCTGCCTTGCTAGTGACTGAAATTTCATTAGCCTTAGGTTTGGTCTTTAGATGGCCATTATTGTTTATTGTGCCCTTTTAAAAAGTGAATAAATTAAAGAGAAAATAAAACAAAAGAATTTGTTGTCAGAGGAGAGTGACAGCTGCTTCTGAGTTCAGGTAGAAGGCAAGAAAATAAAGGGAAGAGACTGATGGAATGAGGTGGCGATGTTTTGAAATTCAAAGATAAGGATATGAGAAGGAACACTTGTTTTCAAGGATGAAGGGCTTAAGTTTGGTATTTTCATGTACAATTCAATCTATTTTGTGAATCCCTTTAATTCTCAATGCTTGGCTTTTATACAAATGTGTTTTTCGTCCCAAGAGGAAAACAGAGTGCCTGTTACCCATTGCCTAGTAGTAGTTGGTGGTGCCAAAGTTTAGGATCTTTAAAACCAGATGCACTCCAAAGCAGTCAGCAAACTTTGCATGAGCTGGGGAAGATCATCCAGCCTGTGCCAGAAAGCAGGAGAGGCAGATTCTTCAGTCAGCCCTAGCCTCTGAAACTGTCTTGTGTATCTGGAACTGCCTGCTTACTTATTGCTAGTGCCAAAATATGAGACTCACTTGTCAAAAAGTTTGTTAGTAGTCTAAACCTATTAACCCATCATTACACAACTGTTTCTGAACAGTGGAATAAAAAGGAAATCCCCAGAAGTTTCTGTTGCACTTTGGTGATGGGCAGATATCCTAGGTTAGCTGCACAGTCAGTCCCTGAGAGGGGCAATCCTGTTTGATTTATTTACTTTTCTGTGTTAAAGTTGTGATGTTACAGATGTGTTTCAAACGATTTTCAACCTTAGCATCAATGTACCATGTCAGCCTGCCCTGCTGATCCTGCCTGTTACCTGTATTGCAATTCTGTGTCTTGAGCTCAGCAACAGTTGGAAAGATGCCCACTGCTGAAAATTTCCTTCTTCTCTTTAGCTGTAGTTTCAAGTTAATACCAAGCTGTGCGTTCACCAAATAAAATGCATCGCGGTCCCTTTAAAGCTCTTTTCCTCCTCGTTCTCCTATTTGAAAATATAGACCTAAGCTGCCAGTATTCGTGCCTTGGTTTAGTCTTCATATAGGGCAGCGTAAAGGACTGAATGTCACTGTAAATTAAGAATTGTTTTGTGTTAGTAATGAGGAGCTATTCCAAGGTGGGTAGATTTGCAATTATGTCTTTGTCCTGGAAATTAGGTTACTGGAATCATCTGCTGACATCCCAGCAAATTTGCTGTGACCTGAGGAAACATGTAAATACTTTGTGCTGCTTTCTTTCTCTTGCTGCGACATAAATTTTTCAGAGTTGTATCTTACACCAATTGATTTGTGTTTTCTGTTTAATCTGGCAATATCAAATTCCATTCCTTCAGCTGTGGAACTCAATTGAATGACTTTGGAATTGATGCATAAGTTAGTGGCCTGATATTTCTTGAAACTTTTTATTAATTTCTATCTTGTCGTGACATGCCTTTTGCTATAGAATAAATTGAAACAGTTGAAATATGATGTTCCACTGCTAATTTATATTCTTAGTGTTACTTAATGACAAAAATTAGTGCTCACAGTTGTTGTGATGCAGGTGAATCAAAGTTTACAATGTCAAGTTCAATTCTGCTTTTCTTCAAGATGATAATAAATCGCCCACTGAGCTCTGCTGATCACATCTTGGCCTGTACTTTGCATTGCTACAGCTTGTTTAAATCTCCAATGAAGACATAGAATAATATATTCTCCTGTTATAGCTTCATTATACAATGTAAAATGTCTGCAGGAAAAGACATCCCTAGTCAAGCAATTTGATGAGAAATTTTCTCCTTTACTGTCTTATGCTCCATCACTTTGGTACTTCACAGCCAGCTGTTTCATTCACCTCATGTCCTCAGTGTCTACAAAACAGCACAGACAAATAATCCGGTGTCCAGTGCCATTATAGTGTATGCTGTTAGAGCACATGTGGTGTTAGTTGCTCACAAAGTAAATCACACTGAGAACCGCTGGTTACATACAGGAGCCTTTCCCAGTCTCTCTCGGATGAAATGTTGTACAAAACTATTTTTAAAGCGTACGTTTATATAAAACAAATGAACCTTGGGATGAGTTAATATTTACAACAATATTTTAAAAGATGAAATTTTAATTACTGTTTAGTAAATCACGTGTTATAATTTAGCAATTAATATAAAATCAAAATTACAGTACTTAAGGCAAATCTGTAGAGCAAGGAAGTGTATATTCTGCATAGCAATCATAGTTGTGCTAATGCTTTAATATAAGTACTGGGCAATTCTGACTGTTCCCTTTAATTATTCTTTTAAGTGCATTCTGTAGACTAGTTGCTTATAGACAAGTTTTCCATATTTTTTTCATGAAGCAGAAGCCCTACCCTCAGCTCTAGGGAAACGAGTGGAGGTTCAATACCTTAATGTGATTGTGTTCTCTCTCATCAGTGCTTAAAACTTCCTCTAGACACACAAGGGTCGTGCAGGCAGTTGGAAGGCCAAGAGGCTTTTAGTCGCTCATAAAAGGAAAACAAGATATTCTTTTCTATGACAAATAAAATAATACACTTTTCAAAATATGAAAGCTATTATCTAGGCAGCATTTTCAGACTTCTGTGGGCTGATGCATAAGGGTGCTTGTTTTCTTTGGAGTGATGTGCCAACACGAATGCCCTAACGTGATCCATATGAATGGTTCATCTACAGAGAGTCTCAGCATCCCGACTGTGCCACGTTCAGCTGATTTCAGGTTTACTTATATCTCAGTGTTTGTTGTTCTGGAATAGTAGTATATTCAGGTATAAAATCCAAACAGGAGAAATTGATAAATGAATGGATTTAGGGGGAACCTTTGAAATTAAGTGAAAAATATTTTCACTATTTGAAATTTCAGAAGGTTTTTCAAAAGAATCCTAAGCTGTTAAACTTCTTGCTAGAGCAGATTAAGAGAAATTGCCTCAGAGGAAGAAAAAAAAGAGCAAAAATCCAGCTTTCTCAAGATATTAGAGGATGATGTTCCTGACTAAATGTCTAGCTGGGATAGCTTTATTTCCTGATCCTGTGTTTTTACAGGGTCATTTAAAAGGTCACTGGTTTGTTGTAAGCCACTAGAACAAAAGAAGGCTAAACTAAAACAAAGGGAATATTCCATATGGTACAAAAACTATCTGTGTTTCAGGAGCTGTCAAAGTGAAAAATGAAACCACAGGGTTGGCCTTTAAAAATATTAATTTATTTTAAAAACGAAATATAAAAGTGTTGGAAAAGAAATAACCTTATCTTCCTGAAGAAGCGAGCAAGGCTAAATCCATATCGTTCTTCCTAGATCTCTGATGGCACTTTCCTGCCATCTTTAGATCTAAAAAAGGACACAGTCATCAATTCTATCCGCTATAACATCCCTGAAGCGTTTTTGCTGTGTTATTAATGAGACAGTCATCAAATGTACTAACCAGGGTTTAAGGTACTGTATTTTCAATGGCATTCTTTATCAGTTTTACTGAGTGATGCACATTCAGTTCAGTGTTGACCTACAGCAGTATTTTTGAATTGCTGCCATGCCTCATTGACAGAAGGAAAGCATGAGGCATGGGAACATAATTTAAAAATAAAGTATGCTGGTGAATATTTGGCTAAAAACTGTTAATACCTAGCTGTATCTAATGTAGTTTTCATATGCAGTGACTGAAAGCCTAAGTTAAAGTGTTAAGCATTAATATAAAATGTGCAGAATGTTCCCTATTGATTCTGTGTAGCAAACCATGATCATCTATCTAAACCATGAACAATCTATTATCTGTGTTTGCAGTAAAATAATGTATTATTAAATTAATATTTCTGAACTGTTTCAGATGATGCTTTGATATTGCTTTTGTCAAAACATGTTGCAAGTGCTTCCTGCAAATTATGTATTTTAATCTTCTCTATTTAGGGTTTAGGCTTGGCTTTGTTGCTTACTCTGCATAGTACAAGTGAAAAAAAGAAAGCCTCCACTAATGTAGAAAGATTCAAGGAAGTAATTAAACAGATGTAGAATTTGCTGTCACAGTGAACTAGTTTTTAAAGAGTTCATTTTCTACGGTTGTCATAAATAAACCCCAGTGCCTGAAATGGAGATAAGCAGCTTGCCACTAAGTGTCTGCTCGTGTCCTTGCAGTCTGAATGCTGGGTCTGCTGGCCCTGCAGGCTGGTCATGCATCCTGGAGGAGTGGCTGCTTCTGAAGATGGGGACAGGGGAGCTGTATCCTGCCCTGATATGAACTAGTGTGCTTTCCTTACTTCCTATCAGGCTGTATGAGATACTGCCCAAGGTTCTGCTTTTAAATTCTTGCTGGTTAATGGCTACTGTATAACCTGTGTTTGCAGAGCAAGGCTGTTGAAAAAGCGGTAGCGAGACAACTGTTTCAGAGCGTGGACTTCTGATGTGGTTGTACTCTTTGTCAGCTCAGCATCGTGGCTGATTACTGCTCAGAATCTGCTGTAGCTTCATTTATCTTAGTGACAGTTAGTTGATTTCTCCTTTCTGTATGAAAACCTGCCCCATTTTTAAGTCTACAAGTGGCCGATTAATTCTGAGTAAAGGTCTTGCAGGCCATGAGAAAGGCTTGAGCGCTACTCTTGAGAAATTCCTCTTTTCTCCTTTCCAGGAGCTTCAAACGTAACTGACTTTGTTTAACGTGCTTCATTTTGACTTGCAGGGCAGTTTATTCTCTCACCTTCTTCATTTTGAAAGGGAAGCTATAGAGTCTAAGGTGGTGAGATGGCTGGGTTGTGATTCTTTTATGGGCAGATGAGATACAGCTTTACACTGATTTTTATTGGAACAAGATAAAGGTCTCCCTAGACAAACTGCAGGTATGAATAAAAATGACCATATGCATCACTTTGAAGCCTGGATAGGTGACAGGAGTATTTTTAGCAATGTAGCAGTGCCAGTGACAATTTTCCAGAGTACGTACAATAGTTTTGTCTTTAAAATTTGCTTCCTGTTTCAAAGGGTCAGAGCTTCATTTCTACTGTTCTCAGGGAATAAGACAAACCAGCACTGTCCTGAGTTTTGCCTGTGAATTGAAGAAAGCAAAACTTATAATGCTGGTAAGATGACTCTAATGAGTCAGGGAAATTACTCCATTTCAAATATCTGCCTGTATTAAACTGAGGAATATATATTGAGATAGAATCCTTCCATACAGAAACTGACAATAAAATGGTGTTGGGATTCACTTCACTGTTTTCAACTTGAACTCATGTTCAACTCGAGTGTGAATTTAAGCAGTAAGGACTCACCCATGTTTTTATTTTTTCCCCCAAATCTTGTCCATGCATCTAGCAAACACCAGATGATAGTATTTTATCTTCTCTTTGGGACAGATGCATGTGGTAGAGATGTGTCTGCCTTGCTTAATTACTTGGCATTGATACCAGTCAGAGTGCAGTACTTTCCACAATTTGCTACTCAGATAAACCAGTGGGAAATTATATTTCCACCACATGTACCTGAAAGGAGGGTGATGCACCTACTCCCACTTGACCTAGTCTATCTGCTTTCATAATATACTGAGTGTAATAGAAGAAATCCACTTGGGACATTGTTTCAAGTGTTTCCAAATCAAGGGTTACCAATTAATTTTTGCCTGTATGTGGTCACACACGATCTATGCTATCTGCCAAACATTAAAGCTAAATTTTCAGCATAGTAGACCTACACAGCTTTTGTTCCCTTATTTTTTTTCTGAGATTATCCTTTAGTAAGCATGTATTGAATTTTTAAATTATTCTTGCCTTCAAAGTCACCAACACAAACTGCTGCATGGATAGACAGAAGTTAACCTAATCATAAAATGGTAATTTTAGTAATAAAGCATATATTGTAATTACACATCAGGAAATACAGTGTGGAACACAATAACATTCTTATTGGAACACAGTCTCCAATAATGAGTTGTGTTTCCAACTGTCTGGGTCTTTCCTTTTTTGCTCATGTGCCCCCACTTTCTGTTATTAGAGTGCCACCTAGTAATGTGAAGGGAATGAAAAGCTGCTGGATAGAGAGATGGGTAAGCCCAAAGCAAACAGCCCTTACAGAATAACCACTGCAAACCATGAGAAGTCATTAGTTTGTCTTTTGCATTCATAAATACACCTGCCATTTTATTCAGAGGTTTAATTTTTCTTGCAGCTTGTTTTAATACTTCAACTGACTGCAGGTTCAATATAGGAAAGTATTACAATGAATATTTCCCATTGTTTTATTTCCTAGCACCATAACCAATGAGGCAAATAATCCATGGCCATTAAGCTTTCCATATAAAGAATTGAAAGGAATGCAGAGCTTGCAGTAGCATGAATAACAGAGATCCTTCTTTAGGCCTTCCAAGGTTGAAATGCACCATATTTTTCAAGTATATTTTTATAATTCTTCAGTCCTGATTTATTTAATGTTAGAAAGTTTTTATGACTTCTTCAGGAAAAAGAAAGTCATATATCATTTGTCTGTTGAGAAATTCAAGGCTAACTTTACAAGGAGCTAAAGAGTTTTAATTTCCTTTTTTTTTTTTTTTTTTTTTTTCATGGTGAAATTCAGCTGTTATCCCTCAGGTAAAAACAAGATAAAAGTGTCTCTTGTCCTTCTGAACACTTACATAGCAGACTTCATGTGATCATCACAAAGCCCTATCGCATCAAGTAAAAGGTAGCAATTAAATTGTAGAAACCAAGTACTTCCTACGGTTTTAGAGGGTTTAAAGCTTGTTTCAAGAAAATCAGGATATGCATGTTGATTCCTTAAAAAAAAAATCTAATAAACAAGGATATACATAAACCAAACTTCTGTGCAAATATTCCGGAAGCTTACTGCCTTTAAAATTCTCAGGCAAATATACCAATTAGTGTCACTCAGAAAAAAGTAGTCAGCAGCTGACCTGACCCAAAGCCCTGCCATTCCCCCGCCTCCTAAATCAATTAAACTTTTGTTTTAATTGGCAAACCCTGTAAAGAAGGCAATATTGAAAAGAAAATAACATCCAAGAAAAATAAAAATAAAAACAGCAAACCGTTGAATTGAACAGAAATGTTTTCCAGCAGTGATAGGACGTGCACTGCTTTCTCTTACCATACTGCTATAGTGCTGGGGAGCACAGTCTTCCAGAGTGCAGTTTTTCTGCTAGACAGCCAAATTAGTCTATTAGCAAGTGTAAGGGATAACAGAAAGGATATGTACTTTTTCCATTTAACATAGGGAAATTGTGTGAGTAATTGTAAAAATAGGGAGGGAGTCTTAATCTTTTTTGTTTATAATTAACAGAGAGGAAGTGGTTGGATTTGAAGTCTTGGAAGTTCCAATGTATTTCTAAGTCCATTTTCAGCCTGATCTCAACCATGTCATTTATCATTGTTTCAATTAACCTGTCTGTGGTGTGCTGTTGTATCCACTTAATGGATGTGGACATCAGGATTGTCACGTAAAAATGCATTTTTGTATCATTATTCCTAGTTATTATATGCTGCTAAATAGCTCCCAGTGCACTAGAACAGGAGCAAATTGCTCCACATGGATTTAAATAGTATATTGCTTAATAGCTGAATCCTTTTGTTGTGAGGATGAACTCCATTGACTTTTGGTAAACAGAGCACTGCAGATGAACTAAGGACAGAATTTGACACCTAAGTACTTTTGGAGGAGTTGTATTCTGTCTAAAAGATATGGCTACTTTGAATATTGGAAGAGGGATTTTCCAGCTTTTGGTTAAAATGCTTCAATTCTATGGAACTATATCTCAAAAATGTCAACAAAACTGGACGTAACATTTCATTCTTCAAAGATTGAGCCTGATCAAATCTGTACTTTGTATGTGTACTTGAAAGGCATTTCAGTGTGTGTGTGTGTGTATGTGGAGGAGCCACAGAATTTGTTATTCTCCAACATCTTCTCATAGGCTCTGGTTCACAAAAGTAATTCTTATGCCAATAACGCATGTTGGCCAAAGCCTCATTTATACTGTGTGTGTTTCAGCGTGGCTCTGCACCATGCTCAACTTCAGGCAAGTGTGAACGAGTTCCTCTAACACTGCTTTCATGGTCTTCATCCCGATGCACTGAGACTGTGCAAACTCAGGACTCAGCTTTTTCTTCAAGAAACATTTTATTTTTCCTCTGTATTTCTCAGTCCCAATGAAGTGTAATACATCTATCCTGGAACACGCTGTAGGTTGGGGCACATTCAGACCTTCCAGACAGTTCTTACGTGGCAAAAATTATTATTAGCCAAGAATAGTGAATTTCATTCAGCATTTTCTCATCAAGCCCAGAGAGCTGCAGACAGTCTCTCTCCCACGGAGAGGGAACCTTTCTTGATTTGATCTCTCATTGTGATCCCCTCCTACAGGAAGCACAGCTGAATGTGCAAGTTTCTCATTCAGTGCCTTTGAAATATTTTTGAAACCAGGATAGATGCAGAGAAGGCAAAGCTATATAGAGGGAGGATAATGAAAGGTAACTGAATTCTGCATTGATAATCCACTGCTGCCTTTAAATTCTCTGGGAGAAAAATAGAGATATTGACTGTTTTTTCCTATTTTACTTTCATCTGAATGCAATTTGCTTTAGTAAGTTAATACGTAACTAATATGAATTTTACTTTAGATTTTCACAAATAGTTCTATTCCTGCTTCAACAGACTGGATCTTACCAGACACTGAACATTTGAAAAGGCAGTCATCCTAGAGTGTTGTCTCCATCTGTTTATTAAGCTAATTATCTCACCACATACCTTCTAGCCCGCTTTCCAGTCAGCTCTGTTTCTTGAGGAGTTAACTCAGCCTTTTTTACCTCCAGAAAATTGTTTAACTCAGTGACCTAGATAGGCTCTTAAGGCAATAGAAAATTAAACACTATCTTGCATTTGTTTCTTATGAATTTGAAAATTCTCTTTTCCTTTTCTTCTCCTCTCAATAAAGTTTATGCAAATAGCATTAAAATTTATAATGAGACTAATATTTGTTAATCTTAGTTCAAATAATGAATTTGTATTAAATCATAGTTTGAAACCCTTCCATTGAGAGAGGTGGGGGGAGAAATAGGGGGATATTCCTTGTAAGACTTTTATTACTGTTTTACTCTTGTTAAGCTTGAATTGTCATTACAATTATACACTCTATTTTTAGCATTCAATAAAAATTATATTTAAATCCTATTAGATTTACAGTTGCCATGCCAACTTTGAATTTCTTTTTAGAAAAATATTTTGAAGTAGTTCCAGGACGTAAACCTGATCCCATAACTCTGACTTGTTTGTTGGTTCGAGTAAGAGATTTAATCTTATAAGTTAATTATGTAAGAGTTTCTTAGTTTTGGTGAAAGTTGCAGAGCATTCCAGTCTGACTGTTTCATGTAATCTCTGACCTGCAGAAATGTCAGGAATTAGATCTTGATGTGATTGGCCTCATCAAATCTATCACTGGTTCAAAAAGCTGTTGAAGGACATCCATAAATATGGATTGAGGATTTCATGCATTCCCCTGGTATTCATTCTAGATGCAGAAAATGCTAATCTGGAGAGAACTGAAAAGGTGCCTCAGTCATTTATTTGGCATTATCACAAATCTTTATGAGATGTCTGACAGTAATACGAAATTACATTTATCTACATGTGTCTAAGATGCAGCGTACTGAAAGGCTTTTGACCCAGTTTGTTTCACACTATTAAAAGCTCTTGCTTTGCTTGAGGGCAAACCTGCTTATCAAAACATTTGGAGTATGGCCAGAATTCATCTGAACTATAGCTCTGTATTTGTCTTCTACCATATGAGACATGCTAAAATACCCTGCTGGGGAGCACAAGGTTGTACGGATCCTTTCAGCAGCCCATGCTACTTGGATCAGGCCTCCAGGCACGTGGAAGTAAGCAGGCACTGCACATGTACCTCTTCAGAGCAAATAGATGGGGATTTGGCAGAGCTGAGATGGCTAAAAGGAACAGGTTAAGAGCTTGCTTGTAGACACACGAAGTGTAACATGCTGCTGGAAGAGTAGCAGACCAGTAATCCTTCACCTTCATAGCAAGTAATAAGGGGAGCAGCACAGGGCTGTGATTTTGAAAACTGTCCCTGTGGCACAGTACTTCCCATCCAAGTATGGTAGTGCTTCTCATATCCACAGATGCAGTTTAGCAATTTCTAGCCTTGAGGAGTTCTTTTAATGATGGTACACTTGTCTCCTCCCTGTTCTTCAGGGGAGACAAGTATTATTTTTTTTTTCTTGCTAGCAGTGCTTCCCATCCCATTCTCTCTCTTGTTGATCATTGCTCTTAGTGTACAAGAGCTGCCTGGAAATGGCAATTCTGGTTTACAAAACCCTTTACAAACTCACTCCATCTTTGTTCCCTGACCTCTGGTTACTTCCATATCCCTCATAACCTACTTCTGATGTTGACCTCTGTCTCTCCGTTCTTGTATTGTAGAAATGGTTCACTTAATTGCTGTTTGTTCTTTCTTGATTTAAAAAACAACAATAGAGTGGATTTCTCTTAGTCTTTAACTCTTATCTTTATTTCTTTCTTAATTCAGCAGTTCTCCTATTTTTAGTTTACACTGCATTTTGGGGACTTCTCATGAAGAAATGCTGAATATGAAGCCAGCCTCCTGATTATTTCTAGCATTGTATAGCACAAATGTAGGATATTTTCATATACTATTTAGTACACCTGCTTTATAATCTTAATTCACTGTAATCTTATAACAAATCCATACATTTTGCCAAATAACTTTATATGCGCTCTAGAAAGTTACAATAAGGCATTGCTAAAAATGTTAACTGAATGTCTCATAAAAATGGAGAGCATAAGATTTCTTTTGACCTTTGCTTGTGCAATATCCTGACTTAAATGGTCAAATGCTTAACAATTTGGATCACTGAGTGTTTCTACCTGAGAAGACAGTTGTGCAGTTTGCTTCCCATGGGAATATGTCACCTGGACCTGTTGAAACCAAAGGGAACTTTTGCATTAACTTTCCTGATCTCTCAGTGAGGATCATCAGAGCCTCCCTAGTCTGCCACATCTCGGACCTCCTGGTAGAATATCTCCTTGAATGGGAAGGCCAGGACCGCAGATCCTCAGGAACATGCCAGTTTTATTGTGATGCTGTGTGGGGCAAAGCAGCAAAATTAGACAAAAATTTACTTGTTGAGAATGCCCTAGTTCAGGCAAAATAAAAAATAAGTACCGTGGCATTACAGCAAACAAAAATATAATGTATTTCCTGTGCAGAAAAATTTATTACACTGATGCAGTCTTGAGCAAGATTTAAGATTTTGTGCCAGAAAATTATGCTGCTGAGAACATACATAAAGGAACATACAGCTGTAGGAATGTGCAGAAAGGAAGTCAAGTTTATGTCCTATATTATTTCTTATTGTTTGAGCAACGTTTCCTATAGTTTATGTCAAGTGTCTGCTAGGGTTCTGATTAAAATGCCTTTTTGTGAGATTTTCTGCTTAACTGCAAAGCTGCACATTTATTCAGTCTTCCAAAATCCTTGAGAAGATAATTCTTCCGCATGCACCATCTTCCCACACTTTATTTTCTACTGGTTTTCCCCTGGGTCACCACATTAAATTCATGCCATAAGTAGATTTTTATCATGGTATGCTATGTTAATAAAATGTACGAATTAGAAATCCATTATTTCTTTTGCAGTGAATGGGAAAAGCTGTTGATTGATTTGCAGAAAGAAGCTGCTTACAGTTCTGGTGCATGGACATAAACTTAAAAGAGGCACAAACGTTAGCAACTAGAATCATTATTTATCAAAAACCACAGTGCTGCAGTGCAAAATCTGCACAAAGCAGTGGAAGAGTACCAGAGATGTAGTCTGAAAGTGCTAATTACGTAGGAATCTTGGTGTGATTACAAGGAAACAATGTCTGATGGGAGGGACGTGGGGGATGGCTGTTTGGATTTTGTGTGCTCTTGGAAGGTATAAGTAGCGCCGTGACAGGTTAACAAAAACAAAACTTACTCATCAAAGCAAAAAGTGTAGAAATTCTAAATAAGAAATGTATTTATTTTTATCAAGAAGGCCGATAAAAAAGATGCTGAGGTCTAAGTAAGAGAAAAATGGAATTGGAGAAATTTTAAATGGAAAATTCTGTTGTTACTCCTTTCATCAGGAAGTAAATCCTCTGGAGGGGCAGATTTTTCACCCCATAGTGCGATAAGCCATTTTGCAAAGCAGCAATAGTGTAATTGAAATCCATTTTACACCATTTTCCCTTGGATGATTTAAAATTAGATCAATTTATATTCTGTGGGTATAACCCAATGAGAGTATAAATGCTGTCACTAGAATTGTTTTGTCCATGGGCGAAACTGGTATCATTTACTGATTCATTACACTCTCAACAGGATCTTTTATTTCAAAAGGCACCTGGAATTATTACTGGCAATAATACAGAACACACTAAAGTAAAATAAGATTTGCATAAAAAATTAAAGGGGAAAATGATAATAGTGATTAAAATTAGCATTTGGTGACTATTCTGATTGGAATATTGCATTTAAATGTCATGTAGACATGGAGGGTTTGTTTTTTTTTTTTAAACCTCCAACTTAGAATGTACCTATTTAACTAGAATATTATGTTTCTGATAATATGCCTGAAATAATAGGCAGTGCTTCCATTAATATTTAACAATATAAACATCAGGCAAAGGTTGTACAACTGGAATCATAGAATATGCTTTTTGCATTAGAGTAGTAATTTTAGAAATAACCTCTGTCCATCTAGACCTGCTGATGTATGGTTGTCATAGCAAGTCAGTAATTGAGTTTTCTGGGCATTTTGACCACCAGTACAAATCTGCAAAGCAGATTACACAGCAGGAACACAATTTCCATCCTGACCTTTATAGCATTGCTTGCTGTTGTGGAAATTGGAATGTTTATGGAGGGAAATATAGCCTAAGTGTTCCTAATTTGTAAGAATGTGGTTTCTGATGTTAACCCAGTAAGCTTCATTTTGATTCATTTGATAACAGATTATGTAAAGACTTGGCATTAGGGAGGTATCATAAAACTTATTATCTTTTATTACCTAGATGGAGAATATTGGTTTAGATGATTATAAATTGAAACTGAAAGAAAACTGCTGTGCAAAGCTCATCAAGAAAGCTGTTTCCCAGAGATCAGCCACAGACCTTAACATATATTCTAGTTCACATTCTTCTGTATAAATTGAGTTCAGGAAACATGTTAAGCACTTGTAGATCTGTTTAGGGGTAAGGATGAAGCACCTACTTGAAAAACCCTGCAGCAGGTACTCTCGGGTACTTTGTCAGATGGTTCAGATTTGTCTGGTGACTGCCATAACCCAGTTGTGTCACAACCTTCAGAACTTCATGGTTTCTATAGGTTCTAGTTACTTCTTCTGTCTCATCGTTTGGCCTCTGGCTTATAAGGTTGCTGTCACTGGCTGGTAAAGGCTAGCAGTCTTGTTTACTGTGGACTGGAAGGTTCTTCCTGCATTAGCAAACAGAGTAGACCAAAAGAAACAGATCTGTAGAGCAAAACCGTCAATGCTGAGGGACTGAGCTCCATACTGTATGCTGCAGCCTCAAACTCTAGTCTTGTACTCAGAACTGAGTCACATCATGGCTGCAGTGTGTTAGGTGAACCCTAGGGCACTTTGTCTAGTTGGATTTTGGCTGAAAGAAATCTAGATGCCAGATTCCAAGACCTCACCGTGGTGCAAATTGTAGTAACTGTAAACTATAGAGTAATTCACCGCAAAAGCTGTTTCCTAATCCTCACAGGCACAATAGCGTACACAAACCCTGCACACACAGCCAGACAGCTTTCCTGGGATTGTTATTGTCAGCTGGGTGCTGTTAAATGGACTTGATTTGCCTGAATTATCCACGTAGGACTTGATGTTTGATGAACAAGTGAAGAAGGGCACTGTGTGGATCTGTGATGTCTTGGAACAGTGAGGTAAATTAACACAAGTGTTGCATTGGCATCCAGGCAGATCTCAGTGGGCTAAACTTTGTTAATCTAATTTCATCTCTGGCGAGATGATAGACTGTTTGATGGTGATGAATCATAAGATAATCAGCATTATGTTTCATTTAGTTTCCGGCAGAAATGTGTGCTACTAAGTACAGTTCAGGAGTACAAAGGCATATAGCGTTCAGGACTTGCGGTATGTTATTGGTGGGTTGCTTGTTCTGAGTTGACTTTGTGAGGAAAGACATGTGCTGGGTTCTGGCTGAACTGCTTCAAGTGTTCCCTCTGCCTTATTCAGATACTCTTCTTGACACCTTATGAATATAAAGGTCATACTCAAAGAAAACTCCAGCTTTTTTTCCCTTTTCCTTTGGAGATGCCTTTTATGGGACATACTTCTGTGAAAGGTAGCATTTATCTCCTGGATCTGCTGCGTATTCTCCTCCTAAGCCTGCAGAAAGTACTTCAGGGCTTCTTAAACTTGATTCACATTCAAGGAGGACTAAATTCAAGCACTGATAAGCATGCTTCACAGATCCTTTTGTTTCTTGGCTCAGTGAAGAATTCCTCTGTTTCAGAGCTGCAGGAGCAGGATGTGTGTTTATCAACAAGATCAGTGATAACTGACATTGGCCACTGTCCACACAGTTTAGGAAAGCAGTTTGTTTCCAGGGAACAGAGAGGAGTGCTGACCAGCCATATCTCATTGCTGTTCATGAAATATTTCTGTCATGAATTGGTTTACCCTCCATGGGTTAAATGCTTAGAACTTCATTAGTTCCTAGTCTGTTTTGCACAAACACAATCACAGGCACTCTGTTGCTTTTCACTGATAACAAAATTTCCCAAATTCTAACGCAATTATACTTGCAACAGGGAAGAAGATATTACCTTCATCACTGTGCTTGGAGGAATTGAGAGATGTTGCTGGTTTATTTCATTTAAAGTGTATGTTTTGGGAGCCCCTATGCTCTTGATGCCATGGTGATCTGAAGGCAGACTCTTGCATTCAAAACAATAGAGAACTAAGTACAAATCTGTGGCAACCTACCAGTTTTACCATAAATGCAGCACCTTATATTGTGGCACGAAAGCATGTGTGCATGGTTGTTCGTGAACAATAGCTTAAACTTGTGGGCAGCCAATGCAAAAGTCAGTGGAGCTGGGCTGATTCATATAACAGGTTGAGGGCCTTGTCAGGGTTAACAATTTGAGGATTGGTCATGATTTTTCCTCTTGAAGTTACAGCAGAATGTTTTAAATAGTCTATGTGTACTGACCTTTATCGTGTGACCTCTGCACCCTTCATATGCATTAGGGAATCCTCCTAGCAGAGGTATTTTTAATATAGAAATCTCTGAAAAGCTGTCTGTACTGATAACCATGGTGGGTTACCGTGTTGAAGAAACTGACCTCTTCATTTATGCTTTGGATTTAAATAGACTCATTTCTACCTATGGCAAGGACTTAGAATGATTGAATAATTTGCAACTAATAATTTATTAGAACAACTTTGCCCTTCTTTCTCTTCACAAATTGTCTGCAAACAGATTGTACATCTCTAATATGTTAATGGATTAAAATTATTTGAACTTTTTTATTTTAGCAAATATCTTTTAGTCTGCAGATTATTTGAATTGCAAATTGTGACTGTTAAAATGAAATATATAACACTGGAAATAGAGCTGGTTGGGTATTATGGGAGAACAATTTTTATAGGAATATGCTGATCTGTCAAAATTGAGCGCGTTACTGAAACACAACTGTTTGGAGGGGGGAGAGAAAAAATCCATTTTGTTGAAAGAAATATATGTAATTACAAAGGGAGTTGTTGTTTTGAGTGCTCCTGAAAGTCAGCTTGAGGTTTAGTTCTTCAGCATTTGGGACAACTAGGTTAAAGTCCTTGTTTGTACAGGAGAACGGGGTCTTACCTTCCTTCCCTCATCTGCTGGGGTCTTTAAATGCAAGCATTTTATTCTCTGGCCTTGGATCTAGGAAGCCATCTCTATCACACACTTGGAAACAATTTCTTTTTTAACAACAACTGCTGAAGGAGAGAGTTTAGTCTTCCTTTTTCTTCAAGATATACCTATGAACTCTCTCTCCTATGGGCAGTAAACAGATATTGATTTTCTTCGTAACATGAGTACCTTATTACAATGATTAAACTGTGGAACTTCCTTTTTGATACAAAAAAAAATCTCAAATTGGTGAGCTGAAGAGGATTTGCATTACAAACTTCATTTTTTTTATTCATCAAGCTGTAATTCACGTTCTAAATGCAAAGTCTCAGACTATGCTGTGCTTTTTACACAGTAGCAGTTGGCATTTAATATAAAAGCTAATATTATAATTATAAAAGCATTACATCTGTTAGAGCTGTTAATAGTCACATTATTCCATTTTTTTAATTCTACATTTGTCAAAATCCTGGAATAATGTTAGATTGAATGTTGATATTGTTACTTAACAAGGAGATTGATTATGTCTTAATAGGATGTATTCAGTGCACACTACATGCAATTATCATCTTAAATGAACACAAGCATTTATTTAGCATGAACTTAAATTATTTAAATTCACAGCATTTTTCTTTCTGGCTATATTATAAAGGCATTAGTGAAAACTAAGATACGGTAGCACACTGCTAATATGCTAATATGCCTGAGTATGTTGTTTGTAAACATAATTACAGTAGAAGTGTTGTGGTATTGTTGCATTGCTATAGAAAATATCAATAGCCACAAAATAGTACAGAACTCTCATTGGCAACAGGTATTAAGAATATTAAGATAACCTGAAAATACATTTGAAGCCCTTATGAGTGTCTTGAACATTCTGTATCATGTTTGTTTCCCAGGTTTTGATTTTAGCAACAGGGTACTTGATGTGAATTTGGGAATTCTTTTCCAATTCTCTTTTTAGGAGAGGCACTGCAATGCCGAATGGAGGCTTAGGTGTTTTGACCATGTGTGCCCTTTTCTGAGCATGCATGAAGCTAAAGGCACTATATGAGGGACACCCAGGGAGAAGGAAACACTGAAGAGACATTTCCTGGTGTCCAGTTGTTTCCTGAGCTTTGTGTCCATCTGCAGTTTATAATAGGTGTTAAGGTGATGCAGGGATTCATTCACAACCTGAAATATTTTCCTGGATCTTAAAATTCGCTAGAAGAAAAACTGCAAAGTATACTGAGTTTGGTGGCAGGCTGATGGTATAAAGAAATACAAAAGGGAAAAATGACATTTTTTGCTGAGATGATTCTTTTTCAACTACTGTATATACAGTTTAAATATGAGTAGAAAAACCAATGTTGTGAACATCTACAGGAAAATAGGTTGAGTGACTGTTGAAACCTCTTTGAATTACAGATACAGATACAGAAACAAAAGACCAGTGTAGCCTAAAATTCTGAACCCAGTCCATCTTCATGACATAGAAGATTAAGCCTTGATCCACATTCTTCTTAGGTTCAGCTTCACAAATAGATTTCCAAATGTGCGGTACTGTGTCCTTCCAGAAAATACATTATCTCCTGAAAATAGGTAGTTGTATTGGAAAAGCAGAAAGTATTATTTTAGTAAATACGATGTCCAATGCATGCTGTGCTTGGAAGTAGTCTAACAGGGACCAGGCTTTCCGTTTTCAGGCAGAAAGAAGTGTCTTTCATACACATGTAATCCATGTGCCAATTTCATAGATTAGTTTTAGTCATAAGTAGTCCAAAGGCCAAAAGAGGTCTTTGTTAGAATAGTTTTTCTGTGTTCTTCATTCTCGTGAAACTATTATCTACTCCACTTTTCTTAATATTCAAATAAAATGTCTGACCAAAACTTTTGAATTCAGAAGTTAAGAATTTAATTCTATGTTAAGCATCTAAATAAGCACCTTGATTTTTCCTTCTGAGTTCATAACCCCAATGAAGTTGATGCAAAGTTGCAATTTTTTTAATTCATTGACAAGTGTTTCTGTTTTACTCAGGAGCCTAAATTCAAATAGGTAAGATTGATGTATCTGTTTTTGATGGTGTAGGCAAACAACATTTTCTCTGATTCCTCCCACACCTACACAAAAAGGTTACCGTGGCCGTTGAATTCAGATAAACAAATTATGCACTGCATGGATGTGTTCCCTTATGAAAGTACCCGAGCTTGATTTCTGCTTCTCACTTGGGTGCTACACTTTGTGATCTTTATCAGCTCATTAAGATGTTAAACAAAACTTAATTGTGCTCCACAACACCTGCAGTAGGGAGCATTATGTTCCTGAGGTCATCGGTGAAGACAAATACAGAAATGACTTATCTCTCTGGACTCTTGCAGTGATGCTCAAAAAAGTTGATACTTCATTTGAATATTGAAAGACAGGCGAAAAGAAGCCAGGCCTCAGTGAAGACATCCACTTCCTCAGATATTGCACTTCCTCACCTGTAGAAGCCTTTCTTGGTTGTCTTTGCCCCTCTTTCCAAGCTACAGAGAGTGACTTTGCTGTTCTAGCAGTACCAGGGCTCTGGGAGTCCACATACAAAACTGGAAATTCAGGATTTGTACATGTTTGAAAACACTTGTGGTCCTGAACTTTTCTTTAATCATGCATTACAGTTCCAGTTGTTCCAGTTACATTTTGAGTCCTACTATTCTGAGAAAGCTTTCAATTCCCGCTGAATTTAAATGGCAGATGAATACTTTACAGCCTGCAAGAGATAGCACATACCAAGATTTGGACAGTTATTTCTGGTGATGTGAAGCACTACCAGTAGCTTGCATTTCTTAAGTCACTAATAGTTTTCCTACAGTATCTGTAGGAAACGCACATTAAAAGCTTAAAATTGACAGAAAACTGTTGTTAACTGGATCCATTCTACGCTTTCTACAAGTCATCATCTGGTTTATTCTAACGGCCTATACATACTGAAATATTTATTTTCTACTGTTGCGATCAGATCCTGCTGACTTTGTCAGGAATCAGAAGATAGAATGCCAGAAAGGCCCTTGATCATGTTACTTACCAGGGCTGAACCAGAGATGTTGATGTGGCAGGGAGTGAGACGTGATAGAAGCGTTAGCACTGGAGATGTTGGCAGTGGGTGGGCCTTTGAAGAAGAGTTCTCCTGACAAGGCTCACCTCCTTGGCAATCCAAACAATTTGCCAGTGTCACCCCTGCCGTGGCTAAATGACTTCAGTTAAAATTTATGGGGATAGGAATGCGTCCCCTGCTGTAATTACACAAACTCTGTCAACAGTGCAACCCTCCACAAAGTCACAGCTATAAGTAATACGCCACAGAAACAGCAACTCAATGTTCATTTATTAAAATCATCCATTTATCTGTTTTAAACTGTAGATCCGCTTCCTTGAGAGTTGTTGCGTATTTATGTCACTAATGCCAAGGTATCCAAGTGAACTGTTGGTTTTTTTTGTTTTGTTCTGTTTTGTTTTTTTCCTCAGAAGTGCATTTTAAGGACCAGGTCACTGCTTTGAGGAACAGAAGACCAGGGTCTGGTGGCAGGCGATGTTCTGGTGGGATAGTCTGAGTGACTGGGTACTCCTCAAATAGTGCTGGGTGCTGCACTGGTCCCCAGACTCACAGTGCAGCAGGGATCAAGGAGGGAAGGAATGATGATGAGGAAGCAAATGGGGGCTGCTGTTCTCTCACTCCCCTCCCTCCAAGCTGTCATTCCTCACAGGATTGACCGTAGGGGAATATCACACTGAGGTGGAAGACCTGAGCCTTGTCAGTGGGCAGTGGCCTGGTCAGCTCGTGCTGGACACAGAGCCCTCAGATCCCTGCTGCCATCCCCTCAGGATCCACCACTCCATTACATAAATCCAAATAGATGCTGGGGACTGAGCTGAAGTAACTGAGCTGGAATGTGAAAAATGCTTAAAATCCTCTACTGCAATCTCCTCATGTAAAGAGAGCATCTGATGGGAACAAGACTCCTGGGTTTGGATGTGTTGGGAGTTGCTTTCCCTAATAAAGCAAATATTTGGTGACAGAACTAGATGTAGAAAGTGCTGCATAGCAGGAAAAGTGTGTAGTATTCATAATGATATGTGATACTACTCAAAATTCAATGTTTTCCACATTCCACTGCATACTTAAGCATTGGACTCCTGTCACAGAAATTTCTGCTGCAATAGACACAATTTCTACCATAAATAGGCTTGCTTTCAACAGAAAATGGGACAGTTCTCAAAGAAAAAAAAGGCCGATTTATGAGAAAAAGAGGGCTTCTTTTGAACAAGGACGTTTATAAACATGGAATGATAAATGGCTTTGCAAATTTTCCATACTATAATAACTTCCTAATGAAAATAATGAAAAAGTTACATTTAGAGAAGGGGAGAGAAGTTTCATACAGTTTTTAATACATTGAAAACATTTTTAGAAATAAACATATGAAAACTGTAAATCTTGTTCCGCTTTATAACCTGAATTTATGTTGGAGACATCACTAATATTTCTTCATGTATATTTATACTATGGTATAAATCAAGATCTTGTTCTGAGTTTGCCTTCTGTGATGAATTTCAAGAAATAATGTAAGACTTAAGGAAATACTTTTCTTAGGATTCTCAAAGTGAGAGTGACAACTGATTAGTAGTCTGTATGTTTTTAGGACTTCTGGTTTGACTCATTGATTTTACATGCAAATATACTGCTTCATGACAGGTTTGATGTGCAATTGATTGGGTTGCTTTTGTCTTGGCCTAAAATGCTTCAGGAATTGGAGCCTCCTTTTTCATGCGTGCTCCTAGAGGGGTGTTGTGTGTACCCAGGAGAACACGCAGCATACTATTTAGTGAATGCTTTTGAATCCATTAGCTGTAAAGCAGACCACGTGGCCTAGGAAGTTGCTTCACTAAGCTAGGGATGAAAATTGAGCCTGTTTTAAACTGTAGATGGTGAGATGTTCTCTGCTACTGGATAAGCCCTGTTCCAGCCTCTTTGGTTCTGCTTCATCAGGCAGCGTGTGGATGGCAGAGATCAGCGTTGCTATATGGGATTTCACATGAGTTTCCTCCCTGCATGTTAATTCTCTGGAGTAGTGTTCCCTGAAGGACATGGGATGAGTGATGTCAAATATGTGCAGCCTTGGTTCTTGCATGCACAGATGGCTGATAGAGCTTCTCTGAGGATAAAAAAGCACTTGAGTGAACCACCCTTGCTGGTGCTGTTATGTGGCTTTTCTCCTGAGTTCCAGACTTGTTTTTCAGAAAGTTTTAAAAATCCACTGCACATGATATTCTAACATATAGCTTCAAAGGTTGTTGCAGCACCTTTCCATCTGTGTTCTCCATCAGTTATACAGCACATACGGTCTTTAGGCAGGTAGTTCCATGTGAGGCAGCCATACAAATGGGGAAAATAATTGTTTTAATTAGGTGCCCAGTCTCGTCTCCACTGAAATCTATATCAAAACTCTGTGTTTCATGGGAGAAGATTCTGATGTTGGTAGTAAGTTTTGATGGGATGTATTAATATTCAGCCATCCAAACAGATGTACTTAATGTCTGATGTGAGAGAAGTGAATTACAAATGCTTTGACATTCCCACTCCAGAGCTTTGGCTGCAATTTCTTGTTTTTCCCCAGGTCATGGCAGTTTTTCAGAGTAGGTAAAATAAAGATGGCTTTTCCTGTACCTGTGTTGTTAGTGCTGTCTTTTTCTACTAGAGGTAAACAGTCAGATAAGTAACCATGGCATAGAAATTGGATACACAGATATAAACCACATTACTTCGTGTAATATCGAATAGTTGTTGCCTGTTTTAGAAACTACTTTCTTGTTTTTTGCTTTTTTTTTTTTCCATGAAGCAAACTTAGATCACCATTTTAAATGCTAATATTCAGAGTGAATTAGATTTAATAAAATAAAATGAATGTGTATGTAGATTATGGCATTAGTATTTAATTATGTACCCATCATAACACTGATGAGACAAGCTCCTAAATACCAGTGCATTGAAATGAAAGCTTTCTCTTAAAGAGCAATTATATTTTAATTTCTACTCTCTTTTCTAACCTTCTTAAATAAAAGGTTATATACTGTTTACCAGTATTCACCTGTATTCCTTCATACTGTATTCCACACAAAGATTCCATTGTCATGGCTGAAGCTCAGAGAAAGATTTGTTTATGTTTTTGTAAAGCATTAACCAGATCCATTTCTATACCATGCTTTGACAGATCAAATTAAAATCTTCACACGAAATAAAAGTAATGTTTTTTTACATTTTTTTCTGTAATCTTTCCAGACCATGGAAACACCGAAGTACGAGCTGGTTATTGAAGCCAAAGATATGGGTGGCCATGATGTGGGACTTACTGGAACTGCAACTGCTACTATTCTTATTGATGACAAAAATGACCACCCACCAGAATTTACCAAGAAGGAGGTAAGAACTGGCCATTTGTGTTCCACGAAATGTTGCACGTAATTCTAATTTAGCTTGCTTTTGAATAGAAAGAAGTTCCTTATTGGAAGAGGAAAGTACTTAGACATCTTTTTATCTCAACGTAATAGACTTTCCCAGGGCTGTTCTTTTATCTTAAGTGAATATTCATCATTTCCAAAACACAGTGTAACCACAAGGTAAAAAAATGACATCAAGATTTATCATTCTGAGCTTGGCTAGTGCGGTGAAAACTTGTAAAGTAAGTTCACTAATGGCAACCTTCTCCTTTTGTTCTTATGGGGGGAAAGCAGAGAATCCTGTCTACTTTTAGCTTAGGTCTTTTGCCAGTAGGGAGCGTGGATGAGAGCAATATGTTGTGTCCTGGCTTCTTTACTTCAGCTGGAAAAAAAGCTAATGTTGTCAGTTCTGTATTGAAAACTATGGTCGTAAAAGCTTTAAATTCAACTTACAGATGAAATTTTTCAATGAAAGTCTTTTTCCTTGCAAGTTGAATCCCATTAAACAGCACTGAAAATCTTGGGGGGAAAAATTTCTTGTTTTAGGCAAAGCATGCACCTAGTTTCCTGCCCTTCCTACAATATTCCTTTCTCTCACCTACCTTATTAGCCTTCTTGCACCTTATTAGTGTGTGGTTCTTACATCTGGCATCTGGAGAAAATTAAAGACCAGAAGTTCTACCTAAAATCCAAACTAGCTGTTATTATAAATGTTTCCTGAAGCTCTACAGTTTTTAAGGAATATTCCCACAAGCTGAGAAGTAAGCCCTAGGAATGCTGATTTCCAGGTAATTTGAGAAGAAAAGGGAACTCTATTGTTGTAAAGACATTCTTTTTCTTTAAATGTTTTGTTTTTTTTTCCTTTGCATGTATTTTTTATATATTCCTTGCCTAATTTTAGCAGTTTGACAACAGATTATTTTGAAATAAATTACTGCAATTTTACTTAATTACTTCTTTCATAAATGCATATTGAATAACATTAAAAAAGAAAGGAGGAAGATTACAAAAGCAAGGGAAAAGGAATAAATAAGAAACAATGACAATTTATCCAATAGGAATATTAATTTTCACTAATCAATTGCTCACTTTAGCAGTATCATTGCACTCTCCTGAAAAGTACAGCGAAGAGCCTGTATCCAAACTATCCAAACCTTTTAAAGATGTACATGCTAAGTAACCGGCCTTAGAACTGCCCTTTAGATCAGCCTTTCAGTTCTGTGAAGTGTTTCCTGTCAACCTGCGGTTGAAATATATTTAAAATATTGCATTATTTTAACCTTCTTGAAAATAATTAACAAATGTGTTAGGGCAATACAGTGTATTTACAACTAGGAACTACTTGCGCTCATCAGTAGTGAAAACAATTTGTGCCTTCAGAGTACTACTTACTTGAATTTCCAAACTTTCCTGTTAAAAGAAGAAATGTGTATTGATTATATCCTGTTTGCCCAAAGAGTTTCCTCTGGCTACTGTGTAAAAAACTTGGGTGCCTACTTAGCCCCTAAATCTATCGTTAGACAATGTCTGCTTCTACGTAAATTTGGAAATGTTTATAAATTCATTTCAGGTAATGATAGTACAAGACATTTTTACTCTTAGAAATCTGTCTGTGTCAGTATAGAAATGAAGAAGTTGTGGAGAGACAGCATTGTCGCATGATGTGACACACCAATTTTCCTATAGATATATCTTTTTATATATACCTATACATTGAGACATGGGTTTGAATGTGTAACTACTGTTGATGTCAGTGACCTCAGAAATCTTCCTTCTGCGCTGCTAAGTTGTATTCTTATCCCATGTATAAAGTAGAAAAGATCAGTCTTTAGATGTATGGCATCAGGTCCCTTTACAAACACATCCACTAATTATGTAGTATGAGGGAAGGGAGAGAGTCATCTTTGGCTTACTGATTTAAACACTTAGCTCTTGATGTAAATACAAGATGCATCCTACAGTACTGTTGATTTGAAGAAGACTTGAAAGAAAAAGGCACATTTTACATGACAACTTCAGAAAGCATAAATACAGTAAATGTATAGGTTTGATTTTTGTATGGTTAGAGATGGCTGCTTTAGTATTAGGCTTGTATAGTACTGCTGTATGTTCACAGCTGTCTTCCTTCTCTTTGAAGATATTTTCTCTCACTGTCTTTTTCCACGTTAAAAACAAAGGAATATTTACTGGCCTGTATTTTCTCCTGGCAGTTTAATTTCTGCCCAAAATATCTATGGCTTTTGTTTGCCTTATGCTGTTGATAGCTCAGTTAAGCCATATTTTCAATGCATTCTCTACATCTGTAACCACAAGGGCCAAATTACTTCCTGGTATGACAAAGTGAAAGGGAATACATTTGTAAGATCTGGATTTCATATTAAATATTTTTTCACCATTGTTTAAACAGAAGTCTGGATATTGTGTTAGTCCAATACCAGGCACTTAGGCTGTGGACATAATGACGTTTTATGGAATGCATTGTTATATATATATCTTTAAAAAGATATCTATGATTTCAATAACATTGATGCCAAGAAAAAGTTAATAATTTTTCAAACTTCCCTTAGAATTGAAGAGTTCTCTATATATTTCTATTCCCAAGAAGCCTTACGTGTGTTAGAAGATGTTTCTTTGAGTCTTCATTTCAAAGCAGTCTCAGCCATGCTTGAACAAGTCTCTCTCCATTGGAGGTGAATTTTATCTTTTGACGCTTGACTGATCTTCGTCTTCTTTTCTCCAGAACTTTTGACTATACCGAAACTCTTGTGAACCAAGTCTATGGATCTAAACCTAAGCAATACTTTTCTGTGTATTAATACTTACAATATTTATTCCTTGGAAGCCAGTTCCTTATACACCTATTCAAAATACACCTTAATAGGTTTATTTGATGTTTTCAGAAAGATCTAAATGTTCTTTTGCTGCTGTATGCAGCTTCTCAGTAACTTCTGTAATGTTTACTCAGGTATTGATGGATAAGAATGTCTTCATCTAGGGGATGTGTTTCTCCATCTGCTATTATTTTTCATGAGCATACCACAGCCATGCCAATCCAGTGCAATTATGGCCCTTGTTCTTTCATTGGCGGTACATCAAGGTAAAACCACAGAACTTGAGCAACTTGGCTGTGATCCAGCAAAGCACTTCCATTAACTTCAGAAGAGTTGTGTAAGCCGGTTGTGTGTCAGGTACTTTGACAGGTTAATATATTGAATATTGCTTTGTAAGATTAAGCCCAGTTAATTGTTTTGTTACTACCCCACTTCTCTATACGTCTCAAAAAAATACCTGCTTTGTTCTATTTCATGTATGTGCTTACTTGTCTTACCTTACCCACTGCTTTCAGACACTAGGGAGAAGAATGCAGTGATGTGGGTTAATAGGATGATGATTCTTTAGTCCACCTAGTTCTCACATTGTCCTTCACCACAGATCTGGGACAGCCACACATCCATAGTCATACACTGAGAATTAGTCAGACGTATCAGAGTGTTCTCACTTGTTAATTAGAAATTGAGACTTAATTTTGGCCAGGAGACAGTCTTGCTCTTGAGACAATTTCTTTTTTCTGCTACTTCCATCCTCATCATCACCCTTTTCTAGGAGAAAGCACTGTAAAATAGAAAGAGTTCTTTAATATCAGGAGAATAAGGTTTGGGGAAATATTTTTCCTATTTTAGGGATAGCTGATTCTCTTCCAACATCGTGTGAAATGATCTTTCCACCTAGATGAATTTTCCAGTTAAATAAAGAAGTTGCCTCCTGTGAACAAGATAAAATTTTGTCTGATTTGACAAAACATTACCTCAGTGAAATTTGAGATATACACTGGTGCTGTGAGTCTTAAGTGAAAAATAAGATCATTTTGAATACCTACTGACACATGGTTTATAAAAGAGTAATGCATGATTAATATGTGCTTTAATAAATGATTAATCAGTTCCTATAGAGACCTGAACGTGAATAGGTTGCTTGTCACCATGATTTATGATGACTTCCAGCTCTGTCTTCTGATTCAGTTGTGCTACCCACTGGGGTAAAACAGCCCTTAGAGTACAATATGCATCTCCGTCTGCTCGTGGTTCAAAGAGGATATGAGACTTTCAGAGCACCATCTGGAGAGATTTATTTTTCAATTCAGGCTGTTGAGAAACACACTTGTAGCTTGGAGAGTCGCTGTCTTATTCTTGATACTGGCTAGATCGTGTTGAAGACCAGTTACTGACTTAAAAGCACTTCTAAGGTCCCTCCTGGCTTTCTTCTCCATATTTCTTTTACAAAAATTACTTAGACATAATATTATTTTCCATTCTAGACACTCCTTCCCAGCACAAACTAGATCTGTCCATTCAGATTGCAAATTAAAAAGTACAACAAATCCCACTTTCTCTCTTCAGTGATCTGAAAGTCAACGCTGATCCTACCTTGCCTTTCAGGCAAAATGTTGCCCTTTGACACTCCCAACTAATCTCATTCCTTTATCTATGTGTCCTTCATCTGTGTGTCTTGGAGATAAGCAGGACCCTACATTTGGACCTGTTAATGGCAAGCCTACTGAAGTGTATCTTCCCTTTCAGAACCACCCCTACACTAAGCAGATGCTTGCTCTGACCTTTTTGTTCAGCTTTACCTCCCCATACTCTTCTTCCTGTGCAGATCTTAGCACTGAAATAAACCTTTGTAGTCTGATGTTATTTTTTCCTTTTCCTAGAACTTGAGGTAATTACATCTTCTGTTGTCATCATTGACGTGGAGGACAAAGTATGACCATAGCGTTTTTTTGTTCTTGTGTAATCAGGATATGCATGGTGAAGACTCACAGTTCAAGCTATATTCTCCATTTCTTAAAGAAATAACCCTTGTGTTAATTCTGTGACATTTATTTGTTTTTTCCCAGAAATATTAATATAGGATATTTGGTGAAAACAAAAGTGATGTAGTCTCATAACTGACTTGTATTCTGTCATGTCTGAAGCAAAGCAAAGATCTAGGTGTGAATGTGTTTATACTGGAGTTCATTTGCAAAGAATATACTAGTTTAGAAAGTATCAGTCAAATGGAAAGCTATTTATCAAATCCATATGAAAGGAAACAAGCATTTGATTGGTGATAAACATATATTTGTAACTGAAGACTGTGAGTATTCTGTTCTCACTGCTAAAATAGCACAGCATTTGAAATTTACATTAAATTTCTATAAATTGCATCGCTTCCACATGGTTAATAATTGGTCATTACTCTCATTCAAGTGGTAACACCCATGGCATTTGCAGTTTTCTCAATTGTTCTGAGCAGCACAACTCATTGCAAAATCATATAAACAGTTTAGGAATCTCAGTTTATAAGTATCATAGGCATTTAGATTTCATTTTTAGAATAGTTTTAGATGCCAAAAATAAATGAGAAGAGCTCACTAGATTTAAAAAAATAAAAAATAATTAAAAAAAAAAAAAAGGATGTAAAGGCACCTCACTCATACTAGAATTCTGAAAGCTGATGTTTGGAGCAGAGCTTGCTTTGATCAAGAGAAATGTTAATATTTCCAAGTTGTGTTATGCTGATAGCAATTTAAGGGCATGTTGAAGACTTATGTAACCATTCTGGCTATCTGAGTAATTAAATTACCTTTTTGTTATTTTTCTTCTTCTTCCTCAATATTGTGTATTGCTCCTTGTCAAAGTTAGCTGGCTGGAGGTTTCTCGTCTGACGAGAAATGCTCAGCATCTGAGGATCAAATTACCAACAACCTTAGAAACAAAAGAAGCTGCTGCAGTGTTGTAAGAGTGAAATTATTTTAGAGAACAAATGCTCTGTGCATTGACAGGAGTAGAGGACTGTTGAGCAAAGCAAACATAAAACCCCCACAACTACTTAGGAGACCAGTATTTCCTCTACTCATCGAGATTCATACTGTGTGCATAACAATTGGTATTCATGTGGCTTTCAGTGAGCTATCTGCATAACCAGTGTAAGCACTTTGTTCAAGAACTTCTGCAAAATATGTTTAACACTGGGTCCACTTATCACATAATTAGAGCTGGATGCACTGCATAGTAGTAGCTTGCAGACTTCTGCGATTTATCTTTGCTTGTGAGGGGTGAGTTCATTGCTTTGTTTCTCTCCACCAAGGTCATGAAATACATGAAGTTGTCTATTTAAACTCCAGATAAACACATTTCAGTGGTACATAAAACAACAGAGTGCCTGCTTTATAACCTGAAAGCAACTGAGAAACACTTGTATAAGTACAGGAAAGGTTCTATGAATAGAAATGATCATTCAAACAGTGTGAAATTAGGGAGGAATAGAAAGCCTCTTCCTTGCTTCTCCAGATCTGACTTTTTCCCAGCGCTCTTGATCTCCATTGAGCTCACAAGTAAGCTTGTGTTTTTGCCAGTCCTTTTTATTTTTTTTTTTTTTTTTTTTTTTCCTTTCCTGCCCTTTACTTAGTTTCTTTGATTTGTTATGATCAGCTGATCTGAGCATGCTTGATGTGAACCACTGTGTGAGTCCTCAACTTTCGCAACCCTTTGGTTATTCTCAGAAGGTCAGCAGCAGCTGAGTGGTAATAACAGCAGTTCTCGCTACAGCTGGTAAATCCTCACTGCAAAACCATTCCAGGGCCGACTATCCTCTGCAGGCCTCCTCCATCTGCTTCTGCTAACAGCAAATATCCAAACACTGTGAGCAACAAAAAAAAGCCATAAAAACACAATTTATTGCATTTCTAGAAGAAGCCAAGGTTAATATGCTTTCTCAGTATGGTCCACAAAGTGAGAACTTTACCGTAGATATTAAGTTCTGAATTACAAAGCAAACAATAGCTGTAAGGGTTTTGACTACATATAGCACCAGTACATTTGGGTATGTAACTGGGGAGTAGAAATTAAAGATGAAGGAAGCTTCTGACAGAGGCTCTTGAAAGGCATACAAACTAAACAAAGATAATGTATTGTTTCCAGGCCTGGGCTTGGACCACTTATTCAAGAAAGCTGAATAAACATAATTATTAGCAGTCATTGCTAGGAAGTCCTATGTGATTTTCCAATTAAACATTTTCTGTCCAGCTGGAATTTTGCAGTTGCCTTCAAATCAAATTAGGATTGCTTTCTGGAGATTTCAGTTCAAACATAAATTTTAAAATTGGAGTATTTAGCCTGAGAAAGCATACACAATGTTTTTGGTGTGGGTATGTTTGTTTTATAATGTGCTGCTGGAACATTCTATGGAGATTTAAATTCATTTTTCTTCAAGGGTGTCCTACAGTATATTTTTTCTCCATCACCTCTCCAGAGAGTTCCACCTTCAGCTCTGAATGCAGGCAGGTGATGTACAGAGTTCAAAGCAACTTCGCACAGTTTTCTTTCAGATTAGGATATGAAAAGGTTTATCAATGAAATCTTTCTCAAAATAACTTTTGATTTCTCTGTGAGGAGACCTCACTTGCCTGTGTAACGTCCAGTGTACTGAAATGCTGAATTGTGTAGACAAGCTGTGGTTTTCATATATGGTAATCATTGCAGGGTGACTCCTAAGTCAACGTCACCTTGTTATTATTTAGCCTATGGAGTATGTACATCGGTGGGTAGCTAGTGGGGAACAGATGACCTGGTGTTATCTGTGCTGTATAGCCAGCAAAAATGTTCTAGGACTTGAAGGGACTTTTCTTTTACATATGTAAAGAGTTGCAGTTCCTCACATGCAAAATGTGAAATGAGAAGTCTACATTTCCTTTACCTGACACAGAACAGCTGATGTGAGGAGCAGTCCAAAGAGGGGTTGTTAGATGTGTGGCAAAATATTGCTCTAATCCCATGAGTTAAGGAACCCACACTGTTAATATGCCTCTAGCATCTGTAGGAGTTCTATTTTAAAAGTAGGATTAAACAAGACAACACACTATAGATCTAAACATAATCAATTTACACCAGACAAAACCCTGTTTAATAGCAGTTACACAGTATGTGTGAGCTGCTATCATAGTTGTAGCTTACATGAACAGAAGGGATTTATAAAACTGAATTAATTCAAAAATAACAGTGATGTGCCTGCGTAGGTCATTCCACTAGAGAGAATTCTGTGATCGGTTTATCAATTTCTTCACTGACAAGTGAGATTTTAAGATTTTTTTTTTTGTCAGCGGCACTAAAACTGATTTGGCTACTACAAATTTTGCTAACCATCTGTGCATACGAATCAAAATGTCAGCATTATTTAGACAAAATATCTTTTTTCCTTCTGCTCTGGAACATTACAATAGTGAACCGATAAAAATCAACATGCTAAAAGGAGTTGTACATTTATTCAAGTGAAATTGTTAGTAAGTGCCTAAGAAAGAGACTCATTTGGAAAGCAATAAAGTTGTGTAGGGCTGATCGTCTCTTGAAGTTACTGGAATGAAAATGGTGTTGATACGTTTAAGAAAAAAACAGATTAGGGGATTCATACAGAGCTCTTTGTAGCTATAGTCTCTGTTGAGGAAAATGATACAGGAGTGTAATTTATTCATATCCTTGTACTTTCTGCTTTGGCTTATTTCCAAGGCTTGTTTGCCTTAGAGTCCCAGATGCTTATTTGCTTAAAGGGTAGCCCTTTCTCTAGCCGGCTGTCTAACAATCACTTAATATTTATTTGTTTTTACAAATGTTTTCCCCTGTGTTCCCACTCCATATGTCACAAGAAAAAGTATAATCTCAGCACTACATGCAGTACTAACTTCACCCTCTTTTTACTGCTCTGGAATTTAACCTCATTCTGAAAAATCCCTGAATCCAAGCCAGTGACCTGACTGTTCCCGTCCAATGCTGTTGCTCTGTGGCCAGTCTCAGTCTCAATTTGTCTCAGTTTGTATTATTTTCTACCCCTTAGGTTGATGTGAATTTTTTTAGAGGTTTTTTTTTTTTGTGTCCAGTTCTCTGCATATTGAGGAACTAGTTACACAGTGATCTAGTGTTTCCGATATTTAATTTGCCCAGTGCTGAAATGTAGCATCTTCTTGTTCATCCTTCAAAGTCTCTTCTGCCTACTTTGTAATACTCTAGTACAAAAACAAACAAACAGCTTTTGGTCTTTCTCCCTTTCAAGCTTGCTAGTTAGTTAGCTATCTGTAATTAACCTTACCTGAATTTTAATAATTTCTTTTTGTTTTATTTGGTTGTAGTTTTTCCTTTGTCATTGGCTCTCAGACCTGAATATCTACTATCCCTTAAAAACATTTCCAGTTTCTGCTTCAGCTCTACTGGGACTGATTTCTGTGGTGTATCCATTGACTGCTCTTCGACATGAACATCATCTCATTTTTTCCTCTCCTTATTTCTGTCACTTTTCCCACTGCCCTCTTATACAGAAAGCTCTTTGTGTAATATTTCTTGAAAAGCTGTGTTTCTCTGTTGTCTCATGGTCCTCTTTCTGTCTCAAGGATTTTTCTCCTTTAATTTCTGGAAGATCTTCTTTTCTGCCATTCCCTGATGCTGTGAACTCTTCTTTGTCCCCTCACTCTCTTCTTCCTCTTGTGAATCACCTTTGTGTTTTCTTGACTTAAACTGTTTGCTTATGACTTGCAGCAGTCATACATATGCTTTTTTTTTTTTTTTCTACCTTCTATAAATTGAGTCCCATCACTGCTTCCACATATCATCATCTCACTTTTTTTCTTATATGGTTTATTTCCTCCTCTTCAGCTCATTTGTTTTGACTGCTTTCAGTCACTGAGGCCAACAGTGCCCATACGTTATGTTGTACTGTCAGATGTTCTTAGATCAATGATTTTTCTTCATTTAGAAGACTGATGGTAAGGAGAATGCTGCTGTCCTCAACAAGTTTAAAGGGTTGGAAGCAATCTTTTGGCTCAGAAGAAGTTTGAAAAAACTAGGCAGTTATTTGAGAAACTTTGAAAACATATACAAGAAAAATGAATCCTGCTAAATAAGCTCATATCTAAAACAAACAGTTGTCTGTTGCTGAAATAATACCGAGGAAAAAGATTTATCTGTTGAATTGATATTCTTAGCTGCCTGTATCCGAGGCTCCCATCCAACAGTGCTCCATAGAGATGTGAATGCAGGATTAGACTATAATTTAAATCTGGATTTTTTATGTATGCAAATGTGTATACACAGAAATACAGGTCCACAGATGTTTGCCTACCTAAACAAAAAAACAGATGTTTTCACATCCAAAAACTGCATTTTCTAATACAGATGAAATTAAAAATGAAATGTGGTTAGGTTTTACATGTCTGCTTGAAGATAACCCAACTCACATTTGAAAACAGAGAACGCTGTAGTTGATTAATAGATTCAGTGTTGAACTAAGCGTAGAAAAAAGTGTATGTTTGAAGACCGATGAAGGGCATGTTTTCTAAGTTAGCAGCTCTGACCTTTTCAAGTTTTCAATCTTAAATAATAATTGAAGGCATGAGTAAATAAATCCAACTTTGCCTGCAGATGTTGAACTCTTTAATGTCCTTTTACTCTAACATAGCTACTGCCCGATATTAATGGCAGAAACAGTTTTATCATGTCCCATGCTGTGGCTGACTGGTAGTCTCTAGGAACTGTTTTCTTTCCTCCAGCCATATGATTAAAATGCAGTTTCAATCAATAAATCTGTATAGCTTCTGTCAACGGTAAGTGTTTGCCTAGGGGTCTTCTGTGTCCCAGAGGCTTATTTTTTTTTTCTTTAGTTCTTCTATATTCACCAGAGAACCAAATTACAATAAGTCTTGTTTACCTAGGCTGCCTGTTGAAGTTGTTTTTGGACTGCCTGCTGGAAATTGAGCGAGCAATACAGAGCACACAAAAACATTCACAGGCTGGTAGATACAGATATAGATGTTAGCAGTAAGGAACCTCTCTTAACAACATTGAGCTCTGCCATAGCCTCTGTGAAGAGTTTGCTTTAGGAAGATCAAATATTTAAGCACATGCTCTTCACTCATTCACCGTGTTAGTAGGTAACAGTCGGGGGAGAGCGGCGCAGATTCTGACATGCGATTTCAGCTGAACTTTACCACTTTTCAGGGATGTCAGATAACTCCTGTTCTCCCTTTTCAAGAATGAGGATCATCTCAGCTGATCAATGAGGCGATATGTGAGCAACTAATCAATTTTGGATTCTCCTTCCTCTAGTAGCAATTGCTTTAATGCAATCGATTAAAAGGAGATTTTAACAATGTCACTAATTGTGCTTTTAAAGGAAACATGACAGCTATTATTCAACTATTAATTTATTATTTGGCATGGTGATCAATTTGGAAAATCAAAACACTAGCTTTTTAAAAGATACATCCCCTGCAGTCTCACTTGTTTATTTCATAAATTTGTATGTCATCTTTGGAAATAATGGTAGCATAGAAGCAATAGTATTCAACTATTCAAACATAGAAGTAATTGTATTCAACTCATAATTTTTTCCAGTTCCTTTTTTTTTTTTTTATTACAAAGAGAAAAGTATGCAAGAGAAAAGTAATTTTCCTGAATTTGGCAGAAGGCAATGCATGTTTCCATATGAACATGCAGGCAAGAGAACAGTAAAACAGCCCAGTTTGTTTCTGTCAAAGTCTTTCTTTAGCTGCAAGTACTAGGCTATAGCTGTCTATATGAATAGGCACTAGTCAGCAGAAATGAGTGTTGCACATCTGAATTATTTATTCAGAAATAATAAGCATGAATTGTCAACACTTACACAGAGGATTATCTGTGTTACGCAGTAAAGCTATTAGGATGTCTTTGCTGTGCTAATTTGTGCATGTTCAGGGAGCATCTCACTTTTAAGTGCCCAGAGTCCAGCATATAGGTTGAAGCTCACTTACTCTATAAATTTATTTTTTTAAATTCATAAAGTATGGGCAACATTACAAATGTTAATGCTACTATTATAGGATCATAATTTAAAAATACCAGTGTTCTCAAAGGGCTCCAGCAGTGTGTCATTTCCCTGCTTTATTAAAATGAATGAACAGATGTACAATTTATTTCTGCTGAACTATCATCTAAATTCATAAGCTATTTCTCATGTGCCTGAAATCCATGTTGGTTTCCCATTTTCTTTGCCTTAGAAAAAAAAAATTACACTCTCACATTTATCACTCTGGGGATATAAACGAGGAGTATACTCTCCACTTCATTCACTTTAGACTAATATTCTCAATACAATTTAAATCCCATCTCTTCAAGGCTATTCAGCAAAACCTGGGCACTGGAACACCCAGGAGCCGATTGGAAAATGGCATTGCTGTCTATGTTGAAGATTGGCAGGTGGACTCTGGGGACACTGTCTGTTCTCTCTGACAGAATGAGGTGGCACAAGACTGCATTTAATCTTTTTGGTTGGCATTTACGATGCCAGTGGAGGCTATGAAATTTCTTAGCAACTTGTTGGGAAGGAGCAAATGATGACAAGTAAGTAGGAGAGGTGAGGAGGTTGGGCATAATTATAGTGAAATTTGCAGCTAAGGAGCATGTATCAGCTGGCCCCAGCCACTGATAAAGTTGTGTTTATTTGTCTTGCTGCAGCCACCAAGCATGGCAGGTGCTCCATGGAAGTGATAAACAAAACAAGACAATGCAGAGATTAGATGGAGTAAAATTATGGAGGCTTAAAAGTACATGAAACAGACACGTTGCCATGGGAGAAAAATGAGTATAAATATCCCAGACGGTGTACTCTCAGCCTATCACTGTTCTCATTTGTTGGCAATGTTTGTGGGCAATGTGAGGGGGATATTTTGCACTAATTCCATGTGAGGAATGAGTGGATAATATGCCCTGGGGTTTCTGGCAGCATTTCCTCTTCAAGCTGCTTCTAAGGGTTTATATTGTAAGCAAGCTGTAGAATTTTTCCGATGGATTTTTAGTTGACAACAGAATTCTCAGGCTCAGATCATGCTGGGTTTTTAAATTCATTTATTTTTTTTCCTGATAGAAGTCTCTTTGGCAAGATTAGTAGTGGAACAGAATGTGAATCAATCTGCTTTCTTCATTCCATAGCTGCTCTGGAATTTAAATGTAGGCCTTTAAGTACTTCTTTGCCAGGCAGTTCAGGAATATTATGAAGTAATTGTTGAGATCTGTAAGGAAGAGTTTTGTTCAGAAGACTTTTATGCAATGGTAGGAACGGCTTGTCAGGAAAGATGGCATTTTTAGTCGTGAGAAAGGAAGAGTTATAGCTGGAACAGGTACTTCTTTATGATAACCATGTTGCAGACATTCTCAAAACAACTAAATTTGGATATCTAGTTCTGCCATTCCAGTTCCCTTTCAATCCTTCCCTAAATTGACATAATAATTATTTTCCTTTCCCTTTTCTTTGCATTCTCTTGCCAAAAGAGAACATTACTGGCTAGGAAAGCAAATGTCAGAAGCATAATTCTCATGTTTTGTCTGCACTACTGAAGACAAGTGTGACTTTGCAGTTAGACCAAATACCTCCTGCAGCCAGCCTCAAATCCAGTGCAGAAAAGTCTTGCATGATGGGGAGTTGGAGTTCCTTCTATCAACTGGCTTTTGAGCAAAGAAAATTTTATCTTTTTTTGTAATCCAGTAAGATTCATGGAAGTCAGTGAGAAACACTACATTAAAAGTGTTAGAAAGCTATGATAAAATGCTTTGTTCCCCCTTCCATTTTGGGCCTTGGATTTGGGCTTATCATGTATCTGCAAGGGAAATGATCTCAAGATATAATGACATCCTATCCTCCTATTTGTACAATATCCGATATTTGCTTATCTCATTTTTTCTTCAAGAACTTTGAAGATTTGTTCTCCATGTCCTCCCAGCAATATATCCCAATACTTCAGCTACCCTTGAGATTTGTCTCATTTTTTAAGGAAATTTTCCTTGCTTCCACTGAAGCCCATTGCTTCTTGGCCTTGTCTGCTATAAAGGTGGTAGACAGATAATTCCCTTCTCTGCAGCAGCCCTATATGTATTCTTGCTATGCAGGTTTCTTCAAGGTTGGGAGTGATGGATGTTTGCCTGCTCTCTGGTTGCTGTGTCTCCTGCACTGTGGGCAGGAAGTGGGTGCAATACTACAGCTGAATCCCAGTGCTGAGCAGATGGGAGATTTCCTGCTTCTGTCTTGCAGACTATCCTTCTTACACATCTCTGCACAGTTTTGCTGTTGTTGCAACATTAAATTGCCTTTATTGTCCATGATTCTTTTCCAGCAGCAGAATAAGTGACAAAACTAGCATCTGCTATATGTGGTTTCTTCTTCTTTCATCTTCACCACAGGAGACGAAGCATGGATATATTTTGGGCATTTTGATGTGATGCAATTTTGCTGCTGTTTATATTCTTTTATACATGTGGGTTTGTGTTTAATACAGAGGATTTGATTATATCTGGATGTTTTCTTTTTGTTTTTCTTTTTTTCTTTTTTTCTTTTTTTTTTTTTTCTGCAACCAACCAGCTGAGGATGTTTCATAGAATCATTAAAGTTGGAAAAGACCTCTAAGATTCTATTGTCCAATTGTCCACCTACCACCAATGTTGCTCACTAAACAATGTCCCTTGGTACTACATCATTTCTTACACAAAAGAGAATGTGTAATCACAGGCTAGGAGCTTTATGTCATAGCTAGGCACTCTGTGATCCTTCTCCACATCTTTCTGCTAATACACCTGACTTCTGACCTGCAATTATCCTGCAGATCCTGTTCTGAATTTCTTTTAAGCTAAGGGAGTCTGACAGCTGAGTCAGACTTTCTGTCACAGGCAAATGTGCAGAGGGGCTTGGAAGGAGATTCATCAGTTGCAGAGTTAGTTTGGAGCAGGTTTCATTAGGAGACTGTTCATAAGCATATAGCATTTTTCATTCCAAAGAACCCCAAAGGAACATACAGAAAACGGATCCTCTCTATGGGCAAACAGAAGATTAAACTGCAACTTTCTGCTGCTTGCAGGGAAAATGGAGGTTTAAGACTTTGTTTCCTTTATTACAGGATTCTACTCAGTAAAGTTGCTTACATTTGTAAAGAAATATGGCCGACTATAGTATTGTATTGTTACACTCAAGATTTTGTTGATGAGCAAAGGGAAATCCCATTTTATCTATAAAGCCAACAATTCATTGAAAACCAATCCAAGCCAGTGCTGTTCCAGGAATCATTATCAATCCAGATCGTATAACTACAGGAAAATGCACAAAAAAGGTCCATAATTATAGTAATACAGTTATAAAATTCCTGCACACTTGTTTCTTAGTTTCTACCATTATTCCTGCCCATCCTTTCCTGGTTCCTCTAGATGTTAAAGCTGGTGGTTTCTGTTCAATATTTGTGGTATTGGTGCGAGGATAGGTTGCCTACTTCTTGAATCGGAAGAAATGCAGTGCTCATGTTGATGAATTCTTCTTCCTCCATTCTTCCTCATATTGGCTAACATGTTTTTAACTAACATGTTGCTCTTTCTTTGTTGATCTGAAGCTCCGTATTACTTGCGGAGTCATGGGTATATGATGCCTTTATGTTTGTTAGATACATTTTCTTTGTTTCCCCTACAACCCATTTTGTCCAGCTTCAGGTTTGCACTTCTGTAGCTGAAATTGATGAGTAGTTTATAGCCTGTGGGTCTCCATGCTTCATGCCTTGTTGTCCCATGGTTTCACTTCACTGCATCCTGTGTCACCATTTCTCACGGACTCTTTTATTGTACAAAGCCTGTGTTTCTCTAAACTACATTATTATATGATAGTCTTGAAACTGGTGGTGCCATGCAAAGATGAACAAGAGGGAAAAATAACTTGTTACCCTTACAGGAAAACCAGATGAAACAGTTTCAGGAGTTCAAGGACAGAGCAGGCTTAACAAACTTCTATCCCGAAGCCTTGCAAACTTGAGACTTGTAGCCTATTGCTAGTAATGGCAATAGCATATTAGCAAGCCACGTGGTTACTGTATTGCTTTGTTATCTAGGCTGCAGTTAGCATTTACCTCATATGACCCCACTGGAATTCTTCAAACCCTATTCACAGCAAAAAGAAGTTTGAGTATCATGGCAGACTTTGTGTAACTACGGCCCTTTGTCTTCATTGAAAGGGTGATGGAGAAAATGATGTGCTCCGATACATCTGGAAGTGTGCTGGAAGCTCTCCATCTTCATTAGCCCACTGAGATTGTGGTAACCAACCCATCTCTGGGTGAGAAGGCAGAGATGGTGACTATGGCAGCAGCCTCAGGACTCAGAATAAATATCAGTGATCAGCAGACTCAGAGTTGTTGTATGGGATGTAAAACTAATAGGAATCAAATCAAACTGCTGGGCATTTGTATTCGTGTTAGAAGTACCTGGAGACTTTCAGGGAGTAAGAAGGGGATCTCTTTGGTAGTTATCCCAGACCAGATTTGTGGCTTCAGGCAACAGAAGTACAGCCCTGGTATCTTTAATGAGCTCCCCCAGATGCTATCACACATGAAGGGGCTGCATTGCCTAAACACAGGACTGTGTCATACCACATGTAATCAAAGCCTCTTTGCCTGAAAGACAAACAAAGTGGGATTTGGCTAAACAGTATTGAAAATCTACTGCAGGCAAAAAAAAGAATAAAATCTGGCAGTGAAGGTAGGGACAAATGGAGAGAACCAAGAGAAGTTCTGTGCCACCTCTAGCATTTGTACCTAGGAAAAATGCAACTGAGCTGTGAAAGTGTGTGTGTGTGTATGTGAGAATGTTTATTATACCAGTTAATACAGGCAGCTCTTTCTCCCCTGGTTTTTCTTCCCCTCTCAAAGCTCAACATCCTTGACTTTATGAGTAAAAATATCACAAGTAATTGAAGTTGCAAATCCAGAAGAATATTAAATTAGAAATTAAGCAAAAAAGCTCATCAGTTGAAGAACAGGAATCCTGGGCAAATTTTCTAATGCAGTGGTACAGCAATTGGAATGATTTTTATTTTCTAACTGCTTCACTAACTAAATTGATTGAATTAAATGTGTTCTGTGGTGCTAGCTAACCTCTGACCCCAGTTACTCAGGATAATCAGGGGGGTAATCAGCCTGCCGTGATCTGAGCTCCAAAGTAACGAGAATACTGCAAGGTTCAGGAAGCCTGTGCTGGTATTAATCAGATGTCATCAGTGCTTGATTATAAATCCTAAAGACCATCAAATTGATACAACATGGTTTAATTCACTAAAAATTAGGTATCTACATATTAATCACAAAGATGAATATCTGAAAGTGATTGCTTTTCTACTAAGTGAAGTCAGGTGTCAACGCTTTGGAATGCTGCACAGTTTAGTAATAAATATAATGATCAGCATCAGCACAAAAGTAGCATTAGCCAGATTAAAAAAGATTTTGTTCTAACCTCAAATAGATTTTTCCTCCTATTGGAGTTTACAGCTCCATTGAAATCATTCCTCATGTTTCAGCTCTAATTATGAGCTTACTCAGAAGCAAGAAATAGTATATATTTCAAGCTACCTGCTAACACAGCATTTCCTCACTTCCAAGGAGAGAAAGAGTGGCTGCTTACAGTATATCATACAGCTGTGGATAGAAATTAAGTGATATTTATTGTCCCTTAAAATCATTTTCTCCGGAATTGGCAAGCTCATTTGAAAAATCTGTATCTATAAATTTGCGTTAGGATCCAGTTAATTGCTGGCATACTTGCTTGCTCTCTTTGAGAAGAGTGGAAATTTTGATACGGATGAATTAGCATATTATGTAGATATTTGGCACAGAAGAAGGGGAAGCAGTCATGAGAGTGTTAGCAGAGATACTAATAAACTAATTTTCTTCATACATGTTCACCCATGTCACCCAGAGGGTGGTGAGGCACTGGAACAGGTTGCCCAAGGAGGCTGTGGATGCCCCATCCCTGGAGGCATTCAAGGCCAGGCTGGATGTGGCTCTGAGCAGCCTGATCTGCTGGTTGGCAACCCTGCACATAGCAGGGGGTTGGAACTGGATGAGCATTGTACTCCTTTTCAACCCAGGCCATTCTATGATTCTATGTCCTTATTTAACGAGTGTTCAGCCCTGTGGAAAAGCCTTTTTGATGTAAACTAATAATAAGACTAAATGTTTATTTCTCTTACTGGTGTCTCCTGTATTTCCTGGGAATACATTCATTTCCATTAGAAAAGTTGTCTGCCTGGAATTGGAGATCTTATGCTGTTTCTCAGGGATTTTTGATAATCCCTCAGTGTTAGTGGTGTCTGGGATGAAGAAATCGTGTAATTTCTAGATATCCCAGCAAGAGCCAGGTTTAGTGATTACTTGCTGTGTGAATACATGGCGTTCTCCTATGGTCCTGCTAACTGTGGAGTATCTGTGGTAGGCACAGATCCTTACCTTCCGCTAACATTTTGCAGTGATGCTCTTCACAGGCACAATAATCATGATGTACCGTCCTACTAGAACAGGCTGCACTTGCTGTTATGTTCAGGTAACCTCTGCAGCTCATACAAGGTAGTTCTAATAGGTTTGATTCATTGTGTATGGGCTTCACTGTGCACAGCTTTCTATTTAAAGCATATAGAGTGCCTTGGCCCATCTTGACCTTCCTTTTAATTCTTGGTGCCCAGACGTATAAAGCAAGGAGCACTGTCATCAAGCTTGCAGTCATTTGCATTGCTCAAGCAGATTAGAGAGAATTCATATCAAGTTATATAAAAATTCTTCCTTTCTCTTATTAATTAAAAAAAAAAAAAGACAGGTGCTTATTTATTTACAGCAAAACATATCCAGCTGAAGCTGAAAAAGTGTTTGCCTTAAAGAAGGTTATGTGTACAGAGAATTCATGGTTAGAAATACATAAATAGCAGGTGAGGAAATGAAAGAACTCAGAATGTTCCCTCTGTGGCATTGTAGACAGGAAATAAGTACACAATGGGAGCTTACAAAAGTAACATTTCACTTTCCTTTACAAACACTTTTCTTTCAAGAAAAGATGAAATGAATATTGGCAAAAAGAGCTGGGCAGTGGGAGATGCAGACCATGGGTAACCTTAAAGCAATGAATTCATTTAGCATGTCTTTGCTTTCTTCCTGACCTTTTCCTCATCTGCACAATGCCAAACTGCTCTATGCTTCAATCACTCTTCAGCACTGTGGGTCTCAATATACACTTAAATCTCATGCGTTTTCAAAGCAGGCCACCCCAGCTGCAAGTGAACTCCTCTCAGGCTGCCTTTTGAAAGCTCACATCACAGTGCTGTATGGGGAGGCTCAGATCACTCCACAGTCATTAGTCCAATAGGTTACATTTATTACTGTTATTCTCTCTTCTTGACCTTGGGAAAGGAATTTTTCTGTTCTAATGGGGCTGGAGACCCCAGTACCTTGTCAGGTTAACAAGAGCACTGTGGTTTACTGGATGTTCAAGATACAATTAAGATTTTTCTGCTATGGCAGGAAAAAATAGAATAGGAGAGAGACCATTAATTATGATAGTTCACCTATGTCTCAGATCTCTAAATTATTCTCCTTGCAACATACCTTTTTGATCTAGCAGTAATACTGATATTCAGTGAATACTGTGTGAATGGGATTGTAGGGTAGATAATTTGTAAGAAAGTCACATAGAACTAGTAGGCAAAGCTACATGTGGTAGGTTTCATTCATCACTTTGTTGGCAGGCATAGAACACTTGTGCTCAGATGGATTGAAAAATGGAACGTAGGACTAAATTCTCCCTTCCCCACCTACTTTTCCACAGAAAACGCTGGCTAGAGATTTCATTTTTAAAATTCAGACAAATTTTGTATCACTACAGATAAAACTGCCTGTAAACTTCCATCTGTACCTCCTGCCTCCTCTGGCACAGTGGGAAACCTTGCAGTTCTTATCTGTTTCCAAAAAAGAATTTTCAGACTGGGCTAACTTCAGTTGGCTCACAGCTGGAGGGGCTTGTAAATGTAGGGCATCTCATCCCCATCGGTTGGCACAACCTAAAATGCCAGAAGTTTGGGGAATTGATGAAATTCACTGCTAAAATATTCTAGAGATACCAGTTGCTTTCGATGCCTCAAACGGTGCATTTAGCCACTGCTCACCAAAGACCACGTGAAGAAGCATAATCGCTGTCAAAGCATCTGCTGTTGGCAGCTTGGGCTGTGATCAGCTGTAAGCTGACGCAATGAATATCTTCTCTAGAAAAAAGCTACAGTGTCCTCCCAGGACACAAAACAAAGGTATCTGATTAGATGCATGTGCCTCTTTTTATCCAACAGCCCAAAGAGTCTGCCACTGGGATAATCTCATTTACATTGTAATTTCCTCTCTCTGCAAAGACATGGTGGTTTCCTAACCTGTTCAGAACAGGGTTAAGATTTGCAGTATAGAAGTACCAAAGCAGATTTTTTTCCCCACAGCATTCTGAAAGGTGTACAAAGGATTTAAAAAGCCCTGTGTTAAGCTGTGACTTGAACAGTGCAATCTAATTTGGAAATAGTTTTAAATTGGGACTTACTATTCAATAATCAAGTCTCATTTAACCTCAGTGTTAAACCTGTTGTTGAAATAACCAAACCATGGTGACATTCAGTATGAAGTTGTTATCTCTATGTGAACTTCATAGACTAACTTATTATTTCCTTTCTTATAACAATTGAGAGGCAATCTTTACCATAATTTTAAACAAAGAACAAATAGCCATTGGTGCTGATTGCTAAATTATGTAATGTGTATGTGTAACACTTAGGTTCTTTAAATCTGGAGTTGGTGCTTTTTCAGAAAATTGTCACCAACTTCAAGTTACCAAAATTGATGCTGAGTCATGGATACTCATAATGTATGTGACCAAATTAGAGCAGCTAACAGCACTACAGACTTCACTTAAAACAGGCTACGTGTCTCACAAGAACTGAACAGGTTGTCTGCCCATAAGTATATAGGCTGCATTGTAGTCTAGGAGACCAAAGCCACTGCAGTAGTTTCTCCTTCAATCTTTTCTTCCCAATTGCCTACAGCTTTGATGTTCAGAGTGAATTCTTTTGTCCTGCTCTTAATGAGGATATATTTTCTGAACTCATTCCACATCTCAAACTCCCAAAACCATGACTTAGTCTGGGAAACAGTAGGAGAGTTTTGTTGCTTACTGACCCATGAAACAAATGCTCCCCACCTGTGTCACATGAAGCAGTCTTAGTGGCAAGGAGAGTTTGCATAACTTCCTTCTAGCAGAAGCAAGCAGTTTCCATGCTTTTTCCATTAGTAAGATACCATAACAAAGCTCATCCATATATGTCAATCTTCAGCATCAGAAAATTTGTTTGGGGTAGGAAAAATTCTGCTAGAAATGAAAGAGGAGCATTCAATAGGCCTCATTCTCTTCCCTCATGACTGCCATTGGCCTAAGTGAGAACTGTGTGGATTGTTGTAGAATGCTTGTAGAACTCTTCTGCTTCTGAAATGTGGTGGAAGAAAGTGAAAGAAAAATGCAGCTGTGTTTGTTCTGTTCTAAAAAAGATGTCTAGGATTTTAAGAAGACAACAGACTTTATACTGCTGTTGATGGGAAGAGCAATGAGGAGGAAATAATACTTAGCTGGGTTGGCTGAATACATCACAAGTGCTCTCAAATGTGAGAAGCAGATACCTCCCTGGTCCCCAGGGAGGACCAGGGATGCTGGTGCTGTAACGGGTGTAGTCTGCTCTTTCATGTTCAATCAGATCATCATTTTCTCCAATGCTGTTGTTTGAAACATAAGGCTTGTTCTACTTGGCAGGGGGTATGGGAAGCTTTTTGATAAGAAAAGGACATTGCTATTTCTTTGAGTTTTTTTCAAAAGGATGCGAAGTGTAGTAAACATACTGGCCTTTCACTGTCTCCTCTGTCCACCAGAATAGAGAAAGTTTTACTATAATGGTGACCATCATTCCAGAACTGTTCATTGCATCTATGGATATTTTAATTATTCTATAAATAATTGAATGCATGTTGCATTTATAGGTGGAAAAAAATGAAAAAACAAATGCTTTATACATGCTGAAAAAAAAAATCAACAGTGTGTTAGACTTCCTTCCGAATCTGGTACAGACAACTGTGATGAATATCCTGTAGGTAACAGGCTTAGAGGCAGGCATTCAACACATGATTAATACATCTTAGAATTTTCTTCTTGCCTTCACTCCGTCTTCATGTACAGGGCTGAGAAGTAATCAAAGTCTTCTGTAAGCAAAGGTCTACAAAACTATTCCAAATAAGCGGCTATTTCCAAGTAGACTTTGCTATCACTTATGAACAGTTCCTGAATTGCCTTTTTGTCTTCTTTGAGCAAATTAATGAGGGGACAGGAATACAACATCAACTTTGAAAAGTGTTTGAGCACTGCAGTGGGGAAAGAAGCAGAAAGAAAAATTCTTTAAATTCAATTGTGAATATTTCCAGGATCTTATTCTGTATATCTTTCGAAGTTTTCTAAGATTTATGCTAAGAGGGATAAAAGGACTCTTTTCATTACCTCTTCAGCAAATTAACAGACAACTCATGCTGCACCCAGCATGTTATTCATCCATCCTTTCTACTCCATTTCTGCATTCTGTCCCTGCCCTTTTCAGTCATGAATGCTGATACCTAAGGAATTCTTGAAGAGATCCAGACACGTCCTAGAGATATGCTGGTTCATTACAATGGAAAACTTGAAGGACCCAGAGCATGAAGAAACAGCCTGATTAATAATGTCTGTTTCTTTGTTTGTTTGCTGCATTACTTGGACTTCTTAGCAGTACTTTTCCAAGCAGACTGACAAGTAACAAAACAAGCTAAAGTCATGCTGAAACCCCTTTGCCTTTCTTTCATCATTGATGCGTATAATATCAGCAGTGCTTTTTCAGTAAAAAGGCACAAATTTATATAGCCTGCAGAAACTGTAGACACATTACAGAGAGAAGAATTTAATCTTTGGCCTTCCGTTTAGCTAATTAATCTTCTGGATTTGTTGCTGTTTTTACAGGCTGCAGCTTATCATGGACAAAAATGCTCATTTGGTCTTTCATTACTGAGCAGTACTTTTATTTTGTAACATAACTGGTGTGTGCCTTGAACGATCACATGGTGTTTACATTGCATACCCTGTGAAATTCATTGAAAAGTAAAAAGGGAAAATGTATCCAAAATTATTATGGTCAATTTTATATATTCAGAAAGATATTTTTTTTTTTCTAAGCTACAATTGAATTCTTTCTGTAATTTCACAAGGGAGTTTGAAGAATATTATGTGCCTCAAAAAAAAAAAAAAAAAGATTAAGCTGAAACACTTTAAAAAATAATATAGTGCCCAAATGCCAGTTTTACCACAGTAAGATGCTGACAATTACTAAAGACGATTCAGGTGACTCATACCTTTAATTTGTGTTTTGCATCTAGTTTACAACACAAGTTCTTGTCATACTATGGCAGTGCTTTATATTTACATGGTGTCTTTCTCCTAAATGGCTTCCAAAGTGTTTCATACATTGCTGTGCGTACAGATTACATCAATTTAATCCATTACATTAATACTGTTATCCCTGCAGTGAGGTACAGCAACTATTTGAGCCTATATAGTAGAGGCAGTGCAGAGCCTAAAAAGAAAGAAAGTACCTTCAAAATGTGTAGATCAGGGAGAATGTAACACCTCATTACAATTTGCCCTGATGACAAAATTAAAAATACACTTGTTCATATGGAGAGTTCAGCATAAGGTGAGTTGGTTGGGTCTTCCTTATGGCCTGCCTCAGACCCCGGTGCTAGAGCAGCACATTTGGGCATTGTGTTGAAATGAAAAGGTGACTGAAGAATCACCAGTATCACTTTGTTGTGTGCTCAAATGTTAGGGAATGGCAGTGGGTGCAATTTTTTCCACATGGGAGAATTCAGTTAGCTTTGCTTGATCTACACTTTCATGTCAGATGCCCTTCCATCATACTGCCCCTCTGCTGCCATCTGTCATGCAGCAACAAAATGGAAAGGAATACTGGTGGAATACTAAATACTGAGTTCAGCCTCTACTGCCATGCCACCAACATCTGCTTCTGGGCTAATATAATAAAAATAGGAGGCTCCCTGGGCATTTGCCCAGGGAGGTGGTGGAGTCTCCTTCTCTAGAGATGTTCAAGACCTGCCTGGATGCCGACCTGTGCGACCTGCTGTAGGGAACCTGCTTTGGCAGGGGGGTTGGACTCGATGATCTCTGGAGGTCCCTTCCAACCCCTACAATTCTGTGATTCTGTGATTAATTTTGAACAGCCCTCGTATGTTGTTTTCTTAAGAAATGTATATCTGCCATTCAGGTGATAGTGTGCTGAAGTGATAGTGTGCAAAATAAAAGGCACATGTCTTAAGTAGAGACAGATTGCAAAAGATTGTATACTTTATACTTTTTTTTTTTTTTTTTTTTTTTTTTTTTTTCAAGGAAGTAGATAGAAAAATGTTTGCAAAAGATGTGGACTTTAGTGGAGAAGGACAAATACAATAATATAACTTCGTTGGGGAGTTTCTAATAAAGCTGCGTGAATTAACATATCCCATTATTTCTCATCTTTTGTAATTTATAGATGGGGAAACAAGCATATTATAATAACTCAGAGTACCTTCAACTAGAACGTTGCCCTGATTAATGCAATCTGACGTGCAGTTTTAATTTGGTTGTTCTTGACTGGGAATCACAGCATGTAAAATCCTAATGAGCCATGGGGTAGTGATCACCAATCCCAGACACGTTTATCTCACGTTGTGTTTCTGCTTGTGGCAGCTCTTTAATTTAGGTTATATCAGACCCCACTTTGAGGCAGAAGTTTTTCAGTAACTTCATAAAGGCATTAAGGTTATACCCACATCTCATCTCATGGCTTGACAGCAGACATTCAGGTGGTACTGATGCTATTAAGTGCATTTCTTGTTCTGTGCTCTGAGAAAGTAGTGAAGAAAACCTTACTTATTATCTAAAAACTTTAAATAAGGCTATTGGATAAAAATCCAATTTTCATACAGGCATTTCCACTTTTATTTGAGGCTGAAGTAGGGCTAGTATCTAGTTTCTCAGGCAATGACACTTTACAAAATGATCTTTCCGTGTATCTCCTCCATGATGGAACTCTGCTCAGTGTGGAGATGGATTTGACTCAATGTTAGGTCATATCCTGGCTCTACCAGGAAACAAATATTGATATTAAGCCATCAGGCTAACTGCTGAACTGAGGTTTCCTGCGGACTCTCCTGGGTACAGTTAAATGAGCTACATCCTAACACAGGTGTTGTAAACCTTGTCATCCCTTTACTGACTCTCCTGTTGTAAGAGATGTATGCTGCTTGTTTTCACTCTCAGGACCCTCCATAAAACTGTCTTTGTGCTCCCTCACAAGAATGTCCAATAGTTGGCGTCCACTTCCCTGAGCTTCTCTGTGACAGCAAGCATAGCTAATTCTCAAAAGAATCTCTGTGCTTCCTCACAAGCACTCTCACACTCTTAATCCACATCTATCCCTTGATTTTTTTGTATGCATCTCAGCAACCTGTTAAGTCTTGTTTGTTTACCCAAATCTAATGACTCGGGGTAAACCACAGGCCATTTCTGCCTGCCCTTAATCGCTCATTGTTTCTAAATTGCTATTGGTCTGTTGTCTGTCTTATTTTTTGTTTTGACTGCAGAAAAGCAATTGTTTATAAACCTCCAAGTATAATACAATGACCAGAATTTCCCAGCTGTATTTTCAACAAATACAATAAATGACAATATGGCATATCATCTACAGAGCAAGTAAACCTCGCATATTCAAATAGTTGTAGTAAGTGAACGTAGCTCCTTCCAGCCAAGTGCATCTCTGTCTCAAGGCCTTCTAAATTATTAATGGGGGTCCAGATTATAGCAGTTTAAATAAAGTTCTGAACTCATCTACTTTATTCTTAATTTATAGTGGTGCTTAGGGGATGTGCGGATATTTAAAAAGAGTAAAATCAATTAATTCTTGATCCAGATATTTGTATTAGCCCCTATGGGGTTTTATTTTAGAGCACTGGATCAGCCTTTCCAAGATAAGCACCAGGAATACAAAGCTTTTATTTTGAAATATGATGAACCTGTAGTTATCTTTTCCCTATCTGCAAATCTGATTCCTATTTTTGTCTTTTCATTAAGTTTTCCTTCTTGGCTTTTGTTTTTGAAAGGGAGCTCATATAAATACAGCAGATTTTTCTGAGGTATCAGGAACCAGATTTTTTTCTTATAAAAAGGTGTCTGAACAGGCAAAGGAGTTCACCTTGAAGATAATATACCCTTTATTTTTCTGTGTCTTTCTGTTTCACAGCAGATATTTAGCTTTTGGAATCACAATCTGTGATTTATTACAGTTTTTGCCTTCTATAGACCCATGTGATAACTTCTGTGATTTGATCATTTTCCTTTTTCATCCATCTTGAACAGATTTTAGTCTAAATTCCAGACAGCTTCAAATACCCCTTGTGTTTGTATATGGTCATTTCAAAAATGCAGAGGACGCTAGGGCTGATCATACCACTATACTTGGAATTACCCGTCTTGGCACAGCCTCTGCCTATAGATATTGTCAGTTCCTTGATATGCAGTTGTCAGAATCTCTGCAGTTTTATGCCCCCAGCAACTCTGTGTGTCCTTTCTGAATTGCTAATGCACCGCAACTGAAGCTACTGAGAGCTCTTCCTGGAAAAAAAGAAGTGAGTGCAGAAGAGAGCCAGTATCAGCTGAGATATCTTTGAGTTAGACACCCTTAAAATGACATTAGGTATTTTTTGAGTTAGGTGGCACACTGTGGAAACATTTTCCATCATAGTCTTGCGCTGGTAGGGTAAACACATAAAATGTCTCTCTCTGCCTTCTCAATTATGCATCTAAATAAAACAGGCAGATTTAAAATTATTTAACCCAAACATGTCTAACTATTCTCATCATGATCCAGAGAGTACTGAACACTGCACCGTATCAGACTAGCGTACTAAGGACAGGACTAGAGGGTCAGAACGGCTTAGGAGTGGCTGCCCTGTCGGATCTAAGATTCTTGAGGACTAACACCCTTGAAATCTAATCACCATTTTACATAGTGAAATAGGAATTGCTTGGTAATGGACAGGCATTTGGAAAAATTCTGACTGGTGTCTTGTTTAACACGTGCTCAAGCTGAGACAAAAGGAAATAATACAGAAAGATCAGACCAATCATTTATTTTCAATTAGAGTTAAATATATCCAAATGTGCTTTCCAGTGACAGCGTTTTTGCTGAGCTTACCAATCTTTACCAATCTTGGTAATCATTCCGCTGTTATTTCCAAGGTTCTTAATAGAGATTTCTTTTGATTCACTTCTAAGCAAGTGAAAATATTGTTTTATTATATTATCATTTAAAGTTAATTAAACTGCAAATGAATTTAATGATCTCTTCAAAACAAACCTCAATCACAACCTGTTACATATTAACTATCAAAATCAAAAGAGTCTTTCAATTCTTTGTTAAATGCACCAAAGAGGATAGAAATAGCCAGTCATTAATGTCATCCTTTTGTAACATCAAAATTGAGGCTGGAAAGCTTGAATTGAATACATGCACTCAAATTACATCATTATGTTGAAAAAAGGGTTGGCAATATAAGTCAAATTTGTTGGAAGAAACCAAAAATAGATAACCGAACACAGTAAAATACATCGTTGTCTCCTCTGTTTCATTATGAGGAAATGCATTTCACCTACTATTTTCCAGATTTTGAAGCCTACATATTAATAAAATGCCATCTTTTAGGTTCTGCATTCTCACAGAATCTGTAGTGTTCTGACTTGATGTGGTCCATAAAACAGATGTAATGAAGTCATTTTGGTGATTTTTGCTCTTGAGTGACATATCGAACATTGTCACTGACAATGAGCAGGGATGGCAAAACCTGTTCCTGTCATTAAAGTTTGTAATTTTGGACTTTTGAAGGTTTAATCCCCAGAAATGCTAAGATTTCCTTACGATCTATAATGGTATTGCTGATGTTCAGCACTTCTGAGGATTAGGTATGTTATCAGTCCAGTTTATCCAGCTGTATAGCAGGTATTATCTTATCTCTGTTGCATACAGCCCTTTTAGCATGTCAGCTGAAAGTAGTTGAAAGGTGAGGAGTGTTATTAACTCTGACCCTTGCAAGCTTTTCAGATGGTTCACTTAATGTTTTTGCTGCTTAAATAACAATGATGTTACATGCTGTTTGACTGGAAAGCAAATTAGAGAGAATTGCATAGGGCTTGGTTGTTGGTAGTGCAACAAACTACACAAGGTCATAAAAAACTCTTCTACTGAAAGGAGAAACATCGCCTTAGAGTTATTCAGACAGAGTAATACAGGAGATCCAACTATAAATTTTAGAGCAACACTCCCCATCTCCAAAGTGGTATTGGAACACTTTTGGTGACAAATGTTTCATGTATTGATAATCGTATAGTGAAAAAAATAACGATGAGGAACTTTATAAAAATAATCATCTGAAATGCAAGACAAGATTATATTAGGGGGCAAGAATGAGTTATTCAGACAGCTACCTCTTCCACTTAGTTTTGAGTGGAGTTTCCCTTCGGTAGTACCTGCACCTATGCAACACTGCATCTGTTTTCAGGATTCTCTTTTCCAGCAATATGAGTGGAAGTCTTTTTATGGCCAGAATCTCCCTACATCTGATTCCTGTCGCACTGCTGTTTATCTGTGATCCATTGAATGCAGAGCAGTAATGTGCTACCTTACATTTCATGGATGACAGTGTATTACATAGAGCCTATAATACTCAGTTTCAGTCAACATTTTTCTCATGTTGTGATAAATAATTAATGCTGGCTTATGTACTATGTGTGGGTGTGGCCAATAATTGAAAATATTAACAATTTCCTCTGTTTTTTTTATCTTTGTAGTTTCAGGCCACAGTAAAGGAAGGAGTCACAGGTGTAATAGTAAACTTAACTGTTGGTGACCGAGATGACCCAGCAACTGGAGCATGGAGAGCTGTCTACACTATTATTAACGGAAATCCAGGGCAGAGTTTTGAAATCCATACCAATCCCCAGACTAATGAGGGAATGCTCTCTGTTGTCAAAGTAAGGATAATTTGCTGCTGTACTGCATTATTACTGTTAAGTTTCATCCCCTGGATTTACTGCATGGGAGAAGGTGCGGCAAGGATGAGTTTCTCAAAAATGCAGTTAGCCATCAGCCCTTATTTCCTTCAGCCAATATGCATTTTTGTTACAGTTACCTTGCTTCTTTAGTGATAACAACCTGCCTGTTGCTATACTGTCCTAACTATACTGTCCATGTGCTTAAATAACAGCTACTTTTGTGGTAACCATCACAAATCATTAATAGTAAGAGTTTACAATGCAGTTTTTTTGGGACAGAGGGTACAATCAGAATTCAAGTGTCAAGTTTTGTTCTGGTAAAGCACGTGTGCTGCAGATGCCAGGGAAGTAAAGGACATGGCTTCAGGCTGAACTGGAGGGTTCCCTCTGGTCCCACATTTCTGAAGTATTATGAAAAAAAAAAAAAATTATTTGTATGAAGACAATCCTATTTTAAACGTTTTAAAAAATAATTGAAAAGAAGTTCTGGTTGCTGCCTGTACCAGAGTTTTCTTTGTGTGACTTCAGAAGAGACATTTTCAATACTTGAAAGTAATTGAACTTTTTTCCATGGCGGTGCTTTTGGCTTCAAGGTAGGAGTTGAGAAAATGGTCTGATGGTGTTTATCATACACAGCTATTAAGATGTTCTGTTCAATTAATGTATGCTGCATCATAAATAAGCATGTATATATGGGAATTATATGTTTGAGGTACAGAAAACAATGTATACAATTTTAAATAGAGAAACATCTAAATCATTCACCAAGCGTGACTGGTCAGCTCCCCAGTAGTAAAACTCAAATGGAGCTGTTTAAAAATAACAGCCAAACTCCTATGAACTGACACTATGAACTCTACTCTGTGAATGTGAAGAAAGGAATTAGGAAAATTTAAGGAGCAACCTATGTGTGTTCTCCTGTAGGCATGATGAATTTTTTGCTTTTCACTGTTGATAAATAAAGAGGCACTTTATAATTATTGGCATGTCTGATGCTAAACTCTTGACCAAATATCAGATGCAGTACATGCTTTTGTCCTTTTCTGGTTAATTTTGTCTCCTGAAAGCTTCCGGGAGTGGGTATGAGTGGTGAGTGTTAAGTATTCTCTTTGTTTTACAGCCTTTAGACTATGAGATTTCAGCATTTCACACGTTGCTGATAAAAGTAGAAAATGAAGACCCGCTGATTCCAGACATAGCCTACGGCCCCAGCTCCACAGCAACAGTTCAGATCACTGTTGAGGATGTGAATGAAGGCCCTGTTTTCCACCCAAACCCAATGACAGTAACAAAACAAGAGAACATCCCTATTGGCAGCATTGTGTTAACAGTAAACGCCACTGATCCAGACACTTTGCAGCATCAGACTATCAGGTGAGTGCACTACTCTTTAATTGCTATCCATCCAAACTTATCTTTTTCTAATGACCAAAAATTTGTTTGCTAATAGAAAATTAAAGTTGTTTGGGCTGTAGATAATAAATTGAGGAAGAGGTTTTTTTTTCTTGCATTGAAGAAATACAGTATGATAGAGACAAAGTACTGCATTAGACAGGGAACAACAGTCAGATACAGCAATCTGACTCTCAGCAGTGTTATTCAGAGGACAGGGAAGATACTGATGCCGTTTGGGATTTGGGCTAAGTTTAAGAAACAGTTATTGAAGTTCTCCATATGTTTACAAATTGCCATGAAAAACCAATGGAATCATACTGGTTATTGTTAACAGTTGATTTTGGAATCCTATAGGAGAAAAGTAAAGAAAATAGGTAGATTTGGTTATTAAAATCAGTAATGAGACACTATTATCTAAATTTCCCCCTTTCACCTTGTTGAATTTCTTCTAACTGCATTACCTCTGAAATTGTAGGAAATGCCATCAAGTCACTGAAAACTTAGCTTTATGTATTGCTTATGACCAGCTGTGTAACATCAATGCTTTTTGCAATCCATCACACTTCACAAAGGCACTCTCAAATCTTGACTATTACTACTTCATAAACTAAAAAGAAGTTGCACAGAAGTTTTTTATACCTTCGTAGCTAGAACCTGGGATGTTTTTAACCAAAAGCAAGATTTTCTTTCTCATTCTTCATGTGCAGAAAAGAACAGAAACAAGAAAGTTTGGGTTAGGATTGAAGCATGATCATATATGGAAACTATTTTAAAGGAAGTGTCTGTCTTAGAGGTGTTTTCCAACTATGATTCTATAAGTTAGTAGAAAATAATGCAAATATAATGGAAATCTGGAAAATAATGGAATTACTCAGAAAAGTTAGTTTGACTTACTTGTACACCCTTCTTTTTGCTAAAATAACAGAAAAGTTTAAAACAGCATTCTTTAATTATGCTAATATTACTGAATCACAAAGGATACCAGCAGTGACAAAGTAAGACTGCAGTATGCAGGAACAGCATCTGCAGTTAGAGCAGTGTGAAATTGCATGTATAAAGGCCAAACGTGCTCACTAGTTTGGATCTGGCAGAAAGGTTTTGTCTTCTAGTTCCTACGAGTAGATGTTGTGTTTAGAGTGCGGGCCTTGGTCTGGGTTTATGGAGGTTGCATATCAAACCACACAGTTCTCAGAATCTGCTGTTATATCATCAGTGTCCTTACTGTGATTACACTGGTAAAATAAAGGCCAAGCAGACAAAATGCAGAGTTTTAACAAGATATTACACTAAATATCAATGACCATGAGCAAGCAATGTTGTGTGTACAAGAGGCAATGAATATCAGATTTTGATTGTGTGTGCTGTGTAGGCACTGTCCACCACTGCCAACAAAGTATGTATCTGTTCAAAATGTGCAGATGAATACAAACAAAAGAACAATAGAGGACTGATAATTTTACTTTTCATTATTTTCAGCCTAATAAACTGAGGTCTGTCTAATTGCAACATCATTTCTTATTAGTTCTCTATGTAAGATTTGTAGAAGGGGATGATGTCTATTAGTAATCAGTAGATTTGGTTACTCTAGTAATACAATATCGTAAATGCATTTCAAGAACCATCAATAGTGTATTGAAACCTTTGGTGCCAATGTCCACTTGTAGGTTGAATTTATGTCTTGAACTTCCCAGGTCTGAATCAATTCAAATTATTTATCTCTTTGAGAAATTCCTAAAGACAGCTGTACTTCTGAAGCAATTTTCTTTCTCACTCTTTAGCTTGATGTGTTTTTGCAGTCTGAGAAAGAATTTCATTTAGAAGCTCAGACAAGCTGGCAAAAATATATTCTAGTGAAGAAAATGTGACTCCAAGGCTCAAAAGCACACAATGTGCTACCTGTTTTGTACACAATTAACAGTGAATTTTCATAGTGTCAAGTCTTCTTTAATGTACTGATGTTAGCATTTCAAAGATACTCAAGTTAGAAACAATCATCCTGGAAACAAGAACCACATGCTCATATTGACCAGCGATGTAATGTAGGCATCAAGTTTAATATCACTCTAAATTATACCTGTTTAAAACTGAGCTAATGCTAACTTTTGTGACTGTAGCCAGAGCTGTGATTTCCTCTGAAAAGGCTGCAGTGACTCTAGTGAGTTTTTGATATGGATATTGAGGAAAGGAAGAATCAGAAGCAGGGGATTTACGTTTGGGTGGGAAATAACATTTGTTCCTCTGTGAGCACTGCCAGACAGAAAAGGAACTTGCTCAACTTGGATCACGTTTCTTAGATTCATTAACCTATTTTTTAAAGTGTTTAATTCCCTCTTGTTTCCAACTTTTCTAGAATTAAGAAAAAAAAAAGAAAAAAAAGAAGGAAATCCAGCAGGCCCCATTTTAATTATAACCCAACAATTTATTAATAGAACAGTAATGAAGTTTCTGAAATTTGATTTCTTAATCAGAGATCATTGTTATTTTTGTGCCAGATTTAATAGTTTAATTTTGGGTGCCTCTTCCCAACCTCTGAAATTTTAATCAGAAGTTTCAAGTGTACATGTCAATGAGAAGTTAAAGGCCAAATTTAATAACATTTTCCACCTTGGGAAATTAAAAGAAGAGCCTTATTCTCTGAAATCCAGTATTAACAGTAGATCTTAATTAAACACAGTTATGGTCCTCAATATTTTGTCTGTGAGGAGAGGTTGATTTAAGTATTTTTTCCTTTTTTGGATTTAAGAAGCCCACAATATTCAGTAGTTAGGCTTTTAACTATGTGTAAATAAGTTGTTTACTGGGGCTTATTTATAATTTTTAATTAAATTAACATTCTTCTCTGGTTTCATAGCTTATCATGGCAGTGTATTTTTATTACCTACTGTGCTCTTGGATTTTAAATTATTTATGTAAATATATTATTGCAGTATTCATTCTCAGTAAGCAATGTGACTGAATGCTTCAGAGATATCTTCACAGGAGAAGTTTATTATAGCTCTAAAGCATATCTAATTCATTAAGTAGAATTTAAATATAGCATTTGAAGCTGGGGAACTCAGAACCCAAACTGCAGTGAGTTTCATGGGAATAAGAAAGACAGCCATAAATGAAGTGGTTTATGCAAGATATGTATTTATGTGTGTCTGTAATTGCTTCTATCTGCACCTGATTCCAGCTGACTCCACATAATGTAAGAGGTTTCTGGAAGCACTGAGTAATCTATTCAGTCAATATCTGAGGGATCAATTTTGCATACTTTGTTTCACGTCATGCCTTTTAAAGTGCTTTTGTTGCAGATAGAGGTCAACAGACTTGCATTTTGGCATACACTACCATCACATACAGAAGTACTATATAATGAGAGACAGAAAGTTGTAAGCAGTGAACCTTATGTGGTAGCATGCTTAGTCATTGTTAAATATATCTCCTAGAGTCTGAAGGACTTGACTTTGATTCCTAACAACAGGAGATTTGTTTTTTCCTGGTGCAGGCAGAAGAATAGTTCTATTGTTATAAATGAATGGCTGAGCCATGCTTTCTGCATGCAGCACCAGAGTTTTTCACTGTAAGTTATACCCAAGAGCATCTTGAGTTGGCTCTGCAGTTTTATTTATGACCTGCCCGAACCCAGCCACTGGGAATTTGTAGCACATCTCCAGTTCTGAAGTTGCTGTATATTGGGCAGTGGAAATTGTTTTTCTTTTCCTTTCTCGTTTAAGTTAGAAGGAAAGCCAGGTAGAGAGGGAAGCTACTTGAAGCAAAACTTTTTCCTCTTCTGTCTTGTGGCACCAAAATTTGAAACACAGAAACACTGACTCTAGAGAGTTATATGTACTGGGGCAGGCAGGCAAAGATGGAAAAGGAGAGGTGCCAATTCCATCATGACACACAGTTTCCACCATAGTTTTAGGTGCTCACTGATCAATAATTAGCTTGACAGATCACTGCAGAACAGTTTGGCTTTTTTTTTACTGAAATTTTCTGAATGTGTTAGTACCAGCAGTCTTGTTAATCATCGTGATAAATAGGTCCAATTATTGTATTATTGATATCTGAAGGGATACAAATTGTTTTTTGGTTTTTTTTTTTCATTTTTTTTTCTTGACCAAAGAGATTTCCACCTTTTGCTTACTAAACAAAGTAAGCATGCCCCATTCAGCAAACTCTTTAGGCCTACAGCAAGACAGGGTGGGAGCAAAACTGCTTTTGCACCTCTTTTGCTTTCATTTCACACACATGACCAGATTGGTATAAATCTGGAAGAGTGATAGTGGTTCAAGATAGTGACTCAAACCAGGCCCTTTTTCTCCTGTTTACATGGTTTGCAGTTGGCCAGCACTGTTCAGACAGTTCAGTCTGAATTAATGTGGTGGAAGCAGCTGATAAAAATCAGAATCTCTGGTGGGAATTCTTGAAATCAGACTGAAGAGAGTAAAAGGTAGTAAAATCCTGGTGCCGAGAGGATAAAAACATCAGCAAAATCTGGAAAGCTGATCCTAAAGAAGCTGTGGGCAGGATCTTACACTGACTGCTCAGGAAAGCCACTTTCACCTGTTATCTTCAGTATCAGAGCTACACTATATGCAGGTCCTTCTCTTCCTCAGACTAGTGAACAAATGTTGATAATAATCTGCTTCCCAAAATCTGTTATTCAGTCCTTTTATTATATCATGGGGATTCCCTGGTTTAATTTACAGCCAACCTGTCAACATCTCCCATTTAACTCCTTGGGAAGTTCCTAGGATCCTAAACTTCTTCATGCATTTATCTTGGTAAACAGCTCCCCAGTTGTTGTTGTTTTGTTTGTTTGTTTTTTTCCCCTTCTTTATTGATATTCCCTGTCTCTGCATTAGGGCAGATGTTAACCCTATTCTCTTTTTTCTGATTTTGCATGTCTTCATTTTTAGTGTTTAAGGACAGTTTCCCATGTAACCAGTTGATGTTTTGATATCCTGGGCTTTTGCCTTGCAGGGAGGTGGGGCAATCTTCCCATGCTCTCTTTTGCTTATCCATACTAACATCATAAAACTTTTGTTCTTCCCAACTGCTGCCAAGAACTGGGGGAAAGATTAACATATGTGAACAGCTTTTACAGTTGTTTTTTTTTTTCCTCATCCACTAGCATATGAAAGGAAGTCCAGCAATGAGAAAATATTCAATCTTAAATCTGCCTAAAGCAAGGGTCCTAAGAATTCTCAATCCAACGATTGAGGGTTGCTGTGAACCAAAACAGTAGTTCAGAGTTTTGAAGGGAACCTATCTGCCAGCAGCCAGCCTCTAACAAAAGGCTGTCAGAGGATTGTATGCCTGAAATTTTCTGTTCTGCTTTACTGTGTTGGCATAAATCATACTTAATATGTTGATATTAAAGCTGTATGTGATAGAATTGAGAACTTCTGTATCCATGTAATCAAATAAGCCATAAAAACCAATTTTAACTTCCCTTGATATTACCTTAAGAATCTAAAATTCTTGATTAATAAGGATGAATGTAGCATTTAAGAGGAGTTTAATTACACCCTCTGTCTTTATCTCACATAACAATATTATGCTACATTATGATTTCAACTATGTCAGCACTCAGAATGAATGACTGTGAACTGTGAAATTATAGGCCACATTTTTCATGTCACTGACTAAACAATATTGCAGATCTTCTTGAGGAAATACAACAATAGGATATATCAGTCACAAGTTATGCTTGCAGTGGAAGCCAGATCTTGACAATAACTCACTTTGTCATTACTGTTCTCTTCTGGTTTCAAAGAAGGCAGGATTTTGCCTCTGGAAGAAGTAAAGACTATCTTGATTATAATAAGTTGGCTATCAAATAGGGGATGCTGTGTGAGGAGGCAAGTTGACAGGGAGGGGGTGGTAGGAATTCAGTTACTATTTTATGGCTGTTGCATTCTTGAGTTAAAGTCAGCCAAGTTAGATGGTGTGTGCATGTCTGGATGCAGTTTCAACAGTTTTCAGTGATGCCTTGACAGAGATTTATTTGTACTGGTGATATGGAAAAACAATATATAACTCCAGCAACCAGTTATTTTTATAAGACATCAAAAGATGGAAAACTGAGCATTCAAATCAAAGCTTGCCAGGGAGACCAATAACATGTCTAGGTTAGAATCCTGTCACCAAGCAGAAGCACCAATTAAACCATTCCTCTTCCTTTGAGGAGTTCAGCACTTCTGTCTTTAAAGTAGGTGCAGTTCTTAAGAGATTAGATGTTGTCTGGCATTCAGTTTCTGATTGGAAAAGAGAAATGAGAGTTCTTCCAAAGCTTTTTTGCCTTGCTGTGAAGATATGAAGCGCCAGTTTTATGGCTCCATTTCATTAATTTGCAATCTCCAGATTAGAGAGTGAGCATGCTGAATTCAGTAGCAAAATTCCTACTGAATCTGGATGTAGGATTTCACCTCAGAGCTTCTGGTACGTGTTTATAGCAGCAGCAAAACATCCCTCATCTGTGTGTGTGAGGAGAGAAGAACTCCATTTTATTTCAGACTCACAAATGGCTACACTTAGAGTGGAATTTAAGTCCTGTAAGGAAACTGTCAGAAGGCCTAAGCATTCATTTTTACTAAATGGAGCTCTGCAATGCTACTGTAATAGGAAAATACACTTACAGAGTTCAGTTGGAATTTTTCTATTAACTTAGTAATAAGGATGCCAATTCTGTAAAATGGTTTCCGAATAAGAGTGAAATTATACACGTTGTTAAGCAGCAGTAAGCCTGGAGATCCATTCTTGGGTCGAACATGAATTGCTGGGGACTGGCTTCTTCCTAATTTCATGACCACTATGCACTATGCAGATATGCTTACAGAGACCTACATGCTTACTGTACGTACAGGTAGGTAATTTTATTTGTATGATCATTTGGGGTAGCTCCATTGGGCAGTACTTAGCATACCATTGCCTTGGAGATACTAACCTGCCCAGGTTTCATGGAGTATTCCAAAACCCCAAAGAACTTGTACACATTTACCTATTTTAGAGGGTCTGTCAGAATAACGTTTCCTTCTTTTACTTTCAAAAGGGAAATTTCCAATAGAGTTCTACCCGCCTGAGGCTTGCCCTCTCTGGAGGTGGCATTTTCTATATTAAAAAAAAAAAAAATGCAGCCAGATGTATGGTAATGCTTCGGAGCTAATACAAGAAAATGTTGTATCGCTAAGGCTCAAGGCTTGCAGCGTCAAAACTAAGTACTTAAAAGTCTCTTCTGGCCCTGGAAGCTGAGTTAGCTAGTGTTCAAAACCTGTGTAAATCAAAAAGGAAAACAATACTGTTTTAACTTTCCATAGCTTCATGTCAGTTTTGTTAAGTGAGGTCAACTCATGAAAACTGTTACACAGTTGAGATTTTTACTTAGAAGGAAAAAGGAAGACAAGCCCTTAACAACTTTAATCACTGCATAACCACATAACCCCTTGAATGAGCTATTAGTTTAACATATAGGTGAGTGCTTTCTTTTCAGCTTCTGTCATTTCAGGAAACAAAACAGAAACATTTTTTGTTAAGGACTTGATGCCTCTATTTTTTTCTGTCAATTGAAACACTAAAATTTATCCCCTAATGACAGTGTGGTTATGCTATCAAGGAGTCTGGCAGACTATTCAGATCCCTAGTTACATGGGAAGTGTCTATGAGAAGTTTAACTGTTGGGCATCCAATGCAAGGCTAAATAGTATAGAGTAACTACGATATAATAATGCTTAGGAGATAAATCTCTTTGACTAAGCGAGCATCACTGTGTCTAACTGAGGTTAAACAACTGTAATTCTTCAATTTCTTGTCTTTTTAGTACTCAGTCTCATCACCTTTACTGAAAGTGTCATAAACAAATACTTATCTGGAGTTCTTTCCTCTGCCTTCTTCAGAATTTCCATTATTGGCCAGCAGATTCCTTAAATGACATGCAGTGTTGCTTAGTGTACATCTGGAAGGGACTGGGTGATTACAGTGATGAACATAATAGAATCATTGGCCTGTATAGACTTGTGGTAAGCAGTACATCAGAGCAGGCACCCAGATGGGCACACTGTACTTAACAGTCACAAAAAAAGATGCTTTGTAACCTCCATTACAGAGAAGTGTTCAGTACCAACTCATCGTTCTGCAAAAATGGATTTTTTTTGTATATAATACTCTTTCATTTATTATATAGTTGAAAAACTGCTTTTTTTCTCAGATTGTACTTTACATGCTGAAATATATATAAGGGCCATTTTCTCAGTCATGCTATACCTTGTTGATATGCTTTGCAGACTAACTAGCAGAACTTAATTTCTGTAAGTATTCTTCTCTGTTAATATTTACATATTAAATGTATTTTGCAGAGACATCAGTAAGATAAGGGGTGTTATAGTGCATATCTCCTGAGTAAATACAACTGAGCATGGAATCTGACTTTTAATGTTTTTGTTCAACAAGTGAAAAGTAGTATTTCATTTCTCTAGCATCCCTTGGAGGCACAGGCAGAAAGAGAAAACAAATCAGCACAGCAACCTGTAACAAATGTAACAACCTAGACTTGATGACATTATAAATAAAACAACTAAGACATGGTTATACACAATCTTGAAAAGTGATGAGGGCCAGACAGGTGGGAGGGTGCTCCATGGATTTTAAAGTGCATTTGGACAGCTTGTGTGCTTGAGAACCTGATTCATAGAGATCAGAAAAGGTAAATCACGCTTCCCTTTTCATTTGTCATGGCCACTAAAGGCAGTGAGTTAGGCAAACCAAAGCGAGTGGCCTGAAGTAAAGGAAAAGATACGACATGATATCCCAATGTGCTTCAACATCTGTGACAGAAGGTAATTACATGGGGGTTTTTTTGTATAGTTCAGTGTACTCAGTCAAATAAACCTTGGCTAGGAGTTTATTATTACATAGGAGTTCATTATTACAGTGGGAATCTAATATAACAAAGAATGAAAGAGAATTAATTTTCTTCTGTATGAACTGCACCCATGACGTGCACAGTGTTTTCAAAACCAACTGGAAAAGAAAAAATATTTTTTGTTATCATTATTAGCCAGGATTATATATGCCTTTCTCTTAATGCTAATGGACTGGGCAGTCATGTGAATTTTTTCTTGACTAACATATTTTCACACTATCACATGTGTGATACTGATACATACTGAATTTCTCACCTACCACTTCCTTCTTCGTTATTTTATGCCACAAGGCTAGAAAGTATTTTAAGTCAATGGATATTAATTCCTCAGGGCTACATAACTATACAAATGCATCAAGACGGTCTGTTTTCCTATACAGATACAGTCATTTTTAAACAAAGCTAAACTAAAGGACCAAAAGGAAAAACATCTTAATTGCTACAATAATACCAGTGTTACATATTTTATGGAATTAGTTAAGTTCTGTTTCTGTGAAATAAAGATATTAATTTGTTGGCTCTCCAATGATTTATAAAGCCCTTTAAGAATTTCCAGCTCTTTCACATAAAGTCAGACCATTAATCAAACATTAGATGGCTTTGTGTATATTTATCATGTAGATGTTGTCATAAAATTAACATTATTGTGTTCATGTATTGTAGTATACAAAACATAATCTCATGCTGAGCAATGGTAAGGATGCTGTTCTCATTAGGACTTCAGTATAGCTCCAGTTGTTTCATATGTACCTCTATATAATTTTCCAAAAGTAACGCTTATGTAAAGTGATTCTCATATCTATATGAAGAGCACAGAATATTTTGGCTGGGCTAGGAGTTCCACACAGCTTCACTCTAGAGGTCAGTCACATAAGAGTCTGAGAAAGCAGAAGCCTTGCATTCCCCACCTCCTACTCCCAGCACTGTGTACCAGCGGGAACTCGAATCTCCAGCATGCTGCTGTAGCTTCTGCTGAGCTCCCTGCTGCAGGGATCTGGTGGCAGCAAGGGAGAGATGTGTTGATGTTTTGGTCTTCAGAGCTGGCAGCAATGTGGCAAGGGCAGGAGATGGGTTAATGAAACTGTCTGACCTCCCAGATAAAGCTGTTCCCCCAGACTCCCAGCCCACAGCTACAGAAACACAAGCCAAATGGGAGATGTGTAAACTAAAGCATGTGTAATGGGGTGCGTGCGGGCTGACAGGTGCCTGCAGCCGCAATGGCACATGGGGCTCTGGAGGACGATGGGAGAGGCTGAGGGTACCAGTGGTTTGCACAGCTCTCCCTGTTGAACAAGCACTCTCTAAGAGAAGGCAGTTATTAATTCAGTTATTATTGTGAACTGGAAACATGAAATACACTTCTGGGAGTCAGCTCCACATACAGCAAAGGCTATAAATAATGACTCAGGCTGTGCTCTGTTGTGAGAGAAAACAAGTTTCAAGCCAGCTCTCTTGCCTGGATCGGGTTCAGCCCAGCTCCCAGGATCCCTGTTTTCCTTTGACTTGAGGGAACTCTGGATTCTGGGGTGGATCTCTGCCACTCCAGACTGTGCCTGTCAAATACTTCAAAACACACTCACAGGATTAGCACCCGAACCGCGTCTCACCAAAATGAGTTTCTGCAGAGGGAACCCACGCCAGCCACATGTCTTATATTAGCTGGTACATGCACACAGCTTGAACAGAGCTGGGGTACAGAGCTGTGCAGCGGATGGGGACAGGGGGCAAAGAAGCAGGATGAGGCTGTGTTCCTTCCAGGCCCCCAGCCACAGCCTGCCAAGAAGCTCAGAGCTACGTGGAAGCTTTTCTAAGTCAGCAGAACATTATTGCGCTCCTATCATCTCCTGCATTACGGAGCTTGCCTTAGAAACAGCTGAATCTTAGAAATGAGTCCTGTGCAAGCTCAGCCAACTACAGGAGATGCCCAGCTCTGTCAGCACAGGAGATGATTTCGATTACTTTTCTCGCAGTATCAGCTTCTTCACAGATTTTCCTTCCGAGTTGTTACTTATTGCATGGTCAATTTATTGTATGCTAAATTTTGTTCTTTCTCACACCAGTGTCTTTTTTCTTCATCCTTTGTTGTTAAGCTAAGAAAATCTAGTGAAAATGCTTGTGCTCGGCCATCGCAGTTAATGCTTTTTGTAGGTATTTTAGATTCAACACTTGATGCAGCCAAGGGATCCCTAATTATATTTTCCTTGAAGAGGAAATCTCATGAAATTAGGACTCCGCTTCAACTTACTCTGTTGGAAGAATTTGGCCTTTATAATGAAATTCTTCCTTCATGGAGTTACTTAGACATACCAAATTGCCACATGATTGATGTGATTGCTCTTCTGTAAATGCTAATTGCTGGGTCTGTTCTTTTCTGCAGTTATGTGCTCTTCATAGCAGCACTTCATACCTCTGAGAGATCAGCTCCAGATAGACTCCATTTTTCCTTCTTCCTTGCTCAGAAGCTTTCACTTTACCTCTGCTGACCTTGCCTGGACAGACTAGGCAGGCATTTCCCTTTGAGGCATCTCTTTCACAAGTTTAACTAATGTTTTCTGCTAGTTCCAAGGTTGCAGTTCGTTAGTCTGCACTTATTTTCTTAGAAAAGGTCTCTCTTGTTAATTTTTTTTGTTTGTTTGTTTGTTTGTTTTCTGGCTAGGATCCAGATTTTTGTAGTGGAATACATTCCATAGAGCTACTGCATTTTCAAGGTCTCTTTGACTTTTAAGCAACTGTTCATTCAGCAGTGTTAGCAGTCTTTTTCAACTCAGAAACAACACAGAAGATTCAGTAATTTTCCTTTATTTGGAATTGCATTATGTTGGCTCAAACCTACTCCTTCACTTTCCTGACTTCATTTTTTTTTTCCTTTTATTTTTTTCATAATTCATAAATACTGGGCAAATTCTTTCCTAGAAAAAGTTCCAAGCATCATCCTAGCACTCTGATGATCATAATTTGGTCTTCTGCTAAAGGTGGTTATTTTCCTTATTAGCCAGCATGATAAAAATTGATAAAAATGTCTCATATTTTTCTCTTACAAATTCCTATGTAGGATCCCTCAGAAAATCAAGGGAGTGTTTCACTGTTAATTCATATGAAATTCATAGTTCTGGCACTCTTTCCTAGCATTTCCTCTAGCACTGAAGAGGTAAAAATGACCAGATAGTAAAGGATGAGAGGAAAGTCACACAGATAACAGTTCTGAGTGCCTTGAGGACTGCTAGAAGCCACAGCATCAGTGATCCCATGTGTCTGTGTCCTGAAAGTGTTCAGATTTAGGCACTGTTCATTGTACTTGTGTCATTTGTGAACATTCTCTGATTTTTCACTTCCCAATGAGCAGCTGTAATTAACAGAAAGGAGCTCATGCTTAGTATCAAAGGAAGCCATCCTAGGTATGGCTTGCTTCTCTGGCAACAGGGAAAGTGACCTGTGACAAACTGAATTTTCAGCTATTTTCAAAGTGGCGAGGAGTTATTTCCCATCTCTGGTATAGCCAAGTCCCAGTCTCTTGTCAGTTCATACTAGAGAGTAATTCTTTGCAATGTTCTGATGAGAAAAAGGGAACAAGAGGGCAACAAAAGAGGCAAGTGAACATGAAAGGAAAATGACACAGTGCTCAGAGAACCCCGATACACCAATATCTGCTGTGAATGGCATCGATACTGTGAAGGCCTAAGATTGGCACAGGACATTAACTGTGCTAAGATGATTATTCAGCATATTCATTAATTCGTTACACTTTCCTTTTGGAAATTAATTTGCAGAAACATTAATTCCCTTCCTTCCTTACGAGACAGTCCCAACGTTAATAGATGTTAATGGGGCAGGAGTGGATCTTGCAAACAGTTTTTTGCATCCCATGATTGCAATCCTTCACTGCAACCCACGCTCATTGCTCCCCTGTCTCCGTAGGGAGTGCTTCACAACTCTGGGAAGATTTTGCTGGGGCAGAAGTGAGGTTTTGTGGCAGCTGGTCAAAGTAATCCACTGCTGGAAGCAGCCTGGTTCCTGGCTGTAGGATCCACAGTGCAACAGCAGTTGCATTGATCCAGAGAGACTAATGCTTCACAGTGGTGAGCCAATTCTCACCTCTTCTGTTTGTCCCTTAGAAAAATATCTCCTGCTGAAACTGCAGAAATGTGCTGCTTTGTGGCTGTGTTCAACAGTGGTATTTCTGTAGTGAATCTGCTGGGCTGTTACAATTTTTTTCTGTGTTTGAGAGCTAACCAGACCCAGCTTGAAAGAGAAAGCAGCAAAAGGATTTGCAGAGGGAGAAGCTGCTTACGCTTGGAAGCACGGTTGCAAAGAATTGGCACATAGAGAAACTTGATGGAGTTTTACTGCCAAAACCTCCTCCAGATACTTGATAACAGAACCTCCAGCTCATCTCACTTTGATTAGCTTCTGAGGCACAATTGCTACAATGAACAAACTGACTGATTTGCATGTGTCGACAATTATTCTAACAGTAACAACCTGATTATACTAGGTGTGTTAGTCCCAGATACGGTGTGTTATTCCCTAGCTTTAGGAATAATTCAGATAGTTATAGCCTCTGGGTTCATTTAACCAGAGCCCTAATCACTTCTGATTAAAAAATACATAAATGTGTTTGGTCTTTTTGTTGTTGTTACACCTCAGCTTCTAGGATTTTTTTTTTTTTTTTTTTTTTTTTTTGCCCTGCAGGAAAGAAAAGCTGAAAATTACTTCTTGGTACAGAGAAACATTTGGAGGACTGTACAATGAAAACAACAAAAATGTTTTTCCTTTTCATAACGGTTTATTTAACTGTCTCATTATTACAATTTTAGTATTCTCATCTGATTAATTGCTGTAGATTCTGCTGGTTATTATTATTATTCTATTTGCTATAGCACTCCAGTTGCTTTCTTGATGTTTACTGAGGTTTCTGTGCCTATTCCTTCTGCGCACAAATAACTAATTAGTCAACCATTTTCTGATCTGATATTTTCAGTGGCAGGGGACTAGAAACTGAATTTCATCTAATTTTTCATTCTGTTTTGATCATATCTTTGTAGATGGATAATTGCGATGAAAGCCAACCTGCTGTACCACTATGTGGCGTGCAAAATAAAGTTGAGACGATTAATATTTTTGCTCTGATGCTGAGGTGGGGTGCATAATTTTAAAAGAGCCCTGCAGGTGAAAGTAGAAGACATTATTGTCTGTAGTGTGGCTGCAGCCCCACAGACTCTTCCCTTTGGGAACAAGAACTGCTCCCATTGCTAACACTGATGAGATTAGAGCCCAGCCTGAAGAGTGCTGATCGCTGTCTGAGCAAAGCAGCTCACTGCCTTTTATGCGAGGTGCAGAATGGACCCGATTTCCACTGTGCCCCCTCTGATTCAGTAAGTAGCAGGAGGCCGTACTGGGGATATACTGATCTGTCTTCAGCAGTAGGGATGAGCAGCTGAAGCTGTCTCATTTTGACCTTCGATGCTAAATCCTACATGCTGCAATTTGTCAGTATTGGCAATACTTCATTTTTATTTCGGTGAGACAAAAAGCATTTCTGTGTGAGGCACGCTCCTTAATTCTCTCCGCGGGGTCTGCACGTGGCTCTGAGGGAAGCCAGGAGAAAATTGCACAAACAGAGATATCTCAGCAAATAATCCTCTCCCACCCATAGAAAGCAATATTTATGTTGCAGCCCAATTAACCTCAGGATTGAAGTAAGCAATTTCTTGTGGTTTTGTTTTGCTTCCTTGGGCTTAGTTTGGTGTTGTTTTTAAGGGAAATCGTTTCCACCAAGATTTTGTTGTAAGCAGAAAATACACCTCTGTGTGTTGTGTTTTGTTATTTCTAATGGGAATATGCATATATGTAAAATTTTAAAGTGGAATTCTGCTTTTTAAAGCTGAAAATAGAAGAGTACAGGCATGCTCCTGCAGACCAAGTGATGTCTCAGGTTTCTATCCACCTTTTTAGATACTTTGTAGCAAAAAAGGTACTTTTTAATCCTAAAGATCTGGGGGAGAAAAAAACGCCGAACAGCTTAAATATTTCTGAGAAATTATTTTAACTCCAGCAGAATTGTCCATCACTTATTGATGTGGTTCAGGCAGATACCCATGTGGACCACAGAGAAGTCATCCTTCTGAGCACTGGGCAGACTGATTTTTGCCATGAATTTCTGTATATTATTCATAAACTGAAAGGGAGGCTGACAGAAGCTCAGACAGGAGCTTGTTCTGGAGAATATTCTGTGTCTGTAATGCAGGGAGCTGTAGGACAAATTGCTGAGCTTCTCCAGTGCTGTGCTCAGCCCTGTGGTACCACAGTCTCCTTTAGGACAAGATGAAATGGTTTTTTTCTTGAGACTGAATCAACAGAAAGCTGATTTTAACAAGTTTCTGGGCAAAACCATGGATTTGTATAAACCTTAAGCCTTAGAAGCAATGTATATCAGTCCTGTGCAGCACTGCTGCATTTTGTAGTGTCTGTATCCTGTCCACTCTACATCCTAGCAGATACACTTGTATTTGGGAGGGGATTATTGCTTTATTTCACGTGCCAGGTTGGCATTTGAGCCAGAGAAGTATGTGCCTATTCAGATAAAGATAGAATGAAGTATGTGCGTGTGTATGTTTGGACAGAACCTCCTAGAAATTCAAGAGTCACTGTGGCATCGCTTGGGAAAGGGCTGCAGCAGTGAATTACTACTGCACTGCCCAGCCCGAGAGCTGAGCTATGCACCAGTGCACAGCTAATGAATTCACCCTGGGATACGTCCAGTTTATCACAGAGAAACATGAATTTTGGGACCAAAAATGCACAGAGTGACTTGTGGCACAACATTGATGGGGACTTTATTTTTTAAAATTGTACTCTTAAGTTGACATTTCCAGCCTCTAAAAATACAGACAGTCTGCAAGCGCGTAAATCTGTTCCATGGAGCTGAAAAATGGCTATTGCATAAATCCTCTATCAGCAGGAAGTTTAAAAATGCATTTGACCTAATGCCTTTCTTAACAATGTTGCCAGAAAATTTGATTTACTACAGGTTTTTTTGTGTTTTTTTTTTTTTGTTGTTGTTGTTAATGATGTATTTATTCTTATTAATAATAGAATATTTCAGTTAAATTTGCTTCTTTTATTTTAACATTCTTAATTTAAAATAGTCTACCTGAAGTAATTTGAGTATGCCTGAGTTTCTGCAGGAGAGACTGCAGGAGGTATTTCACAGCCCTACTGCTCATTTAGCATAAAGCCATACTTCTAGTAACAGCATTTTAAACTGAATTTGAAGCCGCACATTTTGTATGACCATATATTTAATGGGAAAAGGTGGTTAACTATGCTTAGTTCAACATCTGCAGTGTACAAATACAGCGAATGGAAAGTACAAACATAACAGTTCAGATTTTTTTGTTTGTTTTCATTGGCATCGTCTTATGGAGATTATTGGGCATTTCTGAGCTCTGTCTTAATGGAGAATGCCTACAAGGGATATACATATGTTAAGGTTTTGCCCAAAGTTAGGTAGGGTTAGGAGTCAAAATGGGCCTTAAAAAGTGTAGGTGATGGTTTTGTGAAATGACAAAGTTTGACACACAGAAGAGATTTTCAGAAGGCTCTGAGGTCCAGCAATCAACATGAATGGCTCTGAAGGATCTGAAAGAGATCTTTAATGGCATACCAGCACTTGTTTCTCTTATGTCTTGGCCTGTAGGTTTTGAGGTGATTAAATGCTTAGATTTTGCCTCAGTAACATTCTGTGATGAAATACTTATGCTTCTGTTTTCCCCACTGTATTAAATCCCAGAGCTGCTCTTTAGTCATTTAAGGTCATGTCCCCAGTACAGTGGACAGACATCTGTCATGGAGAGTACTGTGCTTAATGCAGGATTTTTTTTCCAGTTCATTCATATTACACAGATGAAAAGGAAAATGCTACAGTTAAAGAACTAGTTCATCTTGCTGACTCTGTAAGGCTGCAGGTGTTGCTGTATCAATTTATGGGTGTCTTATTCATTGGGTGACAAATGAATGGCTGTAATCCAACAGGGATCTCCATCAGCTGACGTGTATTTACCATTACCAGTTCCCATGCACCACCTGGCCATTATTCTGGTCCCTCATATGCATATCTGAAATGCCTAGCATAGACCTATTGCAAATGGCACATGGAGTATTTAATATGTCATATATGCATATTGGTATGTAATATAATGTATCACATATTGATATTATATGTCATTATATCTATAAGTAGATTGATATGCCCATTGCATCCCCTTGGGAAGCACAAGACCCACAACTCAGATACAGGACGGTTGTGATGAAAGCAACAAGGAATATGGGAATTACAAAGTGCCAGAGTAGCACTGTGTATTGGTTTGCTGACAGCAGTGCAGCTTGTCCATGTACAGAAAACAGTACTGATTAATTTTTGCTCCTCTCTCTCCTACCACATAGCCATTTACCTGCTGACATGCTTTTGTTACTTCAAGCAGTTTTATTTGAATTGCTAATAAATTAGAAAAAAAACTTAGCTTTGAATTATCACTCAATACGCCTGCATGTCAGAACACCCTAAGCAACAGCAGTTACACTGAAATTCTTGGTGATCTTGTGCCCATAGCAGTAACAATATAGTTCTGACAATACTGCCATGCCAACAGCATGCACTCTTTTAAAAGGAGCTGGAAACCAAGGCACAGAATTGATGGGACAGACCAGTGCCAGCTGCACTGGGGCTGTATGGTTGGCATTGGCTCTTCGTTGAACTGCAGAGCATTGCTGACTGTTGCAAGAGATGCTAACCTGTGTGATGCACACAGGCTCAGACCCAGGCATTTACAAACTGAACATCATACTGCTCACCTCTGGCTTTAGCTCACACAGAAGGATGTGTCATATGGATCTCAGCAGAAAATGTAGAACTTCTCAAGAGTTACAAAGGAAGAAATATGTTCTCATCCAAATAGGTATATCCAAATGATATCCAAATAGGAAGGCATGTGTGGAAGTGATATTGAAAGGAGGCATGAAAAGCCTGCTGAATAATTGAGTTCCTTCATAAATCCTTACTAGTAGTCTTCTTCAAGTGTGATAAGGTAAATAAGTCCTACTGGGGATTGATTTAATTGCCAGAGTTTTTGTTAATGTGATGATTTCAGTTATGCCCAGTAATGCCTCCTTACTACTGTTCAGGCATGCTGTGTTTTTCGCTGCCATAATTAGTGCAGGCAAAAGGTGCCGGTGGCACACTGGAGAAGATGTTACATGGTGGGAAGGTAGTCTTGATTTTTCAGGAGTTGATATGAGATTCGTGTTGGCTTGATTTAAAGATTAAATAATGCCTGTGTTTGGAGGATTTTTTATTCAGAGACAAAAGGAAGGTCTCATTCTGAGCTCTAAGCACAGCAAACAGAAAGTTACCTGCCCCACTAATCATTTTACTTGTGGAGATCATGAAGAGCTCGTGGAAAAAGTTCAGAGACTGCCATGATAAGCTGTAGTCTCAGCAAGAGCAAAACAGATACGGTAACTTCAACATGCCATCTAATTGTAGGTGAAATGCTACGGATTGAGAAATGTGAATAATGTGAATGGCTTCCATTTAAAACAGAAGTGTGTGCTTAGGGGAAATGTTGGGTATATTCAACCCTGATATATTTTCCTTATGTCAGCAGGGCCAGAATCCATAAAAGCTGTGACTATGAATGTATGAATCAGCTTTGTTACATTTCTGATACTGATTCCTTCCAGTCAGATTGAACAGATTGAAATGCTATGAAAATGGCTGCTATCAATATTTTGACACTTTCAGTTTCACCCAGGACCAGTAAGCATCATACGCTCACACTGACACATGCACATAGAAGAGAGAATGAATTTTGAATCATCTGGCTTTATCTCTATTTTAAATGTGGTTAAAAAAAGGAGTTATGCAACTGTACAATTTGAAAATGACAGTAATGATTTTTCTGCATGTTAAGAAAGCTATTTAAATTATTCTTTTCTATTCTGCCTATCTCAGTACCTTTGATGTCCATCGTTGCCTTATGTTATCAGTCCTTTAGCAATCTTTTTAGTAATTTTATCCTTTTAAAAGCTTCTCAAGGCAGAAGTACAACCTTAGCATTTTAAAACTTGGTGCTGTGGTTTAACCTGGCAGGTGGCTGCATGCCAGGCAGTCGTCTGCTCACTCGCTCCCTTCCCACTGGGATAGAAGAGAATCAGGAAAAAAACCAACAAAGTAGGACTCGTAGGTTGAGATAAAAATATTTACTAAGATAGAGAAAAAGGGTAAGAGTCATATATTCATATATACTAGTGTATATAACAAGTGATGTGGAAGCAGTTGCTCACCACCCACTGACCAATGTCCAGCCAGTCCCTGAACAGCAGAAGGTGAGATGAACTCACACTCCCTTCAAAACTCTTTCTACATGACGTCTTATGCCCTGCTCACTAGTTAGCCATTGTGTCATCTTGCTGCCTGCAGCCTGCAGTTCAGATTCTAGCTGCAAAGTCAGATACTTCATTGGATCAATACCACTGAACCACTTCTGCTGCATCCTGTTGCTCAAACAATCTCTGTACAAGGTGAGCTGAGCAGTGCCCAGATGTATAAAGCTGCCACCCTTCCCAGCCTGTCCAGCTTGCTCACCTTAACTCCTGTCAGCGCCACAAAGCAAGCTGGCACAGATGGGTCATTCAGTACAGATTTGGCACCACTCTTTCCTATTGTGGTGATACTCAGTATGTTCAAAATGCCTCATTTTGCCTTGCTTCTCTTTCTGTTATAGCATAAGAGCCAAGACCCTTTGACTCCACATGGGAAAATTCTGGCAAATACCAAGCTCTGGCAGTCCTTGCCAAGAGCAGCATCTAGATGCCTGGCTGCTCTCTTCTCACCCCCTGGGCTATTTGATTGTTGGCTGTGAAAACTGTTGTTGTGGCTAGTGCAAGGTTGTGGTTCTGATAAGATTTCCACATCTGTATTATTACCTCTGTTCTGTGTAATAGTCTTCTGTGCTAATCAAGCTGCCAGCCACAGCTACCAAGCACGTCTGCTAGCCACCCCAGGAGGCATCCACTGAATTATTTACCTGCACTACAAGAAGGAAAAGATGACATTTATGCATTTAAAATTATTTCCATATATTTGCTATTTTATTGTAGTTCTGCATCAAATAGTCAAAAGGCATAGATTGATTTGTATTCCCTTCTGCATATATAGCCTCTCTGCATCTGTTCATAATTCTACAGCTAAGGTATATACTTTCCAGCAGATGATTTCCAGGGAATTGTTTCTTCGGCTTCTTTTGCAATACCTGCCTTACAGATAATGCCAGGGCATGAACCTTGTGCAGGCAGATAACAACCATACAGGCTACACCCACTCGCCCATGCTCACGTGTTCAAATAAACCTCAGAGTCTATAACCTGCTGACATTGTTTAAATTAAACACAAGAAGACAAAAAAACTCCATGAGGCAGTACTAAATTTCACTTGTGCAACACAGAATAATTCTAAAATAAGCAGTAATTGGCATTCCAGAGAACACAGGTTTGTATACATCCATACAGACATATCAACATGCTTATGATTTTCAAAACAGAGTGGGTGCAAGTGGGCACATAAGTTCATGTTTAACCACCGAAACATGGTCTGATTTTCAAGACTGCCACATATCAGCAGATCCCATTGGAGTCAAACATAAAAAGTGAAGTTCTGTATTCTATATTTGTATTTTTATAGTGCTTTTCTTAATGAGTTTATTCTAAATCTTTTGCTAGCAGAGTCCTAAAAAGAAAAAAAAATGAAAGAGAAAAAAACAAACAAACAAAAAAAACAGAACAATTATCTTAGCTGTACTGCAGTATACTCACAATAAGTAAAAATGTGGGAAAGACAAAGTACTACTTTTACATTATCCTGTGCCAAATCACAGGTTATACAATTCAGTTTTTTATTTGCACAGCCATCAGTGCTTTGTAGAGCAATCAGGGAAGATAATACAATCCATTTTAAATTCTCATTACTTTAAAAGTGTTGAATCTTCTTAAATTGTTTCAGGGTTAATTGAGAATTTGCAGTTTTACAATGGAGTGTGAATTGTTTAGGTTGCCCTGGTTTCATATGTTTGTGCGTATCTTTGTTGCAAAGTTATAAAAACAACAATAAAAAAAAAAGTGAAACGAATGGATCTGTGTTGCTATCATTCTAGCAACTTGTTTTTACAGGAGATAAAGTTCAGCTATTGATTAGTGTTCAAATGGTTAGGTGGAGGGACATGCTGTGTTGATGGAATGTCTCATTGTTAGCAGCTGCCTTTGCTTCTTCTCCATGTATTACCTAAGGGATAGTTTCTGCTCCTGGGGAAGGAAGCCAATCGTTTAGAAACTCTCAGTGACTTCTGTTGGACCATAAGCAAGCCATGTGTTATGAGTCTTAGCGAAGAACAGCATTCACATAGCCACTGTCTATTAGCACCTTGTTCTTTAGAAATGAGAGTATCCTACTGATCTTTGGAGTATGAAATCAACCTATAGATCAGTTTATTTAAATGGTCCTGTGAGCCACGTGGCAAATCCATAAGGATTCTGGAGCTGTGTGTGTTCTAGAGTGAAATTCAGGTATTTCTCTGCGTTCATCTAACCCAGTTATAATGGATACCTGATATTTGGCATGGGAAAAGATGTTTCTGTCCTGTTTCTCAGGCATAAGTAACTGCACCTGTGCTGCCTAGCTCATGAATTTCAAACTAATTTCAGTTTTGGGCTTCTCACTACAGGAAAGATGTTGAGGTCCTGGAGCGTGTCCAGAGAAGGGCAACAAAACTGGTGAGGGGTCTGGAGCACAAGTCTTATGAGCTGGGATTGTTCAGTCTGGAGAAGAGGAGGCTCAGGGGAGACCTCATTGCACTGTACAACCTCCTGAAGGGAGGTTGTGGTGAAGAGGGATTTGGCCTCTTCTCCCGGGCAACGAGCAGGACACGGGGCAATGGCCACAAGTTGTATCAGAGGAGGTTTAGGTTGGACATAAGGAAGAACTTCTCTCAGAGAGTGGTCAGGCACTGGAATGGCTGTCCAGGGAGGTGGTGGAGTCGCCGTCCCTGGCAGAGTTCAAGAGGCGTCTGGATGACGTGCTGCGCGATATGGTTTAGTGCTAGTGGTGGCAATGGTGATGAGGAGACGGTTGGACTGGATGATCTTATAGGTCATTTCCAACCTTGTGATTCTATGATTCTATGAATGAGGAATCTGGTATGCCCAGAACTTGAACCTTTTTAAGCAATCAGTTTTATTCCTGCTGAAGATTATGGTGACCGTGCCCCCAAATTACTGTCTTTGCTTAATGACGTCTTCCTGTGGGATTATTTCAAATTTTGACTTGGTGCTGGGATGAGGGATGGGAGGGGACCCATTCTTCATTTCATTAAAACAGCTTCTGGATGATGACAAAGCAGAAATTTTATAGGCCTGAGACAAGAACTGGGGCTTCAGAAGCAGCTGGGCAGGACAGCTAACATTGCCCCTTCATTGTCAAGGATGATAATAGACATGCCTTAGTTTGTTAGAGGGATCTAGCAACTGACTGTGGTTTATATTTCCTCTTCCCAGAGGAAAAAGATACCAAAGCAAGCCTCTGAAGTAGGAATTCAATGAGACCACATCTCTGGTTGGCCTGCAACTTTTCTTTCCTCTTCTAGCAAATACCATTTTCTTTCTTTTTACATGCTTTATTTTTTCCTAACAATCTGTTACATTTGTTTCCTTTCTCAGAAAGTAGTTGCACTGATAAATTACGATTGTTTTTCACACCATTATCACACAGAACACATTTCACACAAGCACCCTCACAAGGCACTGGCTTCACACAAGCTCTTTAAACAACAACAGGTTTCATGTCAGTTGTTTATCATTTAAGAAGTTTTTATGGCTGTTCAGGCCCTATAGCATTCACTACAAAAAAAAAGATAAACATGTTGTTATACTATTGATTATTTATCTGAGTTTTTGTCTAAAATATTTAAAATTTCATTGGAAAGGGAATTGCTGCCAGTTAATTTAGTTCTGTATTATTATGTTGCTTAATATATTTAACTGAGTTAAAATCAGGCCCTAATAATGAACACTCTTATGCTTATCACTTCAGTTAAAGCAGGTAGTTCTTAGTGCAGAAAGTCCACAAACTCTCTAAATATTTCCAGTATCTGGGTCTAAACATTTGTGCTGATTAATACAAAGAAAGCATCGTAGCAAATTATGTACTACGGAATCTTGGCAGACAGCATTTTCAAATTCAAATCTCCTCAACATGGTGGAATTGTTCTAAGATTCTGAACATTTGTATGGGAATTGCTGAGTCCCAGCCTGAACCACTGCTTGAGCACCTGGGGAAAGAACCTGGTCAGCCCTGGGAGCACAGGTGAAGGCAATTCACCTCTGGCTGCACCTCTCTTAGACCTCATTTAAGGGCTGATTGCCCATGAGGAAGGATCTCTTTCTGGAGATCTCTTCTTGGTGAAGCTTTTCCCTTGTGAACCTGGAATCTTCTGATATGGGTGAGCAAACTAATTAGATTCCTTTATAGCATCTTTTGTGCTGGTCCTTTTGTCATCACACCTTTGTTGTAATGCCTTTCCCATCATACTGGTCTGTCCAATTGCAACAACTATATCAAATTATTAGAAGCAAAAAGCAACGGATCAAAAACTGCAGGACAAATGCATGCAAACTGAGCGTCTGCGTACATCCAGCTCCCAAGTCGGGCCTAATGAATCAAAACTCTTTTTTGATATCATACCTTGCAGTTTATTGCATCTCCAGACCCATCTTAAGTAATTAATTGCGAGGGAAAAAAATGAAAAATACTTGGAAAAGCAATAAAAGTAAATAAATCTGAGTTCAAGCAGAACTTTGAGTCTAGAAGAAGAATGTGAGAGGGTTTATTTTGTCCGTAAATACCAATGATACTGCAGAGGCCTGCTGAAAGCGTTCGGATTCTTTAGCTGTGTAACACTCCAAAGGCTGTAAATAGGAAGCAGATCCTATATAATGTTTCAGATATTGATTTCTCTGTCAAGCTCTGGGGCTTCAAGTATTGGCTCAAATCTGTATTTCTTTGTCAAATGAACCTAACAATAACACTCCATCTCAAAAGGCACCAAGTTGTTGGGTTTTTTTTAAGCTGTATGTGATCCACCCCATAAAAACCTATGATTGAAAAGGCATAATCTTCTATAGCAATGTAATTGTTTTATTTCTAAATATACAAATTGGTAATGGTTATTTTCTTTTTACTTAGGTATTCGGTTTACAAGGATCCAGCAAGCTGGCTAGAGATTAATCCCACCAATGGTACCGTTGCCACCACTGCAATCCTGGATCGGGAATCTCCTCATGTTCAGAATAACATATACACTGCTCTCTTTTTGGCAATAGACAGTGGTGAGTAACTACTATGGATTATGTTCACTAAATATATAACTGTATTTCTGTTTGAAAGCTGCTCTTGGGAAAGGTACACATGCATATGATTAAGCACTTCGTTAGCTGGCCATCTGAAGATACAAGAGATCCCTGCAATAACAAAGAAAAAACATCAAATTCAGAGCAACTCTGATTTAAGTTTACATCTCAAATGCTTATTCCTTTGCTGAGATCTCAATAAGAGATGCAAATAGTATGTGAATATTCTTGGAAAGTAATAAATCGTCTTTATCAGAGTTAATTTCTTCATAATATTTGAGTTAGTAAGCCTAAGGCATCTTAGTTCCAATAACAACTTGTCCCTGATATGCTGAATTCTATTCTATTCAATGCAGTGACAATGGCAATAAAAACGTAAGTAAAAACCCTTGTTAAAGTGCAATATTTTTAAAATATTATGAGGATTAAAGTTCCTTCTGTCAAATATAATCAGAATTAAACTATCTAGTGAAAATTCAGTAAGCGACTTTTGTAGCATAAAGAAAAGAGAAAATCGTGAACATTTCTGCAAATCTCCAGAGCTAACGGCACCAAATAAATAACAGATTTGTCCGTAATAGAACAGCTAATATGGTAACGTTTTCTCACAGCTGCAGCTGGTTGAGTCCTGGTGATGAATTGCAAAATGTTCTTTTTAGGACAGTAATTCTATATTTTTGTAACCACATGACTCAGGGAACATTTGCAGGGACTGATGGGGTTGGGGGGGGGGGAAGGAAAAAAATAAGTATCTCCTTAAATATAAAAGATAAAAACTCTGCTGACACGATGATTTCCTTATCATTCATACACATACTTTTTCTAGGGAAATTTCCATAGCAAAATGTAGCACTAAACTTATTTCTGTTTTTAACTTGCTATCAAATAAAGTTTAAAACGCATCTTAAAACATGGCACATCAGGAAATATCACCTTAGGTAAAAGTAACATTCCAGGATAATATTACTGAGGGATTATGAAAAAAACAAAGTTTCACATGTTTTAAAGGTGAAGTCAAATGCCCTCAACAAGAAGAGGTGGAACACTCAACTATAAAATGTTGATTACTGCTTACTGTGAGAATCAGTCAGTATGAAGATGGATTTTCCTTACTTTTGGGTAGATGTTTATCCTACTCTCAGCACAGTAATGCTCATTACTCACCCATTCTAAAGCAGGAGCCTTACTGCTCAGTGAACCCTCTTCATTCCCAGAACTTTTTCCATGCTGGAAAAACAAGAGGAGGAAGAGGTGTGTAAAAGGTGCTCTACACAGAGCAAGAGAGGATGTGGTAACATGGGTTGGACATAAAGGAATTGTGTTCAGCTGACATACTGAGTCAGCATCTAATTCTAGCAGCTGTTGTGTTTATTTCTAATTTGGTAGTCCTGTTAGCACAGGAGCTAATCTACTCCAACATTATTGACTTATTTAATGAAGTAATTAGAAACCACGTGTGTGCATTTAGTACTGGCATGCTAAGGTGCCAATATTGGTCATTCAAACATGATGTTTACTGTGCTGTGTGTCTGTGAGGTGTGTGCTGATATTGTTTTTTTTAATGGTATTTATAATGTGGCAAGATTCTAAAATGAAACAAAAATTTGGACATTGGTCCTTGCAAAAGGACCTTAGTCCAACATTAAAAGAAGAAATTATTTTCTGCTAGTATTCATGGCATATAGAATGTATTAACTGCAGAAGGGATTCTGTTATCCATCATATTCCATCACTGCCTGTTTTTCAAATCACCACACACTGGTATCTTATTTCAGCTGTAGAGGCAGCTGAAGGCAAAACTCATGGTGGTAGTTTTTCTTCCCCTTCCACTGATATCAGTGGAGAAGCTGTTACTGGGCGCATCAGGCACTGACTGCTGATATTGCCCCTCAGGGCAGGGGGCAAGTGGTGGGGTGTTTTTCTGTTGAGTAAAATGTTTGAGATTTCAGCCAGAAGTAAAAACAGGAGCTTCATAGTTGTGGTTCTTTATATAAATCCATCACATCTCTATCTCTTTCAGTAAATCACATGAGCTTGCTTTATGTGTAGGACAGTAAACATGAGAGAATTATTAGAAAATGGAGTCATTCAAGTGCAGAAAATAATACAGTTATTTATTATATTCTTTTTGAACTTGATACTGTCATGCAATGAACTGAAGAGAAATTTAGCTAAGTATGAACTATATTAGATCTGCTCTACACAGTTCCTATACATTCCCAAACATAATTTAAACAATGAGTATGAGCACATTTGATGGACACAGTATTAATTTCATAGATAATAAAGTTTGACCTTTTATTGAGGGAAATATCATGGTAAAAACTTTTTGGAATGAATATCCTAATTTGCTCTGTACTTCTGATTTCAGTAAAGGTCAAGGTAGTGTCGTTAGAATTTGAAAACTCTTTATTAAAGACTTGTGTGGACACAGAGTCTCTGGTCTATTAAAGAAGAAATTAAATAATGGTAGGAAATATCATGAAGCAGAGTTAACACACTGAAGTGTCATGAACTGTGTTTAATCTGAGAATGAGCTCATAAGAGGACAAAGTGAGGTTTATGCAAACTTGGTTTCATTCAATCTAATCAGGGGTTATCAGGATTAAGAAAAGTGCCAACAGTGATGAATAAAGGAAACAAAATGGTCACTGTTCTAATCACTAAAAACAATGCAATATCATAAGCATAAAGTACAATTATTGGGAGTATATGTATAAACAACGCATATATAGGCAATAGATCACTTGAGTTTGAGATACCTGCTTGGATCAGACCTTCCAGGTGATTTGCTGTGTAACTATGTTGTACGAATGCCGTTACATTCTGGAGCATTTGAGGTAAAAGCATAATACCCATATGTTTTTCTCATAAAGGCTGTCATGCTAAAAACTCTCTTGGAATTGTCCTTTTTCAACTGTATTCTGAGAGTCTGACTCACAATTTAGAGGGGGGGGGGGGGGGGGGGGAGAAGGAAAAGTTTAAAATTTTAAATTGTCTGGAAAAATTTTAAAAGGTTAAAAAAGCTGAGTAATGTTTACACCTTTTTTTTTTTTTTGAGAGAGAGAGAAAAAGGAATAGTAATATAGATCCAAACAGTTTTCTCTGAAGTCAATGAACAGTATTACTGCAGAGGAATTGTATGCCCCAGTTAATGTTCCAATTATATAAATTCTCCAGGTCTGTAGAAGAAGAACTTTGATTACTTTTGTTTGCTTGATATATGGAAAACCACCTGTGCTGGTCAGGTAGGACAGCTGCTGGTGAGAAATGTGGAAATGCCAATATGCAATCTTACTGGCTCATTTAAATACTAATAGCAACTGCAGTTTCCCATGACATCGCGGCAGGGTGCAGCCTGCACAAAGCCAGGCAGCAGTGCTTTCCCACTGAGACACAAACTCTGGTGTCCTGCTGGTGAGCCAGCTTCTCCCCTGCTATTCTCATCACTAGGGGTCTACTGAGGAAAAAAATTGGGAATAGAAGTACTTGTGCTAGGTTAAACATAGAAGAGGATAAATGTCATTAAAAATTGTGTTACCTGTTCCGTATGTTAAAGATACTCAGCTCAGAGTTCACAATTTAAACTGATACAACTTTAATCACAGCAGTAATCCATGAGTGAAAGCCACCTTTTTCTTTTGGAAAAGTGTCTTGCTCTCCTTGTGACATCACCATCCCCAAGTTGCACTGGCCAGTGCAAGGATTTGGCTTCATGCTGAGGCCAGTTGTTCATGTATAAACTAGGTAGCTGAGTTGCACTGCTTCAATTTCTCTGTTCCTCATTGAAAGGAAAATGAGAAGGAGGTGAGTCAGGATCTAATTTTCACCTCTTTCCTTGTTTCCAAGGACCATCTGAAATACTTTCAAGCATTCATTGTGCAGTTCTTGATACTCCTAATCATTAGAAGGAAAAATTGTCATTCTGTAGCATGTGTAATGAACAGAAACAGACAACAGCTAGAAAATAATTGAGTGACAAAGAGATGTGTCACCATTTGCAAATAGAATTTTTCTTTACATGTACCTAACCTGTCTTCTTGCTTCATGATGTACATAATTAAATTACCACAGATTGATTCTGCCTAAAACATGCTATTTTTGAAGAAATCAGGCAATTAGTTGCCATAGCAACCCAATTAAGCCGGTTTTATACTCCTTATCTTAATTGCTGTATTAATTGAGAAGAGAAAATAAACGGAGTACTTATCCTTTTCTTGCCATTTTAAATTTCAGCAAAATATGAATTGCACGCAAAATATTGTTTTAATTTGTCATCATGGACTCATGATTAGGAAAAGAAATTAGAATGCTGAAAACAGTATTTAAGACGGATGGCATATGTCAGTGGCAATTTGATATGCTGAAAGAGCTGTGCTCTTGTGAAATGTAATTACTCAAAAATAGGATCTGCATATTTTATCTGAGTGAATGAACGAAGCACTGCAACTTTCAAAAACTATTTTATGTTCTGGAAAAAAGAAATCGATATGTCAATGCGTATATTTAAAACAGGAAATTTCAACTTCATGGGAAGTTCGGGACCTCTTCCATAGAAAATGTCAGTATGTGGCATTCATAAGGTCAGATTTCAAGTATGTCAGACTCTGAGCAGCACACCCAAATCTTGGTATTTTCCCACTCTATTGGTTCCGTTTACTTTTCTTGAACTGTTAATGGAGTTCAGCTGGAACACAAAACATAATGGAACAGGGCTGTCTGAATGGGATTTACGCCTGCAGTGCGAGTGCCTGCTGCCAGATCATCTCATGTGCACACACAGTCTGATGAGAAGCATGGTGTATGGAGGTAGAAAAGAAACAGGAGAGAGCAGACTCCAAAATTTCAGTTTAGATTTTCATGGCAGTATCATTAGAGAGCACGAAGCATTGTTTCTCACAATCTGTATTTGAAGTGAACTTAGAGAGAGCCTAAAACACAGCCTGTGTCCTGCATAGCCTGGCTTTGGGAATTTCTGAAATGCTCCTTTTGTTCTTTGTTCACCTCCATCTTGCTCTATTAAGTAGAAGGGAACAGCTTCTCCTTTAGGCAAATATGAAGCTGAAAGTAGAGAAACTGGTAAAAAATAAATCCACGTCCAAGTGAAGATCTTAGGCAGTCCGACATTTTACAGTTAGTTACATAGGAGTAAAATGAAGGGAATTCTGTAGATGCCATTGCGAATGTTGAAACTGACCTTCATATGATTATGATTCAAATGTGGTTTACAAAAGTTTAAAGTGCTTTATTCATGATGGGGCAGAGGAAATGTAATTGTGCCAGAGATTAGAGAACTCACATTCTCGAAGGCTTTTTTTAGGCTCAAACATGAAGAAAAATTGTTCTTGCTGTAACTGATCAAACAGTTCATTCCACTTTCTCATTTTGTATCTCTGCAACTGTTAGCCCACAGAAAAGTCTCAGCAGGTAAAAGAAGTTGGAATGGAGCTTTGTGGGTTATGTAAATGGTAATGCAAGTGGATTAAAAACCACTGCTAAATGCTAGACCATAAATATTCTAGTAAAATTGAGAGCAAATGAGTTTCCATTCTGTCAGTCTGAGACAGAAGTCTATATGGCCATGATACCCTACATGCCTGGCAGAGGACAAACTGCTTGCCTGAGGAATTAAATGGCCTTGTAATTTTTGCATCGTGACATAGAAGGACATAGATAACATGTATTAATTTGATGGTGCTGGGAGCTTAATTTAATAAGAAGAATTGAGTGCGCAACTCTTTTTACCATTCATAATGACCATGTGAAAAGTGACAGTTCATTCCTCCTACATTCCTCCTAAAAGCTGTTCTGGCTTCTAGCAGTACTGTGGCTTAAATCTGTGTAGCTGATGGATTCTTTAAATTGGTTGAATTTTCTGTGGAAATGTAATTTTTTTTTTTTTTTTAAAGTGTAATAATTGAAATTAAATTCATTTCATTTCTTGAATGTTTTTAATTGTAAGTTTTACTGCAAAAGCACTTACACATCAATATTCCTTTGTGGTAATGACCAAGATAAAAAACATCAGTGTTCTAAGTACAGAATATTTCACATCTTTAACTTTTCATGCCATTGGGTGAACTTTAGCCTAAAGTTAAGTGAATACATGCAGTTGCATACCTTAATGTTTTCAGGTTTGTGCCTGGGGTTTTTCTTGTTAGTCAATTACCAGTCCTTTGTTCCTTAGCTGCACCACTGAACCAATCATACTATTTACAAGTAAATTGACTTTCATCTAATTTAGTCACAGCTAATTTTCACATTGCACGTGGAAAAGTTTTTTGTGTGTGTGTTTGATAATACTTCCTTCTTCCTTGTGCCACTTGTTCTAGTTTAGATCAAATTTGGTGCCAAAAAAGAAAAGAAAAAGAGTTAAACGAGAAAGTTTTTCCTAAATTAAATGAATTCCAATTAGCTGAATATATATATATATATATATATATATATATATATATATATTTTAGCTTATAAAATCCTTTTAATCTACAAATAACCAAACCAAAACTATATATGCGCATGTCAGACTTGCCAAAGAGGGATTTAAAACAAACAAACAAACAAACAAAAAAAACAAAACAAACAAAAAAAAAAAAAAAAAAAAAAAAACACCACAGAACTCAGAAAGCTCAAGTCAGGATGGGAAATACTGGTTTAAATATTTTAGAGGCTTGTTGACTACAGATTATCATTTTAAGTAGCGCTGTTCAAGTAGTTGTTCTATCTGGGTATATTCTCAAGAATGTTTAAGGAATATCCATTTCTCACTTTCAAGGATAATCTAAACTTACTGCAATCTCAAATGTCAAAAAATATTCATTTTCTGAATCCTGAATATGTTTTGAATGTTTGTAAAAGGCAGTTAGGGTAATATAGTCTATATTTCTTGGTAGCTGAAAATTGGAAAAGGAAAGCTGAAGAAAAAAAAAAAAAAAAAAAGACCAAGTCTTCATGACTTTATTCTTCTTTCTGGTGCATGTAAACAGCACTTTCCATCTTAAAAATAATCAGCCAATTTAGAGCAATATTTCTGACTTGTTTCTGGGAGTACAGGCTGGCAACTTAGCGCAGATGCATGACCGCGTTTATCTACTGCATGTCCAGCACTAGCAGACTGATGTGGCCGGGATGCTGAGGCAGCAAGTGGTAAATTCCCCACACCTCACTTAGCATCAAGTGAAACAACTGTATGAAGTCACAGCAGTCCAAGGAAAGTCACCATTTGGAGTTGCCATCACATAAAGCCAACTTTCACATCAGTGATTTGATGCTTTGTAGTTACTAGCATCTTCACTGACTGTCTGAATGCTTCCACTGATCTGTCTCCACAAAGTGTGGTGAGACAATTAAACATGACTGTGGATTTTATTAATACAGTGTGTAATCTTTTGTGATACTAACTGTAGGAAGACCTGTAGAAACGCAGGTGTTTACACAGTACCACAAAATAGGATGCTCTGCAGGCAACCTGCAGTCGCTTCCTGACTTTTCCTTCAGATAGCCCCAAAATGTAGTCCTTGACTTTCACTTTTAGTGGTTTTTGGTTTCAGGTATGTCTAGCACAGGAGGAAAGTCTCACCTTTGTGTGGTGTTAGTCAACTCTGTGTTTCTGCTCCCACTTCAAATACATTGAAGTAGCTGGTATTGAAAGGTACACTGATAAAGAACTTCTTAATTCAGTTTCCATTCAGTATGAATATTGGCTTTAATTTCATAAAACACAACTCAGCAGTATTAGAAATCTGTACACAGCATCACATTTCTGTTTAGAAACTAAAGAGGAACATGAAATGGCTCTGTACGTCCATAAAATGTTATGCTTGGATTAAATGAATCATCAGCCATTCAACCACAATTACTTGTTAGACGTGCCATTTTATGCAAGTCTTGACACTTAAGAGAAATGTCATCTTAATCCATGGTCATCATTGTCCATAATTGGTATCTTTTAAGAATCTGACTGCCTGATTTGCAGTCTTATTTGAATAGTTAGATGTCTAAATGCCATCATTGTTCCTGTGGGAACTTTCTGGAGCAGCACTGAGTTTCAGTTTTCAAGTTTCTTGGCCAGGTTTTTCTTCAGAGTGCTTATAATTTAAGACATCACTAATAATTCTAATGTGATTCTGTGCAGCTCTTCATTATGATGCAAGTACGTAGAATTACAGAACTGTACCATTTCTTTTGATACTATTTTTTAAAAAAATTTTTTGAAATCCACTTAAACATCGACCTCTTCTGGTAACAGCCTTTTGCATTACAGATTCTAGGTCACAGACAATAGATCCCAGCATATCTTACACTCGTCTCTAACTCTTGAAATAGAACTACTTTTGCGTTAGTCTATTTTTTTCCTTGTTGCATCTTACAGCATCACTAGCTATTGCCTAACCAAGGACTGCTATCAGATTTTTGTGTGGCCTAATGCTAGGAGATGAAGAAATTAACAATCCCAGTGCAGTTCAAATAAGTGTAACATAGATTTCCAATTGCATCACAGTCTAAGATGAATCTGTACATTTTTAGTGTTGGCCATCAAATTTTTAGCCCCACAGACCTTAATAAACTTGATAGCTCTTACATCACCATCTCAAGATTACTCATTAAAGATCTCATTTTTGACCCAGATTATTAAAATCAGGATTCAATAGCAAGTGCTGATTTTCTTCCATTGTGAAATTAGCTATCCTTCAGTCTGTTTTAACAGCTTTTACATGTGAGTGATGAGTAATGTGATGACATTTCATTCATATGTATGCCAGAGTATATCCACAGCTATTCCACTTGTGGAATGCATAGCAGGAGTTTGAAATTGTCTCTGTTCCATATGACTCTTAAGTACCTAAAAGTTCCAACTATTCGTTTTCACCAGGAATGATGAGTTATGACAAAATGGGAACCAAGCTCTTCTGAAAGGATATTCCTGAGGGTTACTGGACTGAGCCCTTTGTGTCTTGGTTTACCCATTAATTCTCCTTTCAGCTGCAAAGTTTTACTGTAAGAATTAGTTCTATTTCAGGATTGAAATATGCTGAAGAAATCTTTCATTTCAAAACTAGAGCTGTCTAGAGATCAAGGGATTTTTGAGTGTTTCTTATTTCAAAAGAATAATACTGTCACATTTATAAAAGTCATATATTCCCAGTGGATATATTGTGACCGTATTTCCTTGATTCTTTTTTTTTTTGTTGTTGCATTTTTTATGATGTGTGTTAACAAGCATCAGCTTACGACCTTGACATTTGCTTATTTTTCTTTTGGAAGTCTTCATAAATCAGCAAAAGATTTTGTTTAAATCATTAGAAATAAAACAGCCAGAGAATAAGTCATTGAAATGGACAGAAGCAATTTCCTTCCTCCCTATTTGTGCAGAATAGTTGACTGGCCCATGAGCCATATGAAGATAGGGAAACATTAACGTGGCAGAGAAAATGCAGTCATATCTGCATTTGACAAAATAACAGTACATTCATAATGCTGTTGGCTTCTTAATTTCAAAAGACGGATTTTAATATTACTGACTTCAGAGAAAGATAAGAAGGACAGTGCATACGACATTATCAGTCCAGTGTGGAAATAATGCATTCAAAATTAAAGACAGCAGTTTAATTAAGCGCATGAAAGGCTGGCTTTTATGATCATATTTCAAATACTCGAATGTCTTTTCATCCATTCTGCTGTATGACTTTACTTAATAATATATCAAGAACAAAAAATGTATTGGAGCCTTTCTGCAAATTCAATTAGTCCAATAAAAAGCGAAAAATAATTTCTTTTTCATTAAAAAGAACTCAACCCTAACCCTTCTGATGACAAAGTGAGAGATGAGTGAGAGGGAAAGCTGAAGAACTATGAAAATTCTGCCTTTGTTATGCATTTATGTGTGCATGAAACAGATGAAGTGTCACCATCAGTATCATTTGTTATTGAAAGGACTAATTGCACACTGTTACAGTTAGTAGTTTATCAGATCCAGACCACAAGGTATTTACTTCTCTCTTAGGATGCACTCTTGGTGCAGGAGCAATTCTGTAGTTCATTGGGCTGCACATGAAAGTGCTAAACGTCAAACTACCATGACACGCTGCACTGGTGCTTTACAGGTTAAGTACAACCTGTTCAATTCTTTCTACCTGCTGAGGGTTTACAGCTGCGGGAATTGCAGAGATCATAGATGGTGTGTTGTAAGCCAGTAAAATGAGCATCACAAAATGACCCTTCAGTAAGTGCAGCATTTCAAATGGGAAATTATTAGACATGGTAAACTATACAGGAGGAAATGTGCATTTAGAAAAAACTGAGATCTGTCAAAATGATCTGTAAGGGGATCTATAATAAATAAGATACTGCGCTTTAGAGTGGAAGCAGTAGGTTACTGGCTCAGCTGTGGCACACACCTGTAGTGACTGAAAGCTATTAGTACTTGCCAGATCCTCTCTGACCTCCCTGGAATGAGGTGCTAGCATCAGTTTGGCTCCCAGTGGGCAGCTGTCCCTTTTGCAAACACTGCCAGTGCTGCAGCTGGTTTGCCAGTCACAGCCTCGGCACAAATGTTTGTAGTGTATTATGGTGGGTAAAGAGCAGCCTCACCTCTGATGATGGCTCCTACAGGTCGTGGCTGAGACAGGCTGGCAGATAATTTGAGAAACTGAAACTCCACCACTGACACAGGGTGGCTCAGGGTAAACAAAAAAAAATCACATTTTTCTGGAGTTGCTTGCTGATAGGTTCCACGGTGATGTAACTAAATGGGGGCCTAGATAAGGGTTACTGAGGAACAATCTGCTCCTGTTCTACTTATGAGTCCCACTATACAAATTGTCTCCCCTCTTCTGTCATTTTTCCTCCTATTTTTCTCATCCTTAGTTCTTTTAATACTGCACTGTCTATGCAGGAGATATTTCCCTCTATGATTCTCTCAGTATGCATTTATGAACAGATTGTCCCAGATATCTATTCATGTCCTAATCTCATTTTGACTTCAAAATACTCTCCTTAGAATAATTGTCCATACTGTGGAGAAAGAGACAGACCGCCTTTTGAAAACACAGCAACAATTTACAACATTAACTCTTCAATTTTAAAAGCAATAATTCTCATGTGACAGAAGAAAGATGTATAAAAATTATTTTCCACGGCATCCATGCAGGCACAAATATGATAAATGTTTGTGGAAGGATGATTTAATAAACTCTTGTTTGCTCTTCATATAGGTAACCCTCCTGCTACAGGTACAGGAACTTTACACATCACCTTGGAGGACGTCAATGACAATGTCCCATCCCTGTACCCAACACTGGCAAAAGTCTGCGATGACGCTAAAGATCTCAGAGTAGTGGTACTAGGAGCATCAGACAAAGACCTCCATCCCAATACAGATCCATTTAAATTTGAACTGAGTAAGCAATCTGGCCCAGAAAAGTTGTGGAGAATCACGAAGCTTAACAGTAAGTCCTTTACTTTTATTTTTCATGGTTTATTCCTTCTGCCTCTGCACACTCACCTGGGCAGCAGATCTGTGGATCTGAAGGTGCATTACTTGCCTTCACTGCCTTTTCAGTCAAACTGGGGAAGTAATTAAACAGCTTCACCTGTGTTTCCTTCCAAGAAGGGATTTTTCCTTTGGCAAATAGATAAATTCTTCTCTCTTATATTGCTTTGGGCATGACATGCCTTAGCATTTGATTAGTATATTTGTTTCTACAGTAATTTCTGCCAATAATCTGTAGACCAAATAATGTATTTAAACAAAAGGGACTCTTGAAAGTCGTTCTTTTGATGGGGCTTGGAATATATTTACAGTGAGTTCTAAACACCTGAAAGAATTTCTTTAACTGCCTGTTCTTACTTCACATGCAATTCAATTCTCTAATCTTTCCTTAGAGTACTCATTTTCCTTTTAATTTCCATGAGTAACTATGGCATGTCTGATACTGTTTACAAATGCTTCTTCTTACCCAAATGACCAATATTTGACTATTTCTCACCTCCTTATCCTTTGCAGATACTCATGCCCAGGTTGTCCTGCTTCAAAACCTGAAAAAGGCCAATTACAACATCCCAATCTCAGTGACAGATTCTGGAAAACCACCTCTGACTAACAACACAGAACTGAAATTACAAGTGTGTTCCTGCAAGAAATCCAGAATGGACTGCAGTGCAAGTGATGCCCTTCATATCAGCATGACTCTTATCCTTCTTTCACTCTTCAGTTTGTTCTGTAAGTCTTTTTCTGAAGTGTAAGCAATGAACGTTATTTATCCGCTTGTTTTTGCGCTATAAGAAACCTTACCAACAGAGAAGTTAACTTTATTTTTTCCCTGAGGAAGATGCTGTACAGAAGTAGGAGGGGAGGGATTTTTCACAGTCAAAAATAGCAACAAATGCCGGGTTGTCAAATTAAGAAATAGAAGCAATAATTCTAGGAAGAATCAAAGAGAATTAAAGCTAGCATATGATAAACTAAGAAGTACCAGCTGTAGTAACAGATTTCTGAGATGCTTTCTTTCATCTCTTCCCACTTGAATTCAATTCAAAAGCAGAAACTGGAGATTAAAAGGTGTTCTTGTAACAATAACTGTTCTGGGTCACCATGAAAATGAGTACCGTCTGCTTCAATCTATTTGTCCATAAAGTGTGCAAGCAATTGGAACATAAGGAACTTATTCAAGGTTCTGGGCTTAGAGACACTTAAACTGATAACCAGAATAGCAAGTCTGTGTTGAGGGAGAGAGAACTGATGCAGAAAGGAAGCTTCTGCTGCTTTAGAGAAAGCTTTCTAAAAGTCTTATGAAATTCCTAATCTGAATTAGGAGTTAAAAAAAGAAATCTCCAAATGACTAAAAGAGTAGGAATTGAAACTACAGAATTCTAACATCCAACCCAGATGTGTCCCTGGTTTGCTTTGTAACAGTTTTCAGCAAGTTTCAGCAAGTTTCAGCAAGTTTAACACGCTTTTATTTCAAGTTCCTTATCTGCTGAAAAGGAATTGCTCTATCCTATAGCTATGGTAGAAAATCTATAATTCAAGGACTATTACCATCAGATAATGTTAGTAAAATGCATTGTATGGTGAATTAACTCCCAAGCCCTGGTGAAAGGCCTTATATTCTTGACGAAGTACAGTCTACCATTAGGCAGAGATAGAGGCCAAGACAGTTTACAGATCTGAGGCTTTGTGCATGCTTGATTACGTATCTTCTCAGGTGGATTTTTCCTATAGTATATTACTTTTATCTCAGAAGGTTAGCATGAAGGTTATTGTGAGAGAACTAGCTAATGTTTGTGATGCTCTCTGAAGACGAAAAGGACTATGTAAATGCTAAGTGAAAATTCCCATTCTTCTAATCAGCAGCATCTGGCTTTGGTTCAGTTATTCTGGGTTTAGTCAACTAGAAACAAATGCAGACTTCAGCTGTTAGAAGTAATATGTTAGAAATATGTGACAGTACATGACAGCGTTGCATCAGTGATATAAAGATGCAGCCCATTGCTTCAAATGCATTCTCATTACCTCGTCGTAAATGTTGCTGTTGCTGTGCTAAACATGACTTTCATCACTGGGCTAACGTTCCTGGACATGATTTGTACTTGAACTTTATTTACATTATTGCATCAGCTCACACTATAAGGTAGAGAAAAGCATTTTGCTTTTGAAAGCATTCATGTTGCTGTTTTCTAGTCCCCAGTTATATTAAGCGATTAAAAAGCAGTTCCAGGTTTTGTAAGCTGCTCTTTTTGACTACAGATCTTCTCCAGCTGAACTGTGGGCAGAATGTTGGCCCCTATGATCAGAATGGTGCACGGTGCTCAGACTGCTAAAGGGATTCCCCCTCCTACTGTAAAAGAATAAGTAGTGCTGAATTGTATTGACGTGTCTGCACAGTTTCCTAGTGCAATGAGCCTCTTCACAACCTTAGAGTTGTAATTTTAATCCAAGAGTGGAGTAAGGTTCTGTACATAATCTTCCAGCAGTTTGTTCAGTGCTGTGCACGGTCTGTTTTCTGAGCAAAACCAAAACAGGGATGGGACGTTGCAGGTGAGTTGAAGGGACAAGGAGGGAAGGATCTCCTTGAGACAGAAGATGGTTGGTACGTTGTTTTTGATGATGCATATGAGAGCATTAATTCTCTAGTTAGGCTTCTGCATAAAGAGACCTAACCCTTGTTGCAGGACTGCATTCTTTTTTTGCTAAAATTTGCACCACATAGTTGTGTTATGGGTTCATCCAGTTATACAGGGAGGCTAGTACTCCATGTCTGCTACAGACATCTTGTCATGCTTGTGCAAAGCCAGCAAGCATAGCAATTATTTTTCTCAGGTATAGATGACTAGATGGAGACACAAAAGAATGGTGCCAGGAGCCAGTTTAAATAATGTGGTTCTGTATTTGAACTTGTATAAAATGTGCTGATATCACTGCATTTCAAATTCATTTTCAGACACAGTTCTTTTATAACTGTGATTAGTTCCATCACAATGTTTTGTCTAGTCCAAATATTTATCAGAGTAATCAAAGATTACGATGCCATAAAAACAAAAAGAACTTTAGTGCTTATTGAACAGATGAAATATCCCATTTCTAGTGGTAACTTATGGGTTTAATTTTTGCAAAAGCCCTTATGAGGCTCAGTTTGCTCCCAGTGTTTATCTTTTATGAGGCTCTTGTTCTTAGGAGGTAAATCCTTCAGTCAAACGAACTTCGTTATTTGTGCCAAAGTATGTCTTTTTGTATTTGACATCTGGTGTGAGGATAGATAGCCCCATGAAAGAGCTGTTCATGGCGGAAGTGCCCTGCATGAATCTCCTCCCTATACAAAACATATTGGTATTATCATTTAAATGGTATGGTTATTATCTACATTTGGAATATGTGCTTCTTTTGTAAGTCACAGAAGAAGACGTGGCAGATTTCTGAAGTAACTGAGCGTAGAACTGAAGAGTCTGATTAAAACTGTAATGCATGCAAAAAGTACCACCTATTCTGTAGCCACCCACAGTGTTCAGTATACTGAGGAATAATGAGATACAGACTACAGAGGTGCCCAGAAGCCCTTGGAAAGGTAAATGTACTTCAAACAGGAAAAGCTTAGGAGCTCTTTTCAGCCCACATAGGAAATGCAGGATACTGAAGTATATGGGCAGTGTATGTTGTTATTCCAGAACAAAGCAGTAAGACATTTGGTGGTATTAAAAGATGGCAGATACAGAGTTGACTGGGGGGGGGGGAGGGGAAGGCATCTTTGTATACTGTGCACTTACACTAACATAATATTTCTGAGAGTTGCTGAACTGAAGCTGGCAAGACATATTGTTGGCAGATACAGGACTGTCCAAAGTTACAATAGTTAATGCTAATAAATATTGGAAAGAATATTAAATCTCCTGTCATTACTGCAGGCACCATGTTTCAAACAAGACTTAGTGTAACAGCATCTTGTCCTTTGTCAGCTTTTCCTAGCTGCAAATAAGACAGGACCAATTTGTTTCAGATACAATTTAGAATTTTAGTAATTCTAGAGTAATAGATATAGAAATAGTAATATTCTTTAGTAATAATAGAGTGAGGAGAAAGAACAGATAGGGTTCAAATGTGTTTCCTAGTGAAAGAAAAGAACTACATAAATCAGTTGCTTGAGCAGGAGAAAAAGAAGGTATGGTATGGAGCAGGTCTGGTGCTGGGTCTGAGACTGTCCATGTTGTTCCTTACTGCTGTACTGTCTCAGTTGTTGGTCTGGTTGTTTGGGTGTTTGTTTTTAATGTGTAGTGTTGTTTTTGGTTTTGGTAATCTGACTGGTGGACTACAAAGGTACAAGTTAACTTGAACATAACAAGCAAAATATTCCATTACTATGAAGAGAAAATAAGGTTAGAGGCTGGGGGGGAAGTACTGCTATGAAGAAATTAGATGAGCTGCAAGTCTCTGCACCGGAATTAATTTGCTAAACTGAGGGTGAAAGGCCTCAGGTGTGCTGAAAAACAGGAGACTTGCACAGATGTCAGTGCTGTGACTGCAGACATGCCTTAAAGACACTCCTGAATTTAACTAACTTACTATTAATTGCCCTAACTTGTCCTCTTTTAATGCCTACCCTTCCTTACCATAGTATTTTTCTGATTTGAAGAATACAGTGATAGTGTCAACAGACAAAATGTTTGGTTTTTCTTCTTTGGAAGTCAGTTTTAGTATTAAGTCAGTCATTACAAACTTTAAATGGTATTAGCAGAGTTGAATTTATCTGAACATAGAGCTAGAACTGCAGCGTTCTCTTTGTTAGTTCGTTTCTCAAAGCAATAGAAGCACCATCTGTATCTCTTGTACAACCTATGTTATTTCATGCAGGAACATCAAGTGATTCAAGACTGAAGCAATGCATTCTTGAATGGCATGAGACTAAAACAAACCACAGGAAGTTTCAAATGGAAAAGACTTTTAAGATCACAGATCTTTCAATTTGCAAGCCTATTCTGGTTACCTGCAGATTCACTTTTCAGCCTATATTGTGTGTTAGTTGGCTGAGTTTTAGACAATCACACAGTACAGTTAATTCTTTTAGAGTGGAACCTTCTGCCCACTCCTCCCCCTGCCTCAAAAAAAAAAATTCCCATTTCACACAGTGCATCCATCACATGGGTACCTAAAGTAGTAGCTAATTAATCCTACCCAAATAATTAAAAAAATACTGACACTGATTGAGTTCCAGGGCTATGGAGCAAGAGAAGGATGGTTTGAGGGTAAAGGGAGGGTAGTCTGTCTTGATAAGAGTCTCACTTGTAACACATACATTTGTGCCCAGTCTTCTAATTTCCCTGCAGGTGTACTCTGTATTGTTGTGCACTGGGCTTTGGGAGCCCACCTAAAGTTAATGGAGCTTGAAATGGCACAGAAGTCCATATGTACATATATAATTGGAGAGAGGATGTTTATATACCTACTCATGTAGATACGACAAATAGGAATACCTTCAAATTATACATAAACATATTTAAAATGTACTTAATGAGATTAAATTTTACTGAGTCAATTAGGTGGGAAATGGTGTTTTATGCATATTTTAAACCATCCAAACATGTTCTAGAAGTATAGCTTTGGAAAAAAAAAACCTACCACACTTTAAAAGCTGTGTGTTTGGAATGTAGAACAGAAAAATATTACCAGCAAATACAGCTACTTCACTAAAAGCTGTAACACTGTTTGTGATGGTCATTCTGTAGACATGAAATGAACATTTAAAGAGATTAGTCTGATTGACCATTCAGTGGCATGAATTCAAATGAACATTTTATGTTTTCATTTTCTCAGTAGGAACCATTGATATATAATAGTTTGTTTCTATTCAGAAGAGCTTCTTAACATCAGCTAAATGTGTTCTGGAGTGGACTATGACTGAAAACTAGAACTGAACAGTTGCCCACTTCAATTTTTTTTTTTTTCTGTCTACAATAGCAGCTACACTTTTTGTTGTTGTTTTTTAATTTCTTTTAACTATCATCTGTTCCCTCTGATAGTTCCCTACCTCATCACATCCCAACACCTCACATCCTCTGCATGCTTACAGCTTGCTATTTACCTGTATGTGACATTGAAAATCTGACTGTGCCTAAGGGTTAGATGGTGTTGCTCTTCCTCCTCCTGCTCCAGAGTATTTCAGACCTACATCTTATAACCCTGTCTTATCCATACACACAGCATCTATGTGTCATTGGTTAGTATTCACAATTGTCCTGCTTACAAATTCCTCTTCAAATTTTTTTGATACAAAGCCTGGTAAATTTCAGTGTAGCCAAACTTGACAGTTTTCTTTTTATTTCTTCTCTTTCACGGCTTCAAAGCATACTATTTTCCACTCATTATTATTCTTGCTTAATAAGAGTTTCTTTTAGATGTTTCTTTTAGTATTTCAAGCTGGGGTTAGGATACACCTGCAGATCTGAACATGTCTGGACTATCTAGGTTCATGTTCAACTTATAGTAAACTAACCTGTGCTGCTGTGGAAGTTGAGATCTGTCTGCCTAAACAGTTACACGTTGCCTACAAGTTTGCATAGGTGGTTTTTTTTAATGCAATTTATTTTCAGTATACATACAAAAAATTAGACTTGTTCAACATCACTATTTCAAAACTGTACTTACTTCACTTGCTGCATATTTTCAACTGTTCAGCTAAATTGATCAGATTAGAGCATCACAAAGTGTATTTCCAGACTGCAGGTAATCACCTCTCTACTTCTTTTGCTTTTAGTGAACTGGCAAAGAAAGGAAGTTTGTTTGCTCTTGGTTAAGCAAAGGTGACATAGTTCAAGAAAAGCATCCAGCTAAAATCATACTTTAAAAAAAAAACAAAAAACAAAACATTGACAGTATCTTAGTTGCTGTATCACAGAATTTACTGCACCGTCACCCCCAATAAGATGCATGAAATCCACGCCAAATAGGAATTGTGCAAGATAAACATAGTTCTGCACTAAATAATAGAATAAGACATGCTTCTAGAACTTCAAAGCAAACGTAACTAGCCTCTTAGTTAATGAACCTTTCTCTCAGATAAATGCTTGTTAGTACTACACATGCACATACATTTTGTGTGTCACGAGGGCAACCCAGTGCAAAGTTAGTGAATGTGAATACATGACAAGGAGAAGCAAAAAGAGGGATTCAGTAGTGAGCAAGGCTCTGAGCAAGGCTCATGTGAGAAGTTACAAGAGTTAAGACTGCTTTGGTGTAAAATCAGTGCTGTTCCACATCTGCCTGTATAGTATTATTACAAGTTAGTGTGTGAGACTCCAGGAAATATCAGCTGCTGGTGTCAAACAGATACCCTTTGAAAATGACTTCTGCCTGAGCAACCTTTTCCCCTGTGCAAGCTGATTAGTTTGGACTGGCATGTTTCTCCCCAGCCTTGCCCATTTTGGCTAATTGCATGGCACATGCAAGGATTTTAGCACAAGTTCAATACTGACATTGATATATGAGCGCCTGCTGGAGCTCTGAACAGAATTTCAAGGTACTCATTCCACAAACACAGCACTAATACATACAGTGTTTTTCCAATCATTAAGAATTTTGGAATCAGAGGAGATAATTGGATTCCCACTTATGTTTGACATTACAAGTGCAAGTTTTCAGGATGAACTCATCTACTTTGTAAAAATGTCTATACTTCTATTACTGTTCAGTGAGATTACAAATTTGCTCTAGCCACAAGCATATTAAAAATGGATTTCTTAATTGCTCAAGTAAGATTGTACGTTATCTGTCTAAGGACAGCACTTACGGCCTTCCTAATTCAAAGAGATTTGGCATGAAGATCCCTGTCATTCTCTCAGAAGACAATTTCCAGGAAGTCACAAGTAGTGACCACTGGAATTTGTCATTTCCATCAACATACAGTCATACCTTGGAAGAGGCCACAGGGGAATGTATCTACTTAATAATTATTGTATAGAAATGTACAGTATAATATACTTTAACAGCATGTGGTGCAAACACTGATGCTACTGGTATTGAAATTTACCTATGTCAAATCAACCAGTGATGTACATGAAAACTACTTCTGTTTTTCTAAGTTCTACATGAAAGCTATATTAATAACTGTGTATCTAATTAATGCCCTTTTATAGATGCTAAAGTAAGGAAAGAAGTACCTGAATGTTGATTAACTGCCTAATCAGAAACATGGTTCTGATCTCTTCTACCATTTTTCCATTACCCCTTTAACATTACTGAGGTTTCGATAAAGTCCATGATGTAATGCAGACTTCTAATTAAGCAAAGATTAATGTAATATTTCTGATGAGAAGGTAATTAAAGGAAATCTGAAGAAATGGAGCATGCCTGACTTGAACTTCAGACTCCAGCTGTGTTAACTTTCTTCATTATGTTAAATGAAAATTAAAGGATGAATACATCTTGGGTAAAGTTCACTCCTTCACAGAGGGTCACCATGAAACTTAAATGCTTTTAACTTTTATAAGGTTTAAACTGCAATTTAAGAAGCACAGTCTGTGTAATGGGAGAGGTGGAAGGGAGTGATAACTCTGGACTCAAGAGGTACACATCTTTCAAAGCCTTCAGATCAATCAATTGTCTTTCTTTTTTTTCATACAAATCAGCATAAGGGATAAATCTTAAATTAGTCCACTGTGGAGTAGACAGGTGGCCACAGTAATTGAAGAAATCAATATTATAGACACTTACCTTGCATTAGTTGACTTCCTCCTCTTTCAACTTTCAAAGCAATTCAGTATCCAAAACCCTGTGACTAGATGATTCAAGATTTCAGTTCTGTGAAGCCTGCCACCAACTTCAACTCTTTTAACCTTTCAAACACAATCTACGTCAGTTGACTTTAGTAGGAATAAAAAGGGTATTTTTTTTCCATCTTACCATCATGAATCTCCCTACTCCAAACTGCATACTTATTCCTATAGCATTATAATTCTGTATTCCTATAGCATTATAATACTCCAACAAAGTAAGCACAGTCTTCCAGTGCTGAAGTGTTAATGCCAACAAACACCATTCATTCATGATAATGAGCAATGGTTTTTTTTATCTGAGACATGTTAACCATAACAGTAGTAATTCAGACAGCATGCACATAACTGAAGATTCCATCATTACCTCACTATTTGGCTGTTTTATCTTAAAAGGAACATAGCTTGAATGCCTCTCTCAGGTGTAGAATAGGTAAAGTAGAAACCTGTGTGATTAAAAATGGGACAATCACATTAGAGGCTTCAGTGAGAGTGAAAATGAGTTGTATATAGTTATGTTAGCTTTATGCTGCCTGTGCATTCCCCAGGTACTCTTAAGGCAGAGCAGGTTGGCTGTTGGCAATGTAAGAACATGATGCATGTGCCATCTTTCTGGCTTTTGTATCTGCAGCTATACACAGCAAATCATTTCTTGTTTTTAAGGTGATTTCTGTCTACCTACAACACATGACATGTACTTATTACTAAGAACAACTACAGATACACTGATGGTATTTACTTATGATACTAATAAAATAATTACTAAGCGTTGGTGTGCAGATCCAACCTGCCAGGTATGGGCTTACCAAGCATTAAGTCCATAAAGGAGCTAGTTAGCATAGATTAACAAACATGCTCCTTGTACACAATGTTGCACATTTTATGCTCATAGTGTTCCTTAAATATCAGCATCTTTTATGTGCTGTTGCCAGCTACAAACAGTAAATTATGTGTGGCATAAAATAGACAAGGAAAAAAAAGAAAATAATGTTGAAGTCTGTGAGTAAACAGCTGAAGCCTATAGCCTTTAGATTGGCTGTTTAGGTATGAGAATCAAGAACTAGCATTAATAATTTGGCAGCCTTTATGTATTTCTAGAACTTTCATTTGGTTTCTCATCATTGGCAAAATAAAGAAAAAAGCAAGCAAAAAAAAACTACCATTCCTATACAGAAAACAATGATGAATGCTGGCAATCCAGCTGGGTAAATAAAGTGATTTGAAATATGGACCAGATACTTGATCGTATTTGCAGAGAATTTGTAGTAGAGCAGTTATGTTATTTCAGTAAATCTGCTTGTATTTGTCAGTGAGTTTTCTGCACAACACTTTGGTCAATCTTGATTTCTGTAGATTTTGTATTAAGGGAGATACTGGCCAGAACGCTTGTCCAATATCACCTGATATGACTATATGTGAACATCTTTAGCTAGTAAGTTTGTAACTGATAAGCTCTGATATTAACCACAGAAACTAAAAGTCAGCCTAACTTCAGTATTGGCTGCAAGCAATTCTGTATCACCACTGTGTGCAGTAGAAAGAACAAAGATGGATCTGGTCTTGAATATTCTTATTGGACCTATCAAAGTTGAGTATCTGCAGAAATTTTACAGCCCATATTTCTGAATATTGAAGCTACTTTAAAAATACAAAAGCAAAATGTATGTACTAACCTTCCAAAACCACGTTTAGAATAAATTGTTTCAATAAACTTCTGTTAAGGCTGGTGAAAGCGCTGAGCTGAGTTCATAGCAGGCTTGGCACCCTTTGCAAACTTCAAGGTTTTTGTTGATGCGTCAAAGGAGATGTTAAGGAGAAAAGCATTGATGCTTGCAGGGAACTCCTCCTACTACACAGGAAAGCCTGGAAACAAAAGCATGAAAATGTTTCCTTTGAAACAAAGTCAACAAAAGTTGGTATCACTGACTATGAATAAGAAAAACCATTCACACAGGGATGATCAATGAACATGCCAACAGGAAGAAACCATGAAGGAGTTACAGTAACAGAAGCATCAGTGACACAGTAGGAAAATGCTCTGTACAGCAAAAGACTGGCAGGATATGAAGCACAGTACCTTGAATTTGTCAAGGGCTGTGAAAAGATGTTGCAAACCTGTTAACCAAGCACAGCCTGGATAGATTTTAGCTGTTTGGATGGCTAGAGACAGCCCTTTGGGATGATGTGTGAGAAGGAATTCTCTAGATTAAGACATAACCTAAATACACAGACCTAAGAAGGAGATCCTGTGACAAAAATGCTCTCTGGTCTATCTCAGTTTTTAAGCTTGAATAAGAGGCAGGGTGATGGTGTTGTCCAGAGCAATCAAAGAGAGAAAAAGAAGGGGAGTGCTTTAGGGGAAAGATTTAAGAGCTCAGTTTTAGCTGTGCAGAGCTGTCAGCTAAGCATCAGAAGGGTATTCGGAGCCAGAGGTCAACATTTTAGTCTAAACAAAGGAAAAAAAAAATGCAGAAAATGCAAGATCTCTGAACTTCCAGCACTGAAGTAACCACTGAACACGTATGGATGGTGTCACGGAAAAGACAAAATAGGGAAAGAAAAGGTTTCCCCAGAAACCAGGGATGGAAGGATTAAAACAGAAGGACACGCAGAATTGATTTAAGATGCCATGGGAAGATGAGAAAAAGGTGTCATCACGGGAGCCAAAGGAAGCATCAGATTTCCAGGCATGTAATTCAATGTATCAAGAGAGCTGGCAGGTCAAAAAGGACAAGAAAAGTTGAGGCAGGGATTAGAGTGCTTCAAGATGTGAGGAAGAAAAGAGTGAGGATGGTGTTTGGAGAAACAAGCAGAGAGAACCAAAAGTATATTGTGTGTATGTGTGGGAGAGAGGGAAGGTAGCCTTCAACTAGTACAGGAAAAGAAAACCACATAGCTGAAGCTGAATGAGCTAGTTTTAATACATAGTTTACTCAGGAAAGACAAGATGTGTGATAAGGTACTAACATTCATTATATCTAACAACATGATGTAAAATATACATGCTTTTCTTGAGGTCTGCTCATAAGCCAACATATATTGCCCTTTATTTACAAGCTGTTGGTGAAACAGTCACTGGCTGCTTGAATGTGTGTGATACTTATAAATTCCTTGCTGACAAATTTCTCAGAAGTTTCAGCCTATGGACTATACAGAAATTCAGTGCTACAGCTGCTATTCATTCATCACATACAAGTGCCTGTCCTTAGCAGAGAGACCTCCCGGGATTCAGAGTAGCTTTGCTGATTCAAAAGTTAGTGTTATTTCTTTTGAGTGAGGCTCGAACAAAAGCCCTTTAATGATGATAAACTTCACTGCAGCATAGAAATACTACTTTTCAGCAAAGTCCTGAACTTAGGCTTTCTGCTATCCCAAGAGAAAAAGCCGTTTATGAGAATCTAGCAGCAGCCAATCCCCAGTCCAAATGCATTCAAACTTTGGCACTCGTGCTTATGAAGTTCCAATACAGAAGTCTGGGTTCTAATTCTGCAGCCAGACATTTTCTTTGTGCAACAACACCCCATGTCAAGCAGTTTCAGATTTTATCCTGCTTGGAAATCTCAGTGGCACTTCTCGCTTCAGTGATTCCCACACATCAGTCCCTCTGTGGATTATTATGTTTGTTTAATTTGCTCTGCTGACCTTTGTTTAAGAGAACTGAGGAAGGACAGGCTGCTGTGTGCTCTCCAGGTGTTTGTCTTGCTGCACAGCCGATCTGGACAGGCTCCGCCCTAGGTGGAAGAATTTAATGTTTAAGTCAGTTCAAATAATGCCAAAACAATAAGAAGAAACAAAAGGTAAAACAGCCTTATCAATAATTATATTAAGCTTTATTTGCCCCAAAAGGAGAAGCAAACGAGTGAAGATTACAAGCTGACATCTCATAATGACCACTGTGGTACTGTTTTTCCTGCATCTGTGACAGAATTATAGGTACTTCTTCATTTGAGAGTAAAATGCAACATGTACTAGACAAACATTTCGCATTTCCCGAGTATGTGTCAGTTTTGATGTGCATATCTGACTTGTCAAAGTCATTCACCCATCAGCAGACAGCTGTTTAGCCATTTCCAGGAAGGCAGGGCTCATCACACACAACTAACTTGGGAATGCAAATGGCATCCCTCTATGTCCTTCCCCCAGCTCTTACTGAGAAACATGATGTCAGAGAGTAAGGGATACCCTGGGCTCAGCTGTCCTGGCTGTGCTCCTCCCAGCACCTTGTGCGCTGCAGACGCTCACTGGCAGGGCAGCCTCAGAAACAGGAAAAGCCTTCACGCTGTGTAAGCACTGTTCTGTAACAATTATAACACAATTGATTTTGTTTTCAGTGCTGTTTTGATCACAGATCCAAAACATACCACCGTATTAGCTGCTGTAACTCTATCCCAGCCAAAGCCAGAACAACCAGTAAACCAACAGTGTGCCATCAGAAATTGTACTTGTTTGAGAGGAGCCACACCGGCATCAATACCAGGCAAGCTCTAAGCTGAGCTCCTGAGAACTTTAGCTCTGTATTCTGCTAGTATCAGCCGTATGTGTTTTCAATGCAAAGCTGAATATTTGCAGTTCAGTAGTGTCCTCGTACTGCCAAATGACATTGGAGGAAAGAAACCCATTAGCTCCAACTGTTAGATTAGTTCCTAATCTTTGGTTTTCTATGCTTATTTACTGCCTTTGTATTATTGAGGTGCCCATTTAAAATGGGAACGATCGTTCAGGTTATGCTACCTTCACTTAAAATAATAAATAATTTAAAAGGTTAGACAATAAAGGTAAGATTTACAATTCTGTAGCAACGTCAATGAAATATGCCAGCTCTTTTAGTCCTGCTATAGTTATATAACACATAAACAGATTGTTATGTTTAAGAAGACGTCTGTCTGCTCTTTGCTACTCAGTGTGCATATGCAAAGGAAGCCCAGTGAGAGTTTACTCGCGCTCTTGCACCAACATAAGCGAACAAGCTGCCAAGTGGGGAGAATTAGGTTCTAACTCAAGATTTATACCCAGACTTCTGCACTACAACTTCCTGAATGCACCACAAAGGTCTCAGAATGCTCCAGGCGACATACTGGGGTTTCCTCCTGGAGATCTCTTTCTTCACAATTAATTGTTCCTAAACCTGGATAATTCATACTGAATTGCTGATAAATGCCCACGTTCTCCATCAGTAATCTGGGGGAGGTAATAAGACAAAAAGTTAAAAGATTCTGTGATCTGCATGGCAATAATCACACTCATTTCCCATCGTTTAGGTCTGTAAGAACTCCTGACATTTGAAGCTGTCCTACCGAGTTGCCATGGCAACGAGAAAAAAGAAAACGTCAGATCTGAAGACTGCAGTTTACAGTTACTGTTCTTCACTACTAGGCCTCAGTTGCTCCAGATTCAGTTTAATTTGCAACCTCACTTTATCTGTCCGACTATACATTGGTGTTTGACAGCCTCTGCCCTAACTTCCATTTATTAATGGATTCCTCTTGCAAGACGCAAGGTTTATGCGAATTTCCACTGAATGTTAAAAGACCATGACATCTAAACTTGACCTTTGGGGAGAAGAAAACAGATTGACTCCATTTTTTTCTAACTGTTGACTTGTTGCTATTCAACTGTTCAGAAAATATTTTGTCTGTGGGTTAGTATTTGTATATGTATGAGTGTATGTATATATATATATATTTATATGGAGAGAAGAGTTATAGGACTGGTTTAGCTTTTATAAAATATTCATCTGGAATGTGCAACTGACAAAGCAGAGTAATACAGCCACAGATGAATCATAACTATTCGACACGGCTAAACCTACTGTACTTGCTGTTTATAGTGTGGCCAGAAGGAGAGCCTATTGCAGTCATACCACTGAAAAAAGCCACTTTGTTGACACCAAATAAGGCAGGCCCAGGGCTCTGCAGCATCACTTCTTGTACCTCAGGTTCAGCAAACAGGAAATGCAAGTCCCCCTGGCTTGCTTCTGATCCAGACTTCTCACCCTATGCCCCAAAACTGAATTTAAGACTCAGCAGGAGCACAGCTCTTCATCTCAGTGCTGGAAGGGAACGCGAGCTCAGATTTGTGAGGCAAGGGGAAGCACTCAGCGCAACCAGCACCATATGGTCACCACCTACAGCAATGGGACATGCTGGGCTGATTTTAAAGGGGCTAAAGTCAGCTTCCTCTATGCTCTTGCAGATAATTATTTGCTGGGGCAGTTTACAAAATTTAAGTCCTTTGCCAGTTCTGCAGACAAAGTAGGTATTGTCTGCATATGAGAAGCTGATTGTAACAGCAAAATCAAGGTGCTTCTCAGAAGCACTGGCCTCTCTCTCAGCCTCTGCACAGCTCTCATTACACGTATCAGTGCAAGGAGGAAAACAGATGCCCTATTATCTAAGTGTATTCACACATATCTATAGTTTTGAATATATATATACATACATACACGTGTACACACAGTTTCCAGTTAAGAGTAACAAGAGCATTTCTTTGTGTGTGTAAACTTACCACACTTGTTTGCAGACATGGGGAAAAAAAAGGGTGTTCGTTACATATGACTATGAATCCTTTTTTATTCTGTGAGCATGTAAGGTTTAAAAAAAAAAAAAAAAAAGAAAAAACTTAACTGTATCAAGATGATCATCTTGTTAATAAATTGTAAATGATCCATCAAAGCTCACACCAAATTTTTATAAAATTAACACAAAAAAAGTATACTAGTAACAGACTGTGGCTTTTATTAGAGCTTGCCAGTAACTAGGGTAAGGTAAGTGTCTTAGAATATTTTAATAAACTTGCTTATTTAAAGTTTAAACAAGAAAGCTTCCTTATGCAATAGTACTTTGCAGCTGCATTCTTTAGTTAGCATTTTTACAGTACCTATGAGTCATACTGTATGTTGTCCTTACTACAGTGAAATTATGAGCATATCTTCCACACCACATATATGTTTCAATAGTAAAGTTTTTGGAAGCATTAAAAAGTCCAAACATACACTGAGTTTTCCATAACGCTACATTAGATATTAAATGTGTGTTGGTGGTTAAAAATTGCTGTACAATAGCTTTTCTCTGACTTCCTGTATTGTACCAAATATGACAACCGGTTTTTGTTTGTTTTTGTTTTTTAATCAAAAGTAATAACAACGGCAACAGAGGGAAAAACCAGTTTGTGTTGTGAACTTCCCTAGCGCTGTAAATTTCCTGGTAAGATACAAGCTGCCTTCACACAGAAACCAATTCTTTCTTCCAGTGACTCCTGCAGTCCTGCCCAACTGGAATCTCCCACTGACCTGGCTTCTCTAGCAGCAGCTCTGCGTGTTTCACTCAGCAAAGCAGTGCTGTAAGGTGAGTGGGAGCTTCCATGGAGCAAGGGCTCCAGGAGCAGGCAGCCAGGCAGCCACAGGCATTCCAACGAGAAGTGCCTGATCTCAGACATGAACATGGGCGTGCTTCTAGCTTGCTTTCGTCGCCCATACCTCATAGCAACCACGGGCTGCTGCTCTGTCATCAGCAATCACAGCTTTTTAAAAATAAAATTTTTATGCAAAGTTTTCAAAAGGAAAAACCAACGAATGCATAACACCACTGGATTTTCAGAATACATGTTTAATGAACGAATCCAAATAAACCCAAAGATGAACTGCACCCTCTGCTTTAATCTACAAAACCTCTATCTTGAATAAAAGAGATTATAATATTCTCCCCCTGCAAATGCTCTTTTTCTACTTGCTTTGTTCCTCTCCCTTTCCAGCAAAACCCACCTCTGGAAAGGCGCCCATTGACATTAGTATCATCCCTATCAAGTACCAGATAAAGATACCCTTTTCTAATTTAAACCAAGGTTCACACAGCATTTGGTGAATCATTCCAAGGGCATCCAAAACCAAGAACAAAGAAAAATTTCTTCTGCCTGGAACTGCACTAACGATGGGAAGACTTTTACTACCAATCTGTCCCCGAGGACAAGAGATCTTTCTTCTCGGATAATGCTGCAACCTTTTGACATGTAGAAAAGTCAGTGCGATGGCTGAAGCTCTGAATCGAGATGCATCAAAGCCTTCACTCACCAATACCACTATTTCTCCAGACAAACTAAAGCCTCCCAGCCTTTACAGTGCATCTCTTGGCCTCTGACTGAACTAATCACTGGACTACCTAAGCACACAAAGAGAAGATGAAGCTGCCGTGTTAATGTTTCCTCTGAGAAACCTGAAACCTGTACCTGAGAACCAACCCTTTTTTAACAAGCAATTGTGTCACTTTCTGTGGCAATATACAAATGAGGAACCACATTAGAATTTGAGTTTTCTTACCCGAAAAAGATCGTGGGGTCAGGCTTAAAAAATGATTCTCATTTCCTGTAACAAAAGAGAAAAAATAATGTATTACTTTCTCACAGCACTATGAAAGAAACACAGAAGTTGCAAAATTTGTTTATTTTTTTGTTTTGTTTAGCACTCGTTCAGCCAAGCTTGCTGGGTTTGTAATACAGCACTTATTTCCTACCTTACCTGCTTGGTCACTACAACGTTTATGGCAGTTTTTGTATGTTCGCAGACTTATAGTGCTGTCTGGAGCCAGAAAGGCAGGGAAGTTGATTTTCCTTTTGAAACACGCATAAAACGTCTTGTGCAGAAGCCATTTCACTCACAAAACTATCTGCTGTTAAAACACAAATTGGGCATAACGTTAATCAGTAAGAGTATATTAGCAAGGTAAAGGTCTCCTCTGTGGTGCACTTGCTAACTGAATGTGTACACTTCATGCGTGTGCTTGCAATATGCCTACGTGCTTTTATGAATGTACATTTTGTTCAGTAACTGCAGGACTGAAGATTAAATCAAAGGAAAACCAGCTGAATTTCCCACTGGTTAGCAAGGAAAATTAGCTGTGAGTGGAAGCCTGACTATTACACTTTCTGAGCCCTGTTCTCATCCCACTTAACACTGGTGTAAATCAAAGAGCAACTCCATTACTAGAGTTGTTTGCACATCAGTTAGTGACGCTTAAACAAAAACGTTCACTTATACCTCCCCACACAGTGGTTTTACTGATGTGCTGCAAACAGTAAAGCAGCAATATTTGTCACAGTATCGTTGACTGCTTATATATAATTGAATGTTTGTCTTTTGTGACATACAAAGAAGCCTCCAGCCCAGATGCTTCCCACAGAGCACTCACTTCCTTCACTGATGACTTTAATGGGTCCCCAGGGAACCCAACCCAATTTGATTTAACCTCTATTTGAAACGGCTGTGGCCTGTAGTCAAATAATTTGTCCCAGTCTCTCGTGTAGTCGTTTAAGTTAGGGATCCCTGCAATACAAACCTCATTTATTAAATCACGGGCTTCAAATTACATCATAGGGACCTAGCTTAAGTGCTCGCTATAACAGAGTGAGCATTTGGAGTTATAGTAACAACTCTTACATCGTTGGTCCTTCCTTTGTGAGGCTTCTTGTTGAGACACTAGAAGAACTGCCAGTCTTTGTCTCAGCTGCTTCCAGTACACAGAATTTTGTACACAAGTAATTTTTCGTCATTAGTTATCTAAAGACCAAGTTTCTTTTTAAATGGATTTAATAATGACTCATTTAATTAAAATAAAAGCCACAAGATAAATGATATTAAACAGTTACATCATCTTGAGAACACCAAGTCTAGGACAAAACTCTGATCCTATCTTTCCTTTCCTACATCTTCAGAGACTCAACTGTCTGAGAGATACACTGTCCAATGGTGCCAAAAAGATAAATAACTAAAATAATTTTTTATCAATTCTGTGACCTACAATATTTAGGGTTAACACGCAAAGTATTTCAGCAGTAGTTGCAACAGCTACTCTATTTAAAGCAGGTATAGCTGACTGTTTTACTTTGTCAAGCATACAACCATTGACTACACTGTTTTCACATCAGGATATGCTAGTTGGTTTGTATTTGTCCGAATGGAATGGATATACTCATCCACTCTTGGTGGAAAGTTATTAGTTGCACAATTGCTATGTGTGTGTATATATGTAGATATATAGAGATATACACATACATATATAAATATATATATATAATATATGCAGGTGGAGACTAATACAACATGGGGACTTGAAATAAGCTCTTTAATCCCATGAATCATGGATGAACACAAGTTAAGGAACAGCTTGGGTGATGTATGCTGAACCAGTTTCATTTTTAAAAGGAAAAGAAAGAAGGAAAAAAATAACCCACAACCAAAAAACCCCCGCACTGAAATCCAGGCTTATTCCAACTCTCATGTTGTACTTATGCTAACCTTTAGTTGTCCTCGCTTAATAAAATTTGTATCATTTGAAGATATTTATAATTGTTTACTGATTCGTTTTTAGTTGTCTGTGTATAAGCTGGTCATCAGTAGTGAAAATGGGAGGGTTTATAGCCAGAGTAACTGCATCACCCTGTTTTCAATGGGACAGCTATTCAGGAAAGTTTCATTCAACATTTGAACATTGTACTCCTTCTCTGCACCAAGAAGTGACCATATTTGATGATTTGGGGCTAAAATGAATGTAAAGACAGTTGTGTATGTACATGCATGCACATCCTGTTCAGGACTGTAGAACGAGAGCATGTCTGGTGAACTCTGATGGTGAATTCAGTACAAACAAGCTGTGTTGTTACTGCCATTTCATAACAGTCTGCCCCACAACAATCTCTGACTTACCACCAAGAAATTTTTTATGTTTTTTTTTTTTTTTTTTTTTTTTTTTTTTTAAGCTCAAGCAAGGAGAAAAATATTTTTGTTTGATTTTCAAAGATACTTATTTCAGCTACTTTTCCAGTTGTTTCTTTGGGCCCTAGTTGCTGAATTGCTTGCTGTTTCTGAGGTGTAAATAAACGTTTTGATTTATGACGTGGTTGCAAAGAAACTTGTAATTTATTTGTGAAATGCTCAAATAAAGGATGTATGGGCTTTTACTTTTTGTCTGGGCATAGACCTTCCTGATGTAATACAGCAAGACCAGAGGACTACAAAATGATCCTGAGACTGTCAAAGGCTGGAGTAGCCAGAGCTAAGTACAAAAAAACTCCCACTCTGCTCTACACAACAGAGATGAATTGTAGCCTTCATCGTCATGCCACGTTTGTAGAGTGACAAACTGGAGGTCAGAGAGGTAAATAATATTTGACCACACAGGAAAGTAGCAGTACATTATTCAGCATCTATTCAGCTACCAGTAATGCTACGCTTTGCCACACTTTGTAATAGGAGTTGCACTGAGCTGACCTGGGTCAGACATCCCTAGGCTGGACTGTGCACAGAAGCTTTAATGGATTTTTCTTGCACTTCCTTTCTGCTTCACCTGGTCACCTTCCCCACCTACCACCATCATTTCAGCTTACGTAGAAGAGACATCCACAAAAAAATGCACACTGTAACCGAAACAGGCTGAACAAACGTCAATCAGAGTGACCCACCTTGGGAAGCTACAGGACTGCACTGCTGTCATCGTGCAGCACTCACTGCAGGCACGGCTGATTACAGGATGGCTTTTAACAGTGAGTACTGCCATAGTCTGTGGCCATGTCTGATGTGCTCAACCACTGTGCTTAAGTGCTGTGGAAGTATAGCTACACAGATACGTCGCCTGCTTGTTGCCTTGACTCATAAAATCTCAGTCCACAGTTTAGTGCCCTCACGTCCTTCAAACACACTCTGCTCCAGACCAAGCTGCCCAACAGTTTGCACTGTTCTTCTGCAAGGTTTGTATCTGCATTCCTAGTAGCAGGACTTAAGGTTTGTAAGAAACTATTTTCATTTTTGTCTGAGCTCTCATAATCCATAAGGAAGGAAGTGGGGTGCTCTGTGTGCTTTCCTGTGCTGTCAATTGATCCTCAACATTGGCAAAGGGCCCAGCAGGTGAAATAATAAATAGCAGCCAGAACCCAGACCAGAATAACTAACAGAAGGCTGGGTAGAATTAAAATCTTGCAGAGAATAGTCACAATAGCACTATGGCATTATTCTTTGTCTGGAAATTCTTTTTCTAGCACAAAACCAGCATCAAATTGCTGACATTCCTTGAGTTGGTGGTTTGGTTTTTTTTCCTTAGATCTCCTAGGAAGTTATCTAAAGAGACAGAGACATAAAGATAGAATATCCTGAGAAGGCTTTTTACTGCATCTGAGACCAGAGGAAGCTGTAGGAGTGAGGGCAGCACGAGAAGGAAATATTTGAGTACAAACCACTGCAGTTTGCTTTCCCTGAGCCCCTCCTCCATGGATTCCTGCTTTGTATCTTTTGCCGACGGCCTATGGTTTATCAGACACTGAATCCAGAGGTGGTCTTTTATGTGGTTCGTAACAAGTAAAGGATGAAAAAACATACTTGACACTTGTGGTTTAACTGAGCATAAGGTCACTACCTGAAAGCCACCTCAGAAGAGCATCACCTCCTTTGGTGTCAGTTGAGATCATTGTCCTAAACTAATGCTGTGCCTTGTACCTTAAAGGTGGCATCTGAAATAGAACAAAGTTAAATCATAAGCAAGGAATTGTTAAGAGAGAGAAAACGCTGAAGGTTTTTGAGTCGAGTAGAAGTTTTCCATTGCCCTTTCAACCTTATGCCTCATCTAACACCGCACATTCTGGATTGCAGTCTTACTGTTACTCAGTAACTTTGCACAGTTCAATACAGTTCCATTTTCCTCCTACAACAGTAAATCAGAACAGTCCCTTCTGGTTTCAGTACAACCTTCTTACCTGCAGAAACAAAGCACGGGTCATTGCTCCTGCTGCAAAACTACCGGGATGCTCGTCCTCTGCTGCCACGCCTCTGGCCGGACTCCACTCATCCACCTCCCAGTGCATGGTGACCTTCACTGCCCCTGCAGTTACAGCAGCATGTAAGTTACTGCAGTCCTGTACACTTCAACACTGCATTACTACTTATTTTGTCTAACTTAACGTTTTCATACGCAATTGTGGGATACTCACCATCACTGCTGTGGCTGGATGTACTTTTTATGACTAACTGTCCAAAACCAAGAAAAGCAGAAGTATTTACAGTGCTTGTTTACTGCAGGCGTGATGAAAATTCAGAATGAAATACCATACCCTGGAGTCTTACATTTAAAGAGCTGTTTTCAAAGTGTTCTGCAATAAGTTACAATGCTGAAGTAATTGGCTTGGGATAAGGGATGTTCATAACAGCTTTTCTTGGGGTGTATATTTATTTATTTCTAAAATTTGTCATCATCTTTCCAAACTGAAGATGGATTTTTCAATAGAAGGACACTGAACCACAGCAGACAATGCTTATGGAATGGACTAAATCTTCACGTCACTAACAGGTTTTTAAAAGTTCTCCTTTATAAATTTGGCCATTGTCCTTTGCATTACTTATCTTGCTTCATGCTAGCAAACACCTGGGAACAAATTTTATATGGGGGTTATTTTTCCACTCTAGTTATCTCGTCAGCTCCACTCCTGCTGTAACTGATCTGCTAGGGACAGTGGCAAGATAATGAGGCACTTGGAAATGGCAACAAATCACAGTGCTTCTTTGTATACAAATAAATAAATGAAACATAACATCAGCTGTGTCTCTTTTTTTTTTTTTTTTTTTTTTTTTTTTGTGCTATTTCATCAATTGCAGTAAAACAACAGTGCTTTAAGATACCTTCCAAGTAGCCATAAAACAAGGATTATAACCTGCCTTGGGGTTATAGGATGTGTAATTGGCTGGTACAGAGGGAGGCAGCTTTTGGTGGGATTTGAACCACCTCCTCCATTGCCATCCCTAGCATCTAGAAGACTAAGAGCTGATTTTTTTCTCCCCATTAACAGTTAAAATAATTATATAACAATAGGCTTTTCCTTCTTTAAAAGTCATTGTGCTCTAATATACACTGAAATGCTTCCTGCATCACCAAGTTAAGTTAATTGTCATCATTTTTCATATTGAGCAAAACCAGTAATACCTCTAGAGAGAACAGGTGCCTCAATTAACAGATATTCGGTCTTTTGAATATTGGATTGCCAAAAAGAAAAAAAAACAAGATCAGAGATACTTATTTCATAAAAGGATGATAGCAAACATGACAGAGTTCACCAGTAAAGCACAGTAGAAACAATATATCACAGTAATTAGGATAACCCTCGTTACCAGACTGTACGTCTAAAGGAAAGATTTAAACTTCCTGATCTGATAAAACCCATGTGTTCAAGCTTTAGATATTAGCTGAAGTGTAAGAACTAGTGCTGGAAAGCCTAGCTGCAGTGCATAACAAGTTTTGCCATTGCTACTAATGGTAAAAAAACATTAATTTGAAGATGGCTTGCTTTTGGATCCTGCATAAAGAAGCTGAAACAAAAACAGCTCTAGAGAGTAGTCTTTTCTTTGAGCTGAACAAAAGTCCTACATGCTCAGTGCTGCCAAAGGCTCAGTGCAGCTGCTCACCACCGCACTGGCAGAGCTGACTGCAAGATTTGGACCTGTGTGTATCCATCGTGCTGCGTTCTCTTGCATTTTTACCTCTATCGGACCACAAAGCACCCTCTTCTCACTCTGTTTTGGTGGTAGAGACAGCAAATATAAGGGTAGAAATACAGAATTAGTGAGAGGGCTTTGCTGAAAACCATGCTGGGAGCAGAGCTGCTTGGACACTCAGCCTCCTGGCCAGCACAGAGCCCTGAGAGCCAGGCTGCAGAGGCACCTCGTGCCAGAATCTCACACAGCCACAGGATGGAAGCTGAAGCCTCCAAAGCAGGGCCCAAAGCCTCAGCCAGCCAGCACAGGGCCATGACAAACTTACCTCTAACTGTAGTTGCTGTCCTCATTTACACAACCTGGGGGCTGCAAAAGAGAGCTGCTTTCTTGCTCTCTCATTTTCTGTTCTTAGGGACTGTGTACCATTTTGTTCAGCAAATGAGCACTGAGTACATGAAGCTAATGAAAATGCGTGCTGTTTTTAGCTCTGTCTTCTGAGGTTGACTGGGCACAATGCAAGACTTACTTTTCTACACACAACGGATTTAAAAAGAAGTCCTCTTGTTGCTGCATCTCTTCATTGTCTTTGCCCTGCTTAGATGGAATAAGGGAGAGAAAGGCAGTATGTACATTAAATGTCATATAACTCACTTATAACAAAGAGAAATACATAAAAGGACTAGTTAGTGTCCAAATCAAACTATTAAAAATGTCCATGTATGTATTTATAAACACTCAGTTATATATTATGTATTCTCATATACAAATATAGATGCTAAGGGGAGGAGCTTCATTGCCCTTTCCCACAAAAGAATAGTCTATTTTTTAAGTCTGTTACTAAGAAGTGAATACTCATTAAAAAGTTCAGATCGTTGGGAAAGAATGTACTAGAATGCAATTAAACCTGCTACAGACTAATTAATATGGGAATTGGGGTGGTTCAAAAATCAATTAAAGAGATGGAAGTGGGGACAGTAGGTAGAACAAACCTATACGTGTCACCTTCATTAGCCCAACGGATAGATGTCCCTGCTACACTGAGGTTTTGCTGAGGGCACTATTTTGTTTATTTGCTTGTTTTGGAAGGAAATTTGGAAAAAGCACTTTCTAATATGGGTCTGCACAAAATCTGGAAAAATACTCTCTTAAAAGGAAATAACAGCAGTACTAGATTTAGACATTATTTATTCCCTTAACAAATTTAGTTGTCATTTGGTTTCTGGAGACCCCATCTCTTTGCATCTTTCATTTAAGCAAACAAGTTTGAAACACCCAAAAGACCAGAAAGTTTAACAGAAATTCTCAGGATGTTTAGTTCCCCAGTCATGTAGCAATTTTCCTATGTGAGATCCCCACTTAGTTGGCTCTTAGCAAAGGTTGTTGATTCAAGAACTGTTTTTACAAGCTGTCCAATTTCTTGCAAGTCAGATGACATTTAGCAGTTAGCTAAAGACTTCTCCAGACTTCTATGAAATGTATCTTGCTACCCTTCTCATAACAGAGAAGAAAAGATGCCAAATCTCTAAGGAAACACTGTTCAAGAAGCATGACAACACTTTTGTTTTTAAATTTTACTTCTTTTAAACTTGGCCTTTTTAGAAGAAGGAAATTACCTGAGTCAAGACTTAACACTCACTTTCGATAAACAGCATCACAAGAGATTAAGAAGCAGGGGGTCCTGTTCAAGAGATGCACTAAAAATGCTTATTCATATCAAAATCGAGGATGATCTTTAGATTGAAAGCCAAAATAAAGTTTGATGATGCCGTCTGTTAACCACGACCCATATGCCCAGAGATCTGGGTCTTATCAATGGGAACTTTATAGGCCAGCCTACTCTGATTTCTACCCTTTGGAGGTCAGTCATTCATTACGTAACACAACTTTACTGCTCCAAGCTGAAGTAAAACATATGTCTAATGCATTCTTGTTATCTGACTGACCTAAGATCTTGATAACCCACCTGGCTGAGTACTACTTTACACATTACGTGTCACTGATACAACTCTCGCATTTACACCACAGGCTCAGACTATTAATCAGATCAGTTTTCATTTGCTTGTATTTTCCTTCCAGTCTGCAGAACTGTAAATTACCCTGCAGGATGACAAACACAGCTCTGACTGCGGGATCACTGTGTTGCAGAGCTGTGTTATGAAACAAGGCTCGTTCACAGATCCTCATTCATTTGAGAGAGATGTCACTGGCCTAACACAATGGGCTCCTTTCAAGCCCTCCCTTCTATTTCATTCTGTTATTTCTCTGTTAATAAATAAATAAAATCCCCCTTGGTTTATGGCTGCAGGAGATGAAAGAATTCTTTTTTTCTTGTCAACATTGTGTAGTGCTGATGGAGTCTGGCAACAGTCGAGAGCTGGCTCTGACTTCTCTTCTGTTTTCCTTATTAGCATTTTGCTTGGCTGTCCCTGCCAAAGTCTCCTGGACATTTCGGAACGTTGTGAACTGTTGCAAATACTGCAATGTCCAAGTGTGAAATTAACTGCATGGAAACTCCTGGGATCCTGTTAACGGTGTGTTAACAATAACCTCAAGTTCACAGGAAACTACAGGCACCTGTTCAACAGGGAACATGTTCTTAAATTGACACTCAATTATCACTGCATATTTTAGCATTGTTTTTGCACCTTATCTAAGACCTACCATGAGTACTGAAAGCCTGCTTACTAATTTAAAATCAGTTTTTACAAAGCAGAACAAAACGAGAATAATAATAGAAATACATGTTAAAAAAATGCTGTTTAAAAAAGGATTCTAAAAGAGAAAAGATATTTGCTGCAACTATGGCTTACTTGACTGAATTCAGATGACATACTTCACATTAATTTTAATAATTACCTCTAAGGTATTTTAACAGAATCACAGAATGTAGGGGTTGGAAGGGACCTCCAGAGATCATCGAGTCCAACCCCCCTCTGCCAAAGCAGGTTCCCTACACCAGGTAATTTTAATCATGTAGGAAAGATTTTATATATATATATTTTTTTTAATTAAAAAAAAAAAAAGAGATAAAGTGTAACAAAATTCATCTCAGCAAAGGCAATGGTAAATAGCACTCAAAATACATTTCTGCTAACAGTGGAGCACCTTAAACATTCAATAATTATAGTCAATATTTTCAGACTGGAAAGCTAAAACTTCACATCTGGAAGTCATTCAGAAACCAAATCAACCCCCACGTTATAAAGAAATGTGCATTACCAATAGCCTACTATAAAATTAAACCACATCTATATTCAGTCAGCAGTGTAGGAATGATGTGCAGCCTTCAAAAAAGAAAGGTGCTCCTGAGCAGAAGGAAACCCAGCGCCTCGCCATCCTGCTGCCTGTCAATGAGAGACTCTCAGGAGACCAGCAATGTTCTGAGATGGTGGACCTGTCTGCATAGCAAACTGTTTATCAACATCTGAGTAAATCAATCAGCAGGACTTGTTCATTCATTACAGCCCATAGGTCTGTCACTAGTGCAAGCCTTATCTAGCTACAGCTCAGTTTTTTCCTCCTGCCCACTTGACAGCTTTGGCACCCAAACTTATCCGGCGCTTTCAGAGCTCATTTATACTTTGAATTCCTCCAAACTGATCTAAATAGTCTCTGATTAACGGTGAACGATTGATATGTATTAACCATGGACTTGCTCCTGAATGTTTAACCACTTTGATGAGTAGGCTGGAGCACTTTCATTTTATGATTACACTAGACAAATTTAGCTCTGGAACTGAATCCAGAAGCTTTAAGACGTGCCCTTCTGATCACAGACAGCTCCACTGGGTCTTGAATCCCACCCTTCACATCCCTCAGGACGGGGCCACAAAATTATTTCATGTAATGAGCACTGCTAAGGATGGGGAGGAGAGGGAGAATTTGTCAGCACATGACTGACTGAATAATATTAAATACCTGATAACTGCACTATTGTCTCTTGTATGCTGTACAGAATAATCTGGTTCTGAAAATATTTTTACATTTATACAAGTTGCTCAGATAACAGCTAGGAAGAAAATACACACACACACACTGATATATAAGTGATGCTCAGCTAATTCTTTCCTGCTCTTTTGTTACCACTTTAAAGCCATGTTCTCCCCTGAATGTGCATTCAGACAAGCCATACTGACACCAACACCCAATTTATGAAGGGAAAATGTGTTTTCATTACTGCTAATTACCATTCATTGTCATTTTTTTCTGCCTTAAATAACCATTATCATCCCTGCCCTGCTGCACGCTTGATCTCTTTCTTCTATTATTCATCTTTTAACTTTTGTCTCCATCCCATTTCCAGGTTATAACTTTGAAGGACCGAGTTATTATTTTTCAGCCAATGATCTAATTTAAGCATAAAGTAAAACATCCCCAAATTCATTTACTATTGTTTTCATTTCAAATAGTTTAATCTCTCACTTCTAGGTGGAATTTTCTACCAGTACATCTCATTTTCTCTTTTCCCATCATTTCCTTGCAGTCACTCCACTTTTAATCTAACAACGAAAGAGTCTAAATAAATGGTTGACTTGTGCATGAAACAGTCCCAAATGGAAAAATGCCTAATGGTGGTTAAATATTACATGCCATCACATTCTACCTGAAGAAGGAGCATGACTGACAGCAGTCAGAGCCCTTTGAAAACCCCTTTCTGAACAGAATTGTGCAGATTTACTGACATATTTTGTCACGCCTCAGTTTGTCCAACCACTGCTCAAAGGTTTCAGGCTGTGCATATGAATTCTCCAGGAAGTATCTGCTGTAGGTACACACGTGTCCTGCAGAACAGAAGATAGGGAAGGTCTGTAGGGAAAAGTAATACTTTTTATTTGTCTGTAATGATGTAACTGGAAAAGAGAGAAGCTTTTGGAAACTAAGATCTCTTCTGGAGATCAGTGAAAAATGATTTTATCGCATGTTCCAAGGTATATCTTTAATTCCTCACCTGTCTCAGCTGGACAGGTAGAAACCTTATGAACCTTCCATGTCTCCTACCCTTCCATCTTCACAGCAACTGCTATTTCTGATGTGTATCAATGTACAAAGGTAGCTATCCGACAAACACGCTTCTCTTTGGGTCTGCTTGTGGCAAACTAGAAAGGAACTAAAGGAAATCAAACATCTCCTACTCCTGCATCACTTCTCCCTATGAAATCTTCAACTCTTTCCTGAAGAAATGAACAACTCTGGCAAGTTACATCCCTCCTAGAATTCCCAGAAATGGCCAATGAGGACACAGTGCTGTGAGGTGACAAACAAGAGGCATTAGGCAATAGTCTCCCAGGAAAAGAAACAAAGAGTTTAATTTCTTACTTTGAAGGGACACTTTCCTTCGGCTACTGGGTATCTTGTATGCTGCTTAATCCATGGGTAGGGTCTGAGGAAACTGCAGCTGAAGGATGAAAGCCTTCCACGCAGGTCTAAGGAAAACCATCTATGCTGGAAGAATTTAAACCTAGAAAGAGGTGGCAACTCCAGGCTGCAGCCACTGAGAAGCATCTCAGTCTTCAATATAAGTTTGAACTCAGGCACTTAATTGCTGAGAAAATGTGATTGGTTTCTGTGGATCTGCACAAAACTATGTAGAATTATCCCCTATGGAGCTCCACTTTTAAGTGCAAGTGATACTCAGTTTGAGGTAATAACTACCAGGAACAGGCTTATCATCTTCTCCTTGCTGTTTGTCATCACAGTGCAGCCACCACAAGTTCCTGTGTATCTCACCAAGTCTGGAGTTTTGATTTGCAGTTATTTGATCAGTCAAAGTTGTCAAACAAGGGTTGAGAACAGCACTTACAGTGAGAAATACTGGGGGGAGGAACCAGGATCCAGCATAATTCTACTCTGCAAATTGACAAACTAATTTAAATTGGGAAAAAGGCCATAACCTGATTCTTGGGGGTTCCATAGGGAATGAATTTGGGCTGCAGGTAGAATTTAATTACCGCACAACTTTAAATGGTTGTCGTTTGAAAGGCGGGTGCCAGAATTGAAGTTCCAAGCTTATATTAAATGAGCCCCCCCCCCCCCCCCCAAAAAAAAAAAGACTATAGTAATAGCTGTAAAGTACATACAGTAAGCAGCAAAAAGGCTTTGTTGCATGTAGTTACTATAATTCAGCTTGTGTCATTACTTGAATGTAGACACTGTAGCTGTTTTGCTGCAGCCTTGGCTTTTCTAATTTAAATACCTTTGTTGGAACTTTAATTTGTTGGGGAAAATTAGAATATTCACAAAATACACAGTACTCCGATTGAATTGATAACAAAGCTTTCCAAGTTCTAATCATATTCAGCATTTGTGTTCTTTTGCTTTAAGTGTAGAAACATAATGAAATAATCCCATAACAAAGCTTGATGAAAGTGGCAATTAAAAAGGAATCGATCTGATACATCCTGTTCTTCAAATTGCTACACTCTGTAAAATGTAAAACTCCATCTCCTTTGTGAAAGCTTTCGTTTCCCATCTTGATTAGGCAAATATTGAAAACAATAAACATTTTTCTCAAAAGTGAGCCTTTAATATGGACTAGAAGGAGTGCACTATGGATATTACATTTTCCACAGAAGACTGGCTTTCACATTAGTGTTTGCTATTAGCGCATTTCATGGCACTCCATCATACTGTCTTTCACTCAAATCCTACATTTGTTGGAGCAGATGGAAAGTTAGTTTAAATTAATTGAAAGCATGCTGTGCACAGCTTGTGATACCAAGAACACGCAAAGAAGAAAGGAAGATACATCAATTTCTTTTCTAAGATACCTATCACTGTGAGAAGAGATCTCTTAAGAAAGAGAAAAGTATAATATCTTAATGGTTGGATTTTTTTCCCTTTTTTTTTTTTTTTTGATAGAGTTATTCTTTGATTTTGACAACAGAAGGAGGTAGTGAAATTGGCTGGATACACACCGTTGGAAGAATAAATTCTGCCTGGGATGTATCGTAATAACAGGGCATACAAAGTTAGTTATTTCTCACTGTTCTGCTTCTGTAACCTGTCTGCAGTTCTCAGTGACACTGACAAGTTTGAAGACTGATTGCCTCCTCATCTATTTTAGTAAATATTTATCCCTACATCTAGAACCTCAGCTTTTCTTCTGTCATCACTGGAAATCCAGTTCTTCTCTGTTTTATAAACCAACAGCCAATTGCAATTAAAGCCTGCATTAAAACCTGCTTTAAAAAGCAAAAGCAGGAGGAAAAAAGGTATTGGGAAATGTTTATAAGATGGCTGGCCTCTGTTGTGTACACTTGCTTTTTCCTGCTAAGAATGTTGCACTGGGGAGGATGGGAGGAAAGCTTCATGCTTACATTTGCCTCGCTCCAGACAAGGTGAGACCCTCAGGCAAGAATGGGAGTTGTTATTTCTTGTAAAATGACCAAAAAGTGCAGAAATCAATGAGGAAAAGTTGTCTGGAATACAAGGTAGGAAAAACAGGCAGAAAACATGACCTGCAATGCCAGCTTCTTGGTCTTGGTAGGGAACAGATGCAGAGTCAGGTACAGGGGTGATGGCAAGAAGTGACCACTGGGTCCCACAGGCACTTAAAGCAGAACATGCTGTAAACAAGGAATGCACTGAAACTTGGACTGAGAGAGACCCCAGGGGTCCTGCACACAGCCAGTGGAAAGGTAAGATATCTGTCATTTTAATATGCATTTTAATATAAAGTTTTCTGTTTCAAACGTTGCTGTTACAGTCTGCATTTCCTCCCTCTCAATTTGGACTCCAAATATTCTACATGAGTTATTGCAGGCCTAATTTCTGCGAGTCACTGAACACTTTCGACCACCTCCTGTAGATCCCTGTAGATCAAATGCAACTCAATAATGGCAAATGAAAGAACGCAAAACTTTCCCAGTCCTACCTTTTTGGCTTCATCTTCCCCCTTTCCTTCAGATATTGCTGATATTACAGCTTAACCCATCTTCTTTTTTGTGGATCATTCAGGAACATTTGCTTCTTGTACTGGATATCCCTGAAATACAATTGTGCTCCTGTAAGAGATTAAACTTTCTTTTTTTTTTTTTTTTTAAATCTCATTGCCTATTTCTTTCACAACTATCTCCATATTCCCTCACTCTTCTTCAGCACTGTATTAAAATTATTTCTGTATTATCTTTACCTGTGTTCAATTTGTCTTTCAGACCACAATAACTGCAGAATTTTTCTTTTTTTTTTTTTTTCCTACATTGCACAGATTCTTTATGACCATCCAAACCAGCAGCTCTGAGTTCTTAAAAGGCCTTCTCCCAAACTGGAAATCAAGTTTTTCCTTATACTACTTACTGCACAGCAAAATCATGCTTCTGTGTGCCAAGTTCCTTGATTCATAACCAAGGATGCATAAGCACAATGCAAGGGAAGATTTGGCTCGGAGATTGTGTCCTTCTCTTGAGCACATGGCAGATGTCTTAGTTCCTATTAACAAGGCTCCTTGGAAATTAAGAGGATTATATAGGTAATCATTGTTTGATTAATAATTTACAGTACCAACAGGACAGAAATGAAAATTGGAGAATGACAATCTCAAAGCAGCTGCAGGCCTGTCAAATATGTAAATTTTTTACCCTTTTTCCTCTGCTAGGGCACTGCTTAACCCCACGCTGAGTTGTCTTTCTAGAGCACAGACCCTACTAAATTCATGAATAATTAGTCAGTCATAAAGAAACAAGGAATGAGTGAGAATTAACTTCTCACCTCCTAGCGTCACTTGAAGATTAATTTGCCTAAAAACTAATTAGCTGACTTTCTACAAGCAGAGAACCCAAAATGAAATTAGGAAGAAAAAAAAAAAGAAAAAGAACCAAGAACCCACCTAAAAATGCATGGATTTGTATACAAACAAGCCTAATGCTTCTGGGAAAAAATAGATTAAATCCTCCATGAGCTGTTGCTGTTTTTTATAAGAAGTAAATGAAACCATGATGCAGCCGAGATGAAATCTTTTAGCCCTTTCACTGACATCTGCAAGTAAAGTAAACAGCGTTACACAAAACTTCTCTTTCTGCAGATAAAAGTATAATCTGGTTTTAAGATTACAGGGGTTTAGATAGCTACAGGCATGTAGAGCTACTGCACTGAGTTTGCAACTTAATGTCAGCCACAGCTTAATAGCAGCCAAGTCATTAGTTAGTGCTAGTTATTAAGTGGAGTAAGCCAAGTAAGTCAGCAGTTGTGTCACTGAGGCAATGATGTAATTAGCACCTTGGTTTGCAGGCAATTCTTTGTCCATTAGGGGAAGAAAATTAGGCAATAGGGAAGTTTCCTGCATAAAAGGATTCATTCCTAAGGCTATGAACTAGTGCTGGGCACAAATGCCAAATTTGCTGGAAGTTGAGAGAAAAAGAGGGTGAGCAGAATCCAGAACGTTAATTAGGAGAGCAAGAGTTTTATGGTTCTCTGAGCTTTTAATAGTTATTGGAGCATAAACCGAAGCTAACATACTGACACAGATTCTAGTTAGGGGCTGTAGAATGGTTCTGACATTTCTCATATCTCACCCAGGATATTCCAAGGTTAGCTAAAGCTTAAGCTGTTCCCCAAACAGGAACCACTTCGAGGAAATCAAAAGAACACAGGAGGCCCTTTTTTAAGCAAAAAGTTCAGCATTTCAGTATTTCTCATTTTTATAGAGAACTCTTCAAAATCATCCTCATGAAGTTATACAAAACAAAGTAGATTATATAGAAATATGACAGAATCATAGAATGGCCTGGGTTGCAAAGGAGCACAATGCTCATCCAGTTCCAACCCCCTGCTGTGTGCAGGTCACCAACCAGCAGCCCAGGCTGCCCAGAGCCACATCCAGCCTGGCCTTGAATGCCTGCAGGGATGGGGCATCCACAGCCTCCTTGGGCAACCTGTGCCAGTGCGTCACCACCCTCTGGGTGAAAAACTTCCTCCTAATATCCAACCTAAACCTCCCCCGTCTCAGTTTAAAACCATTCCCCCTTGTCCTGTCACCATCCACCCTCACAAACAGCCATTCCCCCTCCTGTTTATACGCTCCCTTCAAGTACTGGAAGGCCACAATGAGGTCTCCCCAGAGCCTTCTATTCTCCAAGTAAACAAGCCCATATCCCTCAACTTTTCCTCAGAGGAGAGGTGCTCCAGTTCTCTGACCATCTCAGTGCTCACCTCTGGACCTGTTCCAATCAAACATCAATCCAAATCAAACATCATGGTGATGCAGAGCATTAACTGAGAATATTAGTAAAACAAAAAATAAATCATATTAGTGCTGAGGTTTTGAATATATTTGCCAGATCTTTGTGTATACAAAGTCCTTACTGTATCACTTCTACACTGAATCTGTCCCCTCCCAGGTCCTTATGCAGAAAAATCCTTGTCTCAAGGTATGCATTGCTCAGTAACAACTACAACACTGGTGTGCTAGCAACACTATTCTCACCCTAAATCCATCATACAGCACCAAACCATTAACTCTATGCCAGCCCAAACCAGGACAAACCTAAAGAAATGGACACCAAAGTCCTCTGGTATTAATCTTACTACTAAACATATTCCAGAGGGGATCCTCCTCCATACAAAGCAAAATTCCCCACTTTCAACATTAGAGCAAACCTACACTAATATGGCTTTATAGTAATCAAGTACAGCCAGGCATTCAAATTGAATAAAATTGAGAGCATCTGACTACAGCAAAAGAGAGGATGGGAAAAAAAGAACCCACGAGAGAACAAGTCCGGTATTAGCAGCTTGGATGTTTGATTTGATTTCATTGTTCTCTGGAGTTATTAGGAGTACACTTAATGTTTTAGCTGCCTTTTGGTGAAATATTAACAGCAGGAAATACAGGGGGTGAACCACCAGCTTGCTGTCAGCTGGCACTCAGCAGCTCAGGAATGGCCCATAGAGTGAAATTTTGGAAGCACAGCTCTATACAATTGCTGTTATTTATTAGTTCTATAGTCATCTGAGGTCTTTTCAGCAGAGAAGAAGATATCTGATGCAATTCAATAGCACAACTATAGGAAGGTGAATGAGAAAAAATTTTATATGCTGCTGCCTTATCCAAAGAGATCCAGTTTTGCAGTTGCCAAGGTAACAGGTTTGTATTTCTAATTGCCCCACAGAGCCTGGGAGGTTGTACAATAGACAGTCACCTACCACCATCCCCCAAACCCAGCCTGCTTTGGATACGTGCAACTGGTTTAACCCATGAAATCAGTGGGACTGCCTGCCTGCCAAATGCAGTACCAATTTTCATGTCACATACCCCTGAGTACAGCTAGCAAAAAACATTCAGTAAAATTATGCACTAGGTCCTGCTCAAATGATTTGCCTTTCTGTTCATGAAAAAAAGAGCCAGAAGTTGTTGTATCCCCTTTTATGTACTGGGCTCGAACTTTATGAGCTTTGTCTACATATGAAGTTAATTGAAATGCTTGTCTTTATGAAATACACCTCACACATCCCAGGACAGGTGCAATTAGCAATTTTAAATCTAACAAAAAAAAAAAAAAATTGGGGGGAAACAACACAAAGGTGGAAAGACTGTTGTGAAATTACCAGCAATGAAACAAAGGCAAGGCTACTAGAATGGGAAGTTACCATGAAGGTGTATTTCCTTCTTTGAAGGCAGTTACCTGAAGTGTTTTTCCTTAAGAAAATGACAGCAACTTGTTATCAGGAAAGTCATTACATGTGAACAAGCTTTACAAAACCACCAGCAGATAAGCTGCTTCTCCCTTTCTACAGATGAACAACTTCTCTCTCTCTCTCTTGTTCTCTCTCATCATTTTCTTCCCTCCCTCCCTCCTCAAATTTTATTTTATACATCTTAAAACAGTGCAGAGAACTGAACTCTGGAAAGGGAATGTTACCCTGTGTGTTCAGTGCCATCAACGTGCTCCTGAACAGGAGAGACGTCTGGCTGAATCCAGACCACAGGTGTCCAAGGACACCCAACACTCAGACAACCACATTGTCATTGATGGCGAAAGAGCTTTACAAAAACCTAAAGAAAAATAGGAATGATAGAGACTTTTCCTACATACCACCATTCTGCACATGCAGTGTATTCATAAGGATTTTAACAAGCGTTGGAGCCTCTCATATTTATCTTTCTGTAAACATCAACAAAGAAACATCAACAAAGAAACGAAGGATCACCTTCTGAAAAAAGTCATCCTCTTGCTCCTTGTGTTTTGTTTCTGACAGATTAAAAATAAATATTAGAAGGAAAAAGTTATCAGATCAAGCAGTGCTTTGGGTCATGGGTGTAAAACAAATTTCATCTACAAAGTAAAAATGGAAGGGTAAAAAATATGACATTCTCTATGAATCGCCTTTTAGCCATCTGGGGAGGAAAAATAACTACAGGAGATTGAGCATCCAAGCACAAAAGTTTGAAACTGGATTGCCAAGATGCCTAGCACAGATCACTTATCGTGACTTACAAGTCAGATTCTATCAATAGTACCTAATAATTCGAGAATTTAAGGCATTCAACCAAACTGAAGCCTGTCTCTGGATATGCTATCTGTAATCAACTTCTATATTCAATATTTTTCTAATTTCACTACTAAATTGTCCTTTTTATTTTCTTTTAAAAATATCTAGAAATCCATGCACAGAGGAAGGGAGAAAGTGAAAATGTTTAATACAGCATTCAGTAGAAATTATTCGAACAGCCTCATAGTCAGCCCATTAGAATCTTTGCTTGGGGCAGAGATAACCTTCACCAAGCCTTTCCAAATTAGGTGTGATATAATACCTTCTCTGACATTGCCAACGCAGTACTGTATGGTACATGCATATGAAAATGGTGCAGTGCTACAAAAGGTACTATATAAAAATCCAACACAAGGAAACAAGGCAAGAGCACTTATCTTCCAGGAACAGAGACTAATCTTTGGGGGAATTAGCTCAAGCCATTGCTGTCAGGGTGCTCTGCTGCTGAGTTACATTGGTAACAATAATTCATTTTTTAATGGCTAGAGACCTGCACTGTAATTCCATACTGAAATCTACCCTAAAATTTATTAAGGAAGTTTCGGTGTGTTTGAGCTATATATCTAGATGAGATCCAATCTTCATTAACTCGCAGGAGGTAGTGCTGCTGGAGGGCATCAGCACTGAGTCCTGAAAGCACAGGGTGTGCTCATTCACTTGGCTCAAGGTCTGATCCTCCACATGTGTTGGTGTCTAACTTCAGTCAGTTGTGGACAGGCATCCGATGGCCCTTTCGGGGACAAGTTCTATCCCCATCCTATCAGAAAGCAGCTCATGGCTACAAACGAACAGTTAAAAAACAAAATAAAACCAAACTTCTCTTTATTGAGGTGTTCAGAAAAGCCTCATAAACCCTAACTACTATTAAGTGGGAATGTGAAAGTTTATTAAAAAGAGATTACGTGTTCACGGTGGTAGGAGATATTAACAAAGGACTCAGGAAGGCCTTTTGAGTCATTACATTCGAAAGCTTGCGATGGCCAAAAGGGAGAAACACTTCAGACACGGCTGCAAGAATTTATTGCTTCTTCAATTAGAATCAAGTTAAAGACACAACTAGGCCAGTTAAAGTGTCACTGCACAACAATCCGAGTCGTCCGACTAAAGAAGAAATTAATAATGTAATTAAAACTAACATGCTATTGAATCCCTTTCCCTGTTACCTGAGGTCCCCATCCCTCAAGGGGACCCCGTGGTTTCCTGGTGCTGTTGGACATGCTACTGCCAGGAGATCAGTGCTGATGGTGCTCTGAGGTTAGCATGTGGTTATTTTATCAATGCTGTTCTTTCCCAGCGATCAGCAATTTCATGTTATACTACTTTTCTTCTTCTCTGGGGGCTCTTTGCTGGAGTTTTGCCATGCCCTCAGCGCTACCAGATGAGCTGCAGATAGGCATTAGGTCACACAATCCAGAGACTACTCCCTAGTAGTCTTGTACTGGATTTGCCCTCAACCAGAGCCCTGCAAAAGCCTGGAAATCAGGGATGCCTGTCACTGCAGTATCTAACAAACAAAACCAAGCTGCATATTGTAAACAGCCTAACCCATCTAATTTTCCATCCAGTCCCTGTGATTCCAGAGATGCTAATGACAAAGCAGTCTTCCCAATTTTAATAATGCTATTTTGACATTCTTACCTGACTCAGATATAGGAAGCCTGAGGATAACTTTATCACAAAGCAGCAGATGGCAGTTAATGATGGGGATCAGACTCAGGGCTCAGGGTGAATAAAATATGATATTTCCTAGCAGTGATTAATGAGGTAAAAATGCATCTAATTTGGAGATGCTGCAAATAAGAGTGCCTAAAATTCTACTTTTGCAGAGGGTAAAAACTACCACAAGCAATCTGGTCTCTATCCCCACAGTCTTTTAAAGCCTTGAAAAGGGACCAAAACCATTCTGTCTAGAAGGGTGAAGAGGAATATTTACTTAGTTTTACATTTAGTTATGTAACTCACCATCTATGCATGCTATTATCCCCTGCAGTAACATTGTTTACACAGGATGATGCGTGCATTAGTCTGCTCTGATTTACTGAAGGATGTGTTATTGCAGGCAGAAATGGTATTTCCAGCATTTACCTGCCAGCACTTAAACACTTAAGCCACAGAATGTCACAACTTGCTCGATGTGTTAGCGCTGGTTTGCAGTGAATGTGGATAATCAAGGGACAGCTGTTGTTAGAAGCTCTTCTGAGCCTCTGCTCCCTTTCAGAAAAGTATCTGAGAGAGATTCAGCTCAGCTTAACTTCGGACAACTGAAAACCAAGAACTGAATCTAAGCTAATTATCCAGCCTTCCTCTGCACTCAGTGTGAGTTGCTCCGTCTAATTTATTTTTTGGATAGGACACACTGCCCTTCGGAAGGGCCAGTTCCTTAATGCTGTACATATTACACTAGCTTCCCAGGTTATGCAGGTGGCTATAGCCAACTTGTTTCCAGAAGAAATACATCCTACCATTGCAAAATGGTACGTCATCCCTCTCTGCAATTCTCTGCCATTTGTTGCAACACAGAAACTCTCTTTTGCATTGTTGATAACGCTTTGTGGACTAACTTCAACGTTCCAGCTGATCCTCTGCACTAACGCTGGCTGCCAACCACTGTTCCCTTAATGGCACTAATAAGAAAGTTATCTGCCCACACATTTCCACTTGGGAGTCACAAGTGAACCAGACCTCACTTCTGCTATTGTAAATAACAGCTTTCCTGCCACTCAGCTGGGGGGAAGACAGAAGGGCAAGAAAATCTGCTATCACAGCCAAACTAGACGCAATTATATACAAGGTACCAATATAACCACAGCTAAGCTGAAATGCAAGGGATGCAGCAAATCGATATCAGTGCTATGAAATCAGGTCAAAAAAGTGTCTGGATTACTTGTAGCTCTTGAATCCCATGAGATGCCTCACGTAAGCTGTCACACCTCATCTCGTCTGTCCAATATCAAGTGCTTCATTATTCTTCCTGCTTCATGATCATAAGAATGAATAAAAGCACACCACCACTAAAAATTACTGCCTTTCGTCAAAGCGTAGTCCAATGCATTCTGCTTGGGGCCTGTAGCTGGTGCTGGGATGTAGCTGACACTCTCCCTGTTCTCAGAACCAGCAATTATTTTGCTATTAGGAGGCTGTAAAGCTGAAGAACTGATGCCTGTGTTTTGTTTATCTGCTGCTGTGATACGGATGCTGCTTTTGCTGCTCTCATCATAGTACGATGCAACAGTTAAGCACACTTGTATGTTCCTTCGAGTCCTCTTGCAGAAGCAGCATTATGCCATGTTTATTCCAGTTTTTTTATAGGATACTTGTTATGCATGACTGATTAATAGGCCTCAAGCTATACTCAACCTGCCACCCATTGTAAATTATTCTTTCTGTCATCTGTGTCATTTCCTTTAAAATATCAAGCTGTTTTATAATTAAAGAGTTCCCTTGAAGGTCTTGTTTCAATAAACAATCATTTCTTCCACTGTGCAAAGTCCTTGTGCTAATAAACAATTTAACAGTATATATTATTTTTCTGCTCTCCACAACTTTAAACTGAAGACGGACTAAAGCAAAACTTAAAATGCAACGGTGACTGCACGGATGGATTCAAAACCCATTCACGTGTTGTTTATCTCAGTATTAGATGTGTTCTAATCTGCATATTGGGTGAGTTATAGCACACTAATTGCTCACAGTACTGTTTAGGCATTTTCATGTGTCACCCAGAAGATGGCTGAAGAGTTACTTATCAGAGAGGGAGGCAATTAAGGATAAGGCTGCTGGAGATAATTCCAAATTTGGGATTCAATGCACAGTGAAAATCTCCTGTATTAACTGGAGACTGCAGCTTTGTTATACAATGTTTTTTTCTATGAGAAAGGGCTTTTTCTTGAATACTGAATATTTAGAGGATAGTGACAATGTCTCTGATAGTTCTGAAATGCTTCCAAAAACTTCTTCCCAATTTTCAAAATTGCAGAAAGTATTACAGTGACATTTGGGTTGATCCATAAACCTTATGCGTGCTTTTCTGCTCAATGGTAACATTGATTATAGTTTTATTTTACTAGAAATATATTATTTGGGTAATTAAGGAGGAGTGATATTTTTACTGGGATTTAATAAAAGATTTTGCTCAAAGCAAACCTGATAAATGATAATGATAAATGATTATGAAAAATTGTGCCCATGTCCTAGAGCCGTGTCTGTGAAACAGCTTTATAACCAACGTTTCAATGTTATGTAGTTTGGCAGCAAGGCTAAATTTCTAAATATTTGATCATAACAATTCTTTGAGTGGGGAGTGTTTGAATTCCAGGATGCCTTACTTGTCCTTCTGGATGGTTTTGATTTTAGACACGATCTTTTTGGCTGATAGAGTATGTCATAGCTCTTCTGAAACACTGGAGGTATAGCAACTTACACTGGATATGAATCTGCCCCAAGGACACAATTTGTTTCACAGTTAAGCTTTCTCTAAGAGAAATATATTAGATATTACAACCCTCACAGCAGTATTTTTTTTTCAAATTACTTTGGATGCTTACCTATCTTCAGCTACGAATGCCACAATTCTTATTTTCTACCACCAACTATATTCTTTGTTGATGTAATTCCCTGTTATAAAATCCACCAGTTGCTACATTTTCACTTTCTTCTATTAAATTAAGTGACCTACAAATCTCTTACCTACTTCAGTGTAAATACACATGACAAATAGTTGAGTTCCACATGTCTTTTCCAGCTGCATAAGATGCAGAAGTACGTTTATCACTCAGTGCTGAGAAATATTCCTTGAAGACCACACATGAAAGCTCCCTCACACCCCAAATAATTTTGTCCATTTAATCATGATAAAAGTATTGCTTCAAGTAGGCCAGAAGCTTCACACGTGTATGAGCAGAGTTCAGGCTATATGGGTCTCCCATGCTGCTCAGCTGTCCCTTGCTGGAAGATGTGTGATGTGCATCTCAAAACCAAATATGGAACGGTGCTCTCAGATGGTTTTCTACACTGCTCACAGCAAAACCTCACATGATGTCATAAAACAGAACAGAATTGCTTGGCATAACCAGGTTAACCTCTTCTTCATTCAAACAAAAATCAATAGGATACTGTAGAAGAGAAAGTGGGTAATTTATATATATTACTCAAAATCGTTTTGAAGGTTATCCATTTTTATAGGAATTTTTTATGATATATACGGCATATTCACTCTAAGCCATAGCAAAAAATAGCATCCATCTGATAAGTGCAGCATACTGTAAGTCAAAACAAGGGAGGATAATAGCAGAAGTCTTAGAAATCTTCACAACTATTAAAGAAACAATCGTGTTTCAGAAAAATGACTCTGTATACTGGATATCCATAAAACAGGTTGGAAAACAGAAAGCAGTTATTTACTATAGTTGTTGAGAAAAATAGGCTATTAAATTAAAAAAAAAAGAAAGAAAGATCAAAACAAAACCCATTCAAATCAGCAGCTTGATGGTAGTAATTCAGCAGTGAACTCAGTGCAACACATTTGGGTAACAAATGCACCATTTAGAGAATAATACTCATCCTCTGTAGCACAGACAACCAAATCACTTACTACAGTGCATTACATAAGAGATGAGGCCTTAAAAACCAACATTTTTCTGGTCTTTGGTCTGCTGCCGAGTACATTGGCTGCTATGTTCCAACCACAGTATTAGAGGAGATTTCTAACAACATACTGCCAAGGAGAGGTTCTACCAAATGTCCAGTACTGAGCTGTAATGAATTTTCCTTTCAGCAACTAAACCACAATTCAGGAACACTGGGATCTCATCTGAAGTTACTGCCATGAGCTACAGCCATCATTCCAAGTAAAATCTACTCCAACATAAACTGGAAGCCCAGTGCTATCCTAACACCCTGATGGTCCTAGAAGAAGAAAATCATAATGCTTGTTTTGTAGGAGTTTGTGGTAAAACTTCCTTCTCCTGTTTAAGATAAAAATGATGGAAGTGAATGAGATAAAAAATGACCTAAAATCATGAGGATGATTTAAACTGAGAGATCCACTTCTTTTTACTCCTTGACACTCTAGGTCTTCTTTCTCACCCCTTCATTTTTCACCTTTGTTCTCAATTTCTTTGCTCTCTTGTAATTATAATCCTGCTAAGTCTGGACATCTCTGTCTTTTTTGCTCCAGTCACAACTTGAATGCTAACTAGGAAAAGAGGAAGCATTTCTTCTGCATGCTCTCAAATGCTAATATCAGAGAAATGCTGAATCAAACAAATGTCAGTGACTGCAGGCCAAAAATGAGATGACTGACTTGGTTCCCATAGGCAAGCTTGTTTTCAAAGAAGAGAGGAGGCCCCAGAAGTCTAAGGAGGGCAAATGCCATACCTAGCTTCACAAAACAGTGAAAAGGATGGTACAGGCAACTGGAGATAGCTGCTTTAGCTTCACTGCCCAGAAAAACACTATCAAGGAGAATTAATTTGTAAGTGCCTGGGGGATAAATAAGTGACAAGAAAGGTCTGACAGATTTTTGAAGAATCTATCATGTGTAACACTCCGATTTCCATCTCTGGCAAGGCAACTAGCCTAATGGATAGGGCAGCAGGTGCCATACGTCTTAAGTTTAGTGCAGCTTCTCATCAACAATACCTACACAGCAGCATAGATTATTGGAGCTGTTTTGAAGAGTTTATGCTCCACAAGATCCTTGTGAGCCTCAACATTCCACTGCTTGGCATCCAAGTGCCTTCTTTACCAGGCTGACCCAGCTAGGTAGAGCACATTAAGCTGCTCATCCAATGCGAGCAGTAAACTATGATGATTTGTCTAACAAAATGTTCTTGGGTATTACAGAAAAGCTGATAAAGCAACACTGATGGGACTGAGCCACTTTTGTCAACTTGTTTCTATAAATCTTAGAGATTAAGCTCGGTGTTGCCATATTTAATTCCCAACTCTGAAGGGAAAAACTAAAATCCCAAATATTGCTGTCATTGCAACAAAACAAATCACTCCATCAATCCTATTAAAATTCTCCAAACTGTTCCTGAAGTGAAACTGAATAGGGCTGCTGTGCTGAGAGAGGAATCTGACCCACAGCATGGTACGATGCCAGCATTTTTATTCACTCCTTGCCAAAGCGTGGCAGGTTTTGTGATTTGTAAGCTTTTTATTCCCTACAAAGATGCAACTTAATGTGCCTCTGTAATGCTTTTCACTTAACTTGCACTGAGATAGCTCCGAGTGTATCTAAAATGTTACATCATCATTTTCAAGTTCTTACTCTGTTCCCTATTCACGCACTTAGCAAACGGCCCTTTTGTTCATCTAAGTCACATTCTTTCCAGCTCTGGAGTCTTTTCACAAAAATCAAATTAATCTTAAAGAAAAAAAAAGAAAAAAAAAAAGCAGATTCTTAGTATGAATATGCTTGATTTCATTGGATGTTTTTATCACTTTCATGCACACAGGGCAAGCCAGTGAAATATAACTGAAATGTCAAATTAAATGTATGGCAAAGTGATTAGGAAGAAACTTTTAGTATTTGTTACAGATTAATATGTTAATTATAGCACGCATTGTGAAAAAAAATGATTAAGTATCACCAAAGTAAATTTAGTTTTAACCAGCTTTATTCCTTACACTTCATAAATTAACCAGTGGAATGCATAATGGAGAAGAATTCAGACACTGAGATTGCTAGAAATTATGCAAAACTCCAAAGCGTACAAGGCTGCAATACTGATAATGTCTTTGCTTTAAAATAAGCACTTCATGAAAGAGAATTATGTTTCCTCTGTAACATCTGTTTTCATGGACTACTTGCAGGTATCTCTAAAATATTTTCTGCAGTGACAACACTGAAGCTGAATAATATTTTGAACTCTATTTTTGTCACGTAATGTGCTAAGGAAGACTAAATATCGATTCTAAGCATAACAATGCAAACCTCCACCAAGTGATGTTAAACAACTCCTGATATAAGTAGTTACGCTTGTAAAAATATCAAAGATCTACAGAGTAAGGCACTTAAAAAGAACAGCACATGCCACAAAATGTTGATGGCTGTAGGAACTTCTCATTCGTTCCCGAATTTGCATCTACATGGAAGATGAAGAGAAGTCAAAACCAAAGACTAAAGCTGTAGCAATGAGGACAACACTGGGAGTTGTGCCACTGAAGGTTTTAGAGCTATTTTGAGAAAAATATTAATCATTATTCAATGGCCACTAAAGTTATCTGAACCTTTCCAATTCATATTGGTGGGTTTGGAGATGGGTTTGTGCAGAACAAGGAATGGGAATCATTTCCAGCCTGAAGTCTGATTCTTTCAAAAGCTTTACTTTTGAAAATCTGCAGAGCTTGTCTGCTGTGTTATCAAAACACAGTCTTCAGGCTGACATGCTCATTGAGATAAACCAGTAGAGATATGGGAAACACAACCACTGTGTAATTTACGGAGCAGCTAATGACACTTACATTACACCTAAAGTTGCATGCTGTTTGGTTAACCCACTTTCTGGGCAACTCTCCAAATATTTGGACACACTGAGTATGACAAATCATTTTCTCTTGGTATAAAACATTTTTAATAACAAGAAAATGAATGTGATATGATTACAGGTTCACCTGGCAAGAATAATTCTGTACATGTACAAGCATTCAGGTTAATAAAATAATAGCAAATTCCAAGCTCACGAATCCCATAACTGGTCAGTTTAGTACTGTAGTAGAGAACTATGAAGATCAGTGGTTTGGAGACCATTTGTAAACTTTCCTGGAAAATTCCCTCATAGTAAGTCCTTTAAAGGTGATCTAATACTGTTTTTCAGGGAGAAATACCAAGATAGCATCAGACTGAAACATCATTTTACTACTATTTGGGAATCCATTCTCCAGTAAAAAGAAAAAAAAAAAAAAAAAAAAAAAAAAAAAAAAAAAAAGAGAAATCAGAACTTGTAATCCGAGTTCTACAATATTACTGTTCTGCTATTACTTTCTGTATTTGAAGAAGGTTAATAATTTTGTTCACTGTTTACTGTTTGTCAGATGTCTGTGATGACAGCAAAGGGATCTTTGCTCTCTGTTTTGTTCTAGCATAAGTTTTAACAAAACAGTTTTGATCTCCATTTAACAAGATAAGGGGAACAAGAAGCACAAGAGAAATTTTGCCTCACCTTGGCTGTTCCTATGAGAAATGCAAAGAGAGCTATCTCCATTGGTGATAAATTAGCATTACTATCTATTGATATAACAATTCAGAAAGTGCAATTACAATTTATTAAAGCATTACTATACTATCATAAAAGAGAGATGACACCTGGTTTAATATTCACTAGATTGATATGAAAGTGGCTCTGGAACTTCAAAAAACTTTAGTTCAGGCTTATGGAAGTCCTGCCAATGACACTCCCTTTGGTACATCTACTTCCTCCTGCTTTGCTTCTCTTCGAACAGCTCATTTGTAACACTGCTCTGCTGAATGATCTATATATCCTCATCAGATGACTGCAAGGCTGACAATCAAATCTGCTCTTAGCTGCTTCTGCTGTAGCCTCTGGAGTTCTGAACAGCTGAAAAACTCACAAGATATCTACCACTGGAGATCACTACACTTAGCTTATTGCAAGCATATCAGGAGTTACTCATTCTTAAAGTCTATAAACCTAATGGCTTTCTTCAGACACAGCTACCCTCTACTGGGCCTGTAGGAATTGAGATGTATGTTGGTCATTCCCTACAGCTGGCCCTTTCATAAAGCGTTATGAGGAAATTCAAGTTACTTTATGTGGAATGTAAGCGAGGGCAAGCAGGTTGTTGAAGTAGGAGTGCCAAATGCAGTTGGAAGAGAAACTGTTATTTCTTCATTAAAAAATATTTTCAGCTTTCATTTCAGACTCAGTCATGTGTTTTAGGAGCTTTTAACCGGTTCTTCCTTCCATTGAGAGAAGGCAAAACTAACAAACAACTTTCATAAGGTGTTTCTGTCTTCATAGATTTTTAATTGAAATGCAACCCTCATAGCACCTCATTAGTTCACTGAATGTTGTATTAGTTCAATTTACTGAAGGACTTCTTTGCACCTGCCTTACGCATTTACCCCATTAAGCATGTGCACATTATCAGGTAACTGCTCTATTATATTAAACTGTTGTTCAAATGGAATATTTCATTTTATTAAGAAGATAAAAAGCTATTTAGTGTGTATTAGAAAACATGGATTGTTTCATAGGAACATATTTTCAGATTAAGCTGAAACTCAGATATTTCAGTCTGCTAAAAATCAATGGAAAAACTCTGATCAACTCCAATGATCTTTGGATAAACTTTTAAATTATATGACGTCTCCTTAAGATCACTTCACTAAGGGAAGCTAATTAAAAAGAATGGATTCACATTAATCTAATAACCTTTGTCTTTGACTGGTCTCCTATATTCAAAGCCCTACAGATGCACACAAAATTCAAAGTAGAACTTATCAAAAGAGAAGAGTTTTGCTGCCTCATCCCTTGGATTTTATCTGAAACACAGCACTGTTTTGTAGGCTTTAATGAACCTTTTGGTTGAAAGGCTAACTCAGGCTGTCTCAGACATTGCATGCTTCATCTGGAATATCTGATAGCACGCTACTCTTGGGAAAAAGAGAAGCTCATTTTCCTGCAGAGAAGTGGGGAACTGTTAGCATTAGATTTTTATTCCCTGATGGTTACATTCTGTCATCCTCATTCACACTGAACAGTGATTTAATTTGAACACAAAGAAATTCAATTAGGCAATATTTGTAAATGAACTGCTTTTCTATACAATTACTGCATTGCAGCAGGTCAAGAAGCATCATTATAAACAGCCCCCCATCATGTTAACTCTAGTCCTAGACAGTTAAAAAAAGAGATAATAGATTAATGGCATGTAAGATATGTATCACTGCACAACACAACCTCACACTGCTGCTCTTTGGTGCCAACCTAAGCTTGCCCACCTGATGACAACTCAGTCAGACATCTGATAGTTATCCTACAGCTCAGTCAGGGTGGGAACAGACAGTGCTGTTCAGCACGATGCAGAGCAGAGTCAGCACATCGATGCCCAACTGTTGTGCGTGGAAATCTGTGCCTGCAAGCACTGCTACCTCAGTGCTTCTGGTTGGGCTATAAGACAGGATTAAATTTAATCACCATCTAAGAGCACATCCTACAAGACAGACCCTCATTTTGTACTTTCACTTAAGATCAGCTGTTTTACTTTAAAAGGTACTTCACTAAATGAGGCAAAAATCCTGGGTAGCCTGTTAATTTCACAAAGTGCCCTACACCAATTATGAGATAGGTAAATCTTCGTAGATCATATAACTTATCACTTCCAGGAGATGTAAGAGATGAAATACAGTAACCCACCTCCATGTAGCTTAATTTTGTTTCTCAACAAAGCCAACCTGTACCCCAGACTTTTCCTTTCTAGATACTTTTACGCAACTCAGCACAAGCCATAAAAGCTGAGATAAAATGGCTAATGGGGAGAAAATAACAAATCACTACTTCAATTGAACACTTTGCCAAATCTGAAAAAACAAAATATACAAGCTCTTCATCCAGCATCACACACTGAGTCTGCCTGGTTCTTAAGAAACCAAAGAAGAGCATAAGTCTGCAGAGAGAACTACCACTGGAGCAGTGCTTCTTCTGACACTATTTGTTTCCTGTTGCCCAGTGACCAGTATCACCACTTAACTTGAAAGATTCTCCTAATTCTATAAGCTTTCTTAGATTGCTGGAAGTTAGTTACTATATTTACCATGTCATTTAAACCTAAAGAATCAGAAACTTGCTAAGGAAAATGAGAAAGAAACTGTAAGTAAATGTTAGGGTATGAGTGACTGTTGCTATCATTCTCTTGGTGAAAGACAAAACGTTCTAAATCATTGTCAGTAGAAACTGGTCCCATTGAACACAACAGAGGCTATCAGCATGGACAAAATCAGCAGGCTTCATCTTGCAAATTACGACCTGATTAAAACAGCCCCTCCTTGCAGGACAAGAAGCATCAGATCAATGAATGGGTATAAATGGTTGAACACGGCGATGCAACAGTTAGCAAGAAGTCCCTCCTGCACGAATAGAACAAAACCTACAAAGCATTTTTTCATACAGGCATCATGAGCAGTCTCCCGTTGATTACATTCTTATGCAGACAGGTATCTGTCCTTGTCCATAGGAGATCTGTAACAACTCAAGTGCCTTTGAGGTTACAGATGTATGTGGCAGCCTGGAGAGCAGTCCCCAAGGTAACTGCTTCAGTAAACCTGTGTGGCTGAATACATTTGTTTAATGTACTGCCAGTCCAAAATTATTAGACAATCATTACAGATTTTCCTTAGCCTTGGATGATCCATGAGCCCACCTGAAGGCAGGTAATTAAGAATCTAAATTGGAATTTTTATTTCTGGCAGTTAATTTCTGTCCGAGTTGACAGAGGATTTGTTGCAGAGCTTAAAAAAAAAATTCCTTGTGAGAATGCAAGCAGATTTTTTTTTTTTTTTTGGAGGATGATATTAATAATTCTACAGAAACCTCTGTTAGAATCACTTATATATGTATAAATTTAAAAAGAAAAGTCAGATTCAGCATCAGTACTGCTCACAATGCTCACAAGCATGTCTCCTCATGTTTACCATTCTTCACTTTTGTCTTCCTAGTCACTGATTCACCCACTTCTTACTACTTCCACACAGCATAGTCTTTAAGTCACTTATAACGCGTTTGTCTAGAATGTTACGAAGGGAAGACTGCATCTGTTTGCCATCACCATGTAATACTGTGCAGACAAAAGAAGTAATAAAGAATAAAATTCCATCAACAGTGACTGCAGTGCACAATTAGAGGTATAGGCAAGATATCTCTGTACTTAAAGCAGCATAGATAACATGGAAACTGTTGATGAATGTTATCACTGGAGATATTTTCTGTAAATAAAGAGAAAAACATGGAGGTTTTCCCTTGCCATGTGAGTGAAGGTGCTTTAACCCTGATAATTTTAAGAATTCAGCCAAAGAGCTGAAGCAAGATAGTCTAATTTTCCATAAAACCTTATTTTAAAAAATACAACAGATTGCAGATCACTAGAGAGAAGAGATCTTGATATTCATGTACCCAAAATACATTCAGATACTGATAGAAAAATATAAACATAGAAAACTCCTACTTAACTCATTCATTATCTACCAGCCAGTTTGTCTCTGAATCCCAACTACTCCCACTGATTTGATCACAGTCTTGTGGGAAACAGGAAATTAAGCCAAAGGCCAGAAAAAACAGATTTTTTTATTATTTCAAAGCTAAATATGCTTTATAGCTTTGTCTTTACTCCCCCAAAAATAAAAAATAAAAATAAACCCTAAAAACTAAACTGGTGAAAACCAAGGAGAGCTTGCAAACTAATACCCCCTCCTGGATAATGATATTTGTATTCTTTCCTAAATGATGTTCCTTTCCAACATCCCCTGAAGATGGAACAGTCAACAGAGGAAACAAAGCGCAATCCATCCATTTATATTACAGTAACGCTGTAAGAACACCAGCCAGGATCTGCACTTCATTCAACCAAGAGTTCTAATGGAGATCACACTCTGTTCTGCTTGAGATATATAGCTAGCCAAGAGAGATTACATGTCATGCAAACAGAACACAGAGCAGACCTTCTTCTCATTACTGAGATCTAAAAGGCAACAGCTGTTTGTCCCTTCTACATACTTTTCTATCCCCTGTACCCAGCTGGCATCTGAAACAAAAGGACCAAATTCCTTGGAGATCAGATGCTTCTGTACGTTCTAGTTCTTTGTGATACGCTGCTCATCTTCACTACTGAGGCCTTTCCAGAGACACATCTGGCCCAAAGCAGGTAGTAGCAAAAAATCTCAGAGGAAAACAGTTTCTCTCAAGTTTTCCAGCACAGCCTAGCAGATCCAAGAGTTTCTGATAATCATCAAAACATTCGGATGTTCTCTGAAGCTTATCTGAGCCAACCAGAACCTCAGGCCCTTCTGGGGTTTGTCCTGCATTGGTTTGAATAGGCTTCAGACAGTCACTGTATTGTATTTTGAAAGTGACTGACTTTGTTGTGCTCAGAGCAGTAGCCAACGGAGTAAGAAGACTGCACTTCTGTGCCATATCATCCATGCTCATATGTTTGCTTTTTCAGACTCTGCTGTTTGATCCTCTGCAATGGATTCTACACAGATACAAAAATTAGATGTGACGCAGGGGAATAAATTCAAACAAAACAGAGGCTACTGAAAAAAATATTAAAAGAGAAGCAGGGATGGGATTTCTCTGCTAAAGGCTAAGTAATGTTAATTTTCTAGAAGCTGATCCAACCTTTATACTCAGTGGCTCAGCACTGCAGGCAGCGCATCTGTTTGCTGTGTGAAGGTCCTGGGTTTGGGAAGGACTTGGCATTCCTTCTTGTGTGGTCAGCAGGGTGTCTAGAAACTGATGCTTCGCTTGATGTGGCAAACTACAGGGTTCCAAGAATAATGATGTCTGAAACATTTTCCATAGAATAAACAAATTTATTCCTTCTTCCTCCTAGTGACAAAGCCTAACTTGCTATATTTAGGGCAGCTCTTTCTTGATTTATAGATTTTAGCTTAGTATCTTATCGTATTAGTAAGATATATGAGAACATGTACATCTTTGTCTTTCACCTAACAGCCTTTAGCCTGTTCACTAAGTTTCAATTGAATTTAATGGGGAAAAGGTCTCAAATATATAAAATTCTTGCAACCTTCAAGAAAAAAAGCAGCATACAGAGAAAAAAAATGGGGTTATGTAGGTTATCTCTTGAGAAAAACGCTGCAGTATTAGTCAGACCTTCGTTGGATACCAGATCGGGTACTCATAAGGTTTTCCTTATCTTTGAGGAGTGGCAAATCCTAAGCACACCACTTAAAGCACTCCCAAGAATTGCATGCCTGATCAGGGGTGCGGCCATGATGCAGCATTAACAATTATTATTCTAGATCAATCAACCATTGCCCACAAATGTTTGGGAAAGTAGGCTTCATTAACTCATCTTCCCATAGGACTGCTTATTTTAAAGTAATTTGGACCAAACTTCAGCAAACAGAAATCTGCGCAACAAAGTGTGTAACAATAGCTCTCAGTCTCTGCCAAGATGCGGCTTCCATGAGTTTTTGTTTCTTATTGCCTACTTACTGAAAATAACACTGAAGTAACTGCTACAACAGATTCAGAAGTAGAAGAATTCCCATTTCTAAAATGTTAACAATAGGAAGCTTTACCATAAAGAGATGCTAACCTGGACAAAGCTTTCATTCCACAAGACACATAAAAATCAACCCTTCATAAGCTCTTTCAGACACTTAAATGCCACCCAGTGAAGCTCCAATGGATCTTTCACCATGCCAGTTCTGCCCTAGGTCTATATACTCTTGCTCCATCTCAAGTTATAATTACTGTAAGATTTATACAAAAGCAGTTCAACACAAGAAGAATATTCCACTGCAAAAGATAGCAGCACACAGTGATGGCATCCAACATTAACCAAAGTAAGTGAGAGATGGAAGTTGCATAACAGTGAATTAAAATGCAACTTTCTCACCCTCTTCATGATTTCCATTAATGTGAGAGCATGTAGCCGATGTTCACAAAGCGGCGCTACAACTCTCTGTATATCTAGTGAGCGTGGTTGGAAGAGTAAATACAGCAGGACAAATTTATTCCCAGTCTGCAGCACTGGCAGGTCCCATTCTCCTCACTCAGTGGTATGCCTAGAAAGTTTTGGACAGAAGCCCTGATCAGCTAAAGGAAGCCAACCATTGCAACTGCTGAACTCTGCTCGCTTAAGAGATGGCACAAAATCCAGCCCTCACATCCCACAATGTCTGTCCTCATCTAGTTGAAAGATGGGTTGTCAGCATAAACATACGTGGGGACATCTTGAACAACAGTGAATTTATGTTACTGCGAGAGCTAGAAGGCTGAGAAGCTGAAATCTAGGTGAGAGTCAGCACACAGTCAGTTTCCCTATTAATATCCACAGCTTCCAATTACAGCGTTACAAGGAAAAATTAAAGACTGAAATCTGCAGATAGAATACAGTCAGAGAAGGAATGAGAAGTTTCCTTGGGAATTCTGACTGTGTATGCATAGTATAACATATATATGTATATATACACACACTGGCATCCCTAGAACCTAGTGACAAGAGGTTACAAAGATAATGATGATCATATCTAAAACGTACAAGACTTGTCAACTGCCAGATGCTACCATTCCTCCTCCTACCAGCAACCAAGAAGCCAGCAGGCAACAATTTCACTGGGGTCTCTATTTACATGAGAAGCATACAAAACAGAAGCCAAGGTGTAACAGGCTTTCCAGCTCATTACCCAGTCCCAAAGCCCATCCAGTGAAAAACAATTTTATTTTTACACTACTCTTTAACATCCAAGTTCCCTGCCATGGCACATGCATTACTCTAGCAAGAAGCTGATGGGAAATTTGTACACTAGTGCGTGAAATGAAAATGAAACAAGGTTGAAATTCATCCAGCAAAATAGCAGTCAATTCAAGGGCTCGTTGGATACATGTGAAGACTGATTTGGTGCCTTGACTTCCAAAGAAACACAAATTACATGCAATTAAAACCTGCACAAATCAGTTTATAACTACTCTCCCAAAAGCATCACCATCACCAGATTCTCCACACCTTTGAAGAGAAGAAAAGCTGCACTTTGACCATGATCTCACCTGTTGTCTTGAGAAGCAAAGCAGTGCTAACTGCATTGGACACCTATCACGGCTGTGCATATCACGGCCTTAGAGGTGTTGAGTTGGAGTATATTAAGGAGTCACAGTTCAATCATGCTCAATATCCATTTGGGGATAATTGGTATTATCGCGGACACTGGATCATGAGTAGTTAAAAGGAAAACGTAAAGTCTTAGTGAAAGCTTTTGAAGCCTTGCAAGGACTTTCCAAGTGACTGCTGCAGGCTGTACAGAGCCAAATATTGATCTTCAGGACAGAAACAATCCCTTTACTGAGAGGCATGAGAGAAGAGCCCAAACAGTACAACTAACAGCAATCAACAACAGGTATTAAATACACAAGTAGAGCTTCCAGATGAGTTTGGTGGTCCCAGCATGAAATAAAAGACCATTTCAGGCTGATAATCAGTTACGTCATTAATTTGTTGTGCCTTTTGAACTCCCTCAGTTTGTTTTTCATAACATCTCAAGTTGTGACTTTTCACTTTTACTTAATTTGTTCTGTTTGCGGGCATTTTAACAGCTAGGGTTATCAAGAGTGGTTTTAAAATGGGTCATGTTCAGAGATGAAGTCATAAAAAGAGTATCGGAGAATGATATGCTTTACCACCACTGTGCCATCACCCTATGGCAATTTATCCATCTTCCTGTCTTATCTGAGCTCCTGAAATACATGAAGCACAGCCTAGAATTGCATTTTAGCAGCAGGTTGGAGTAATAGATGCTACAAGGAATAGTGACATTCCTGATGCGTGATGTGCTGTGCACCACAGGGAGTTGAAATCTCACTTTGTATGCCTTATGGCAAGCCATAAATTCCTGATTTTATGTGCTGATGTAAAAACCTGTTTAACGAATCCATTGGAGCAGACTGCCTGGATCAATGTTATGACAGGCACATAGAATCCCAATGGTATCCTATGAGGAAATATCAGAACATCTTGATTCAATCTCGATTCAAAGGTATATATTAACGTGTTCATGAGAACACATTAGAATGAAGAAATTCCTGTCTCCATCTGAGGAGGCTCACTGTTTGTTGTAGCCATACAAAAGCTGAGATGCAGCTGGTAAAAGCACACACTCTGTTTCCATCACAGCTGTCCCTGAACAAATTCTGTGGGCAGCTAATGACATGTAACAACTCCCCAGACAAACTCGTAGTGTTCTATATAGCTAATGTTATTTTGTGTGTGTGTGTACAAGCTGCTGGATGACAGCATATTTTTAGCGGAATGGAATTCATCACTGTTCTTGGATATCAGAGAGGCAAGAAGGACACATATATATGAAATACATTGATGGGTTTGAAAGATGAGTAAGAAGGAATCATTCAGAAGCACAACTAAGTGTATTACCAGAATTTTGTCATCCAGCATACAAAGAATCACTTCAATATGGTGACTTTAAATGTATGCATCACTGCATTCACTAAAAGGGCTTGATCTAAAGACCCAGCGAAATGTAAGGAAAGCTCAAGGAACAGGCACACCATGACAGCAACACATATTGAATATGCATACGTTCTTGCCACTTGGTGGAGGTTATTATTAAAATGAAGTTAGCTACAGTCAAATGTTCAGGCCTCATTCCTTAAGTTTTGCAGTTGCCCTGGTGTGCACAAACTTGAATGAGCATTTGATAACCTAAAGTGCTGTAGGATATATTGGGAAGAAAAAAAAAAAAACACCTCAAACACCTCAGCTCTGAAATATTCAGAGGAAATGTACACACTAATAATTAATCAGTCAACAGCCAAACAACAGAAACACACAGAATCAGAATGACTCAGATTAGCTCACATTTAACAGTGGTTGCAGAACAACAATGGGAGTTGTAGGACAAACGTGTTTAATTCATGGACACTGCATACATATTCCTATCTGCAGCTGCTGAAATAATAAAAATAAGATGACCGATCTTTATCTGTGTGCTCAACATTTCCTAGCTTAGAAAAATCTTGAAAGCCCTGGATTTATGGGGATTTAGCTCTCAGGAAAGAGGCTCTGGGAGAACTTTCATCTTTGTTGCAAATCCTACAAAGATATGACCTTGCCATTTATAAAGCCACATAGCACATTAGAAGGAGAACTACCGTACCTGGAGAAGAGGCTATGAAAGTGTAATGGAACAAGCTTCACAAAGGTTAGCGTGCATGAGGTAAGAGTATTTCCTCAGAATAAATCATCTTGACCAAAAGCAATGCAAAGTTAAAAGGTGTGACTTTCCTCATGCATGTGAAATTCAGGTAGGATTTTCCTGCTTGAGAGAGCATGCACATCATTCAAACAACTTTCAAAAAGCTTCACATTTACTGTCAGGAGATGATCCATCTGAAAATGGAGTTCCTTGTTTCAGATGTCATTCAGTTCAGCACATAAAACATTAAGTAAGACCGAGACTCAATGTAGAAATTAATGTATGATCCAGGGATAATTACGTGCTGATGGCTTGCAATGAAATCTGTTGCTAACAGAATATTGGTATTGTCAACAAATGAAAGCAATCTCCCCAACACCAGCTGAGCCTGTCCTTTCCCCAAAAAGAACTGAAGTCTTAAATTAATTGTCACAACATTAATCCAACTCTTTGCCCAATTACACTGTTGCTTGAGTCATTAGAGTTCTGATGAACTGTAAAACAGTGTGGTGGAAGCCCACAATTTCCAAGCATCAAGGATCTCAAACAGTAGATGGAATAATAATAATAATAATAATAATAATAATAATAATAATAATAAAGCACTTTCTTACAACATTAATACGATGCACTGCGGATGGGAAGTTTTCAGCCAGAATATACTTTTCAGAAGCAAGGGTAGATAGCTGGAGTTGCACCAATTTGTCACTCGGTTCTCTGCCTTCAAGTCAAGAAAGTTAACCACATGTGCAACTTGCTAAACCACACTTGTCAATTCAACAAAAAGAATAGCTAGCTCCTGTTGCTTTTCTTTTCAGCTAACATATTCCTGTGTCCTTTGCTACAGTTCATCCAGCATCAACAACTTGTAATAACATGCAGTACTCGTTCTGTTACATAAGCTTTTTCATATGAAATTAGTATTTTATTGAATTTTTAACATTACTTTTCTCATTAAAAAAAAACATTATATTTTCCAGTTCATGGGTGCAAATCTACAGATAAATATTGCAAACAATGTTAAAATACCAATAGATAACAGTTTACTACAAAATAAATTACTTGCATCCCTAGAGAATGTTTAATTATTGCTCATGGAAATTACACACAGTAATGAGCAAGCTAAGAAAAATCTTCTTTCCAAAGAGCTAAACTACTACAAGCATGTTTTGACAACTAAAATGCACTATATGCTCAATGCCTTTGCCCTAACCATGCTGACCTAGAAATGGTGATTTCTCAAAACATTTCAGCTCCTTTTGCTTGCCCAAGCAGAAGACACATACCTTAGTAAGCATCTGAATGAATGTTACAGATCTTGTATTCTTCATGGCTGCCAGGGCTCACAAATATCAGTTGCTTGGCACACAGCGTCTCATGTTCTAGTTTTCATAGGTGCCTGTAATGTGCCTGTAGGTGCTTATAAATTTAAAGATGGGCAGGACAAGGCCATGCTGAACTGATAGCTACTACATTCATTTCTGAATATACACAGTGTGGTAGGAGCAGCAGATAATTTTGGATGGTTACTTAACAGGTAAACAATCCATCAGTTCCCAAAAAAAGGTGAAGCAAGGCTCTAGGCTTTCTTTACCTAAAAAGACATCAACTCCATCAAACCTACAGCCCTGAAGAGCTCTGCAACTCTTTGATCACCTTTCCAGGACATGCAGGAAAAGAATGTAAAATCTGGATGTTATATCCACGGAGTGCCTCTCAGACTTGAAGCTAAGAAAATGCTTAATGGCAGTACAGTGACAGTAACACAAACCAGAGCACAGCTCCTGGTAGCACTGGTGCCAATGCTCAACAGCTCTTGAAAGACTTATTTTGTCAGGGTCTCTGAGAAACACATTTAGGCAGACGGCATCTGACAGTATAGGTTGCTTTATACTACATATCTGTTCAATGGGGTAGAAAAAGAGAGCATTGCTTGTCACCAGGAGAGAAAATCAGTACCAATTCAGAACAAATACCAGGTCTATAATGACCGTACACAGATGTTACTAGAGTAAACTTGAGAAAAACATGATTAAAAGGCTGAACGATCATCTATCCCCCATTGGGTGAAAACATTCAGAGAAGCTTGTTGAGTGGGAACATGTGCAAAATGAATGAATCGTGCATGGACCCCAGATGCATGGGAACATCTGTGATGATGGTGCTGGCATGGAGAACTACTTGCATATTCATGCCATCATTATCATGACTTCTTATCCTTCATCCTCCCTACAGTAGACAGTGTAGACCTTTAGAAGCTTCCCAAAGCAGTCAACAGCTCAATTTCTCCAAGGGTAAAAGAGATTGCCCACTGGCATAGTGTTGTACAATCACATTTTCACTGATGCTTCTTTTTTACTCTGGGTTTCAAAAGTAGCAATAAAGGTGTTTGCACACAAAGAAACCAAACTCTTCAACCATGCAGGTGTAGCATGTGTCTGGAATAGACTGAGGATAAGTTTCTAAAAGAGACTGAAACATGCTCTATGCATGGTCTGAGAGTAGCTGCATGCTAACACAGTCATCCATTAGACTGCCCAACACCTTGCCTCCCTTCCTCCATCTGCCTATACCAATGCTTTTCTTCTCCTATATGCAGACCACAAGCTTTGGAAGCCACAGATCTTTGCTGTGTGTATGCACATACACAACATGAACACTTTATGAGCGTTTAATGGCACTAACTTCAGGAGCACTGATTTTAAAAACATCATTTAAACAAAGGGACTCCTTTACAATAATCCCCAATATATAATCCAGATCTTGTTAAATTATACCTTTAAATATTTCCCTGAATATTTCAGATCTACTATTAATGTTGTGAATTGCTAAAGGCTGGTGCTTTTGATGCTTACAAAAGCAGTACTACATAAACTTTGTTTACACCTGAGATTCTACAGGAAGTTTTATCTTTCAAAACAAGGTTTTTCTTTTGTAATTTGCTATCAGGAATTTACTTAAAGATGCTGTATGCCTACACACACAAGGTACCTAGCCTCAAAATGGTAAAACAGCAGTGCACAAGAAGCTGTATCGAGTCCTATCCTACACCGATAGCAACCTTTATCAGCACCCATGTGGTATAGCTGACTTTTGCCAGCCTCTATATCATAATTCATAGGATCTATTGCTATCCAGGAAAAAATTCACATTATGTCAGCTGCAGGCAGACTTGATGAATTAGAGGCTTGAAAGAGGTTTTTTTTTTTCCCCACTGTTGCATCAAGGAGCTGAAGCAAGAGAATAAGAAGAGAGCTCAAAGCTACCCTCACCAGTACAAGGGAACACCACTGTCCAGAGGTCGTGTCATCAGCTGGCAAAATCCACACAGAGCCTTGGCCAGGCACCATTCTCTAAGGGCACTTTCTGATGCTGATGAGTCAGTTATCCGCTTGGAAACAGTGTAGATTTATAAACACTGCAATAGGTTGAGAACAGGGATAAAAAGACTTTGTAAATAACACTGTAGCTTCCTCCTCCAAGTGACATCAGGCAAGTTCCACGGTTTCTTTGCATTTAGTCTCAAGTGATGAAAGTGAGAGCAGATCTATTTCACTGAGATCTACTGATGGAAAGATGTTAAGAATGTGGGGTTCAGTACCAAATTCTGTTTCCAATCAGGCTCAGCTTAACACATGTAGACTACACAGAGAACCTGATCATACTGAACTGCTTTCAATTTATTTTAATACATCTCTAAAGTTACAGCTTGTTAGAGTCACCTGAATAATCCAGTTATAATTCTATTCCATATTTCTACCTAAAAAATTGAAAATCTTTAGTATGCAATTAATATAGCTGGCAATGACACAGCACATCCATCTGCCTTCTTAGACCAGCTGAGGTTTAATAACCAATACGCCCGATGGGCTCAAATAATTTAGAGCCCATATTTGTTCTCAGGAGTGGCTCCAGTTGGCCAGAGGTTTCACCACTTCCCCATAAATTAAAGTGAAGAACACACAAGGGAGGGAGGGATGCACAGGGGAAAAGGTTTGTGGGAGAAATTCTGTGCATGTAGGCGACAGTTTTTAAAGACGGCTTCCCATAAGAAGCTGCTTTTGTGCAGTCGTTTTGAAGTATTAAATTTTGATAATTCTTTAATCACTGCAGTTTAATGAGGTAGAGGCAGGAGGTGAAAGGGGAATCCATCATGTCAGTTCAAGTACCTGGCTCTCTTCCTGCTGCAAACATACAACACTAAAGCCCTCTTTTTGCAGCTACAGCTCAGAGAAGGTGTTCTGAAGGGGTTCACCCCAGAACATGTGGTTTCCCTGAAGAAACCTCGTTATCAAAAGCCACCCTCCATTTCCCAACCAAAAAAACCCACCAACCTGCTGTTCAAAGAAAGCACAAAGTGGCTGGATTTAAACATAAGCTGTTTTTAATTTTAAAATTAATCACGGAAGATTATTTCATCCTGTGGAATTGTCTGCTGCTTGTGTCACCGCACATCTTTTTTGATGCAGTGCTTAGTTTTTCATTCACACTTCATGAATATTAGCTAATAAAATTCAATCCAAGTATCTCCAGTGATACTTATGACCTCTCAGGTATTATTATGTTCATGAAGTCGTTATATTTTATCCCTCAGAATCTGCAAACATCTTGTAAATAAACAGGTTGCTTTCTGCAGTACTGATAAGCTGAGAGTGAGGCGAATAAGTGGCCAGCATCTGCAAATCCTATGATCGATCCACACTGTGCTGTTACCCAGGTAGGTAACATGTACTGCCCGAATGTTTGGCACAATGGGGCCAAAAGGAGAGGAAATAGCAAGATCCCTTGTTTTACAATAGCTATCAGAATCTGCTGTTTTAGCTGATGTACTTGCACAGGAAAAAGCAGTAGTGCATTTCCATTGTAATCATTGGAGCTGCTGCTGTCTGTTACAGAAGGATATTGCTTGGTCGTTTCTGCCCACATGGAAACTCAGCAAACTTGTTCCATATGGAAAGCTTCTCATCAAGACGGTACTGGAGCAGCTGCAGCTCATACCTGTCTCCAGTATCAATTCTCTTCCCAGAGAGTGCAAATCTGGACATAGTTTTTAAACACTGGGGAAATGTGTTATTTCAGATCATGTCCTCACCCAAAAATCTTTAGCCAGTTCTCATCTCTGCCCTTTTTGTCAGTACCTTAATCCTTCTCTTATTAATTCGATATTAGATTGTCCCAAGAATCATTTGCTATGATCCAAGATTCTGAAAAGCTTTTTTTTAATTAAAAAAACAAAAAAAAAAAAAAAAAAAAAAAACATCTGAGTAACTGCCTTTTCCTTCATCCACTCAGACAGGACATTAACACGTTTGCCACACATAAATCACAACATAACCCTATCTTCTTTCTACTTACAGAAATACAGTAAAATCTAAGGTTTCATATATTTCACTTTTCAACAACACTCAAGCTGTTCTCTTACTAATAACCTTTGAAAACTGACATATATTTACATAGAGACAAACATGGATTATAGTTTTAGGACCATCGCTGTTGAAGCACCTCCTTGCCGCAAGATTACAAAGCCTGGTTACCTTCTACATGAGTGTTCTGATGTGCCCAGCAAAATCATTTTAAGCAACTAAATGGTGATTCCCTTGTAACATGTCCTTCCAAACTGCTTGCATCTGCTAACACAGCAGGGATGGTCAGTGCTAGTTCAAATGTGCATATCCCAGAGCAACTCCAACCAGTAATTCTTTCTCTGCTATCCATTTCCTGAAAGAATTGATGCAAAGCTCTTTGTATTTCTCAGCATCTGACAGGGAAGGGGGAGCAGTGTCAGGGAGACCAGGGCAGCACACCATCAGCCTCAGGTACAGAAATGCCAGCATGGGAACCTTTCCTCATAAAAGCCTTCAGCACTACAGCTGGTAAATAGACTCTATGTTTTAACAAACCTGGTTTTCAAGACCAGAGTCTGAGCTAATTGACAATGTTAGCTTAAAGAGTCTTCCTTCTCTGACACACAGATTTGTTACCATCAACATATCCTGCATCTTACTACACTGTTGCTTCCTGCCCTCTTTGTAAGCCATGAAACGAAGCCTAAGTTCACCCTTTCAGAACGAAGCTGACAAACAAAAAGCAGGTAGATGGTATATACAGATTTTAAAGTCTTGAAAGATACAAGAACCTGTCAGCGTGTTCCTTCCCAGCATTCTCCTCTTCCTCCTTCCAACTGTCCATAAATCTTCAGTGTTACACTTGCCCGCCACTGGTTCAGTAGATAAAGTTCAGCTTAAGAAGTAATCAGAAGTGTAATTTCAACTGTGTGGCCATCAGACTTCACTTGCTTGGAACAAACATTTTGATTTCTCAGAGGCAAGAATCTTTTTATTGCTTTATCTCAACCACTCAAGAGAAAACATTCCTTCATTTGAAGCCAAATTTCCAAAGCCATTCTGAATGCCAAAATGAACACCTTTTTCTGTTTGTTTGTTATCACATAAACTTCCTTTCCCTCATATGCAAAATTTCACAAACAACATCTCTAAAGCCAATTAGAAATCAGGCATGTCGTTTGCAATCCACTATTCAAAAGGGAAAGAGAAAGAAAGCAACACTGCAGAGTAATGATGCCTATTTGAACACTGATGACTTTTTTTTGGAGAGAGGTTGAAGTGCCATTTAGAATACATACGCTCGCTTGCCTTTATTTTGCACAGAATTGGTTTTAAAATGGATAAAGCCTCTTGGGCTCTCAGAAAGGAATTATCCTTTTCCTTTCCCCCCCTTCTCACAAATAGAAGTCAGTTCAGTATTGTTTTTCTGTGAAATAAGTTCTGCTTAATAACAACAATCCTTTCCTCTTTGCTCACTATTAAGGTCACTGTTCTCTTCCTTCCACATATTTCCCAAAATTACTGGTCCCACAGTATGTATTTACTCCTTTATAGGCCTTCACAAATTGAGTCCAAGTTTTCCAAAACTTCAGCTCCATCTTTAAAGATTCAGATTAAAAGGTACTGAGAAAGGACATACCTTTATTCAACTTTCTACCACTGTGAATTACGGTGGAAATACAAGCACTTCTGTTTCCTTTCTCCTCCACGTAAACTCAAGTCTGCATCAGTGCCTAAATTCAAACCTGAGTTTCAGTTCTCCCTGGTTTGGTCATCTCTCTCCAACTTAGCTCAAGACAGCCTGCAGGGAAAGTGGCATTTTCAAAACAAAGGATGATTGCATGATTGCCCAGAGAGAAATACGAATGTCACCTTCAGTCAGAGCCTTCATTCTGTAGCATATGAAGTGCTAACCATCTCCAAACGCCACAGTCTCTTGGTGCCAATGCTGTACAGACATCAGTACAGTGTTTTCTAGCAACAATACAAGTAGACTGGACTAAAAGACCTTACATTGTCTAAAACATTTGTGCAAGGTGATCACATTTCCCTCCAACTTCTACTCGACCTTATTTTGTTTGCTTTGAGATACCAGATTTCACAAGTTCTCATATTCTGGCTCTTATCAGAAGTATACATTTGTCTTTGATAGCTTTTACTAAAAGTTATTATTAGAAAACTTTTCACTTTTATCTCTTATCTCTTTCCATTCCAGAAAACCTTATCGCTCCTTTCACTAAGTGTACGATAATTGGAGCTTTGCAATTACAGGTACAACACACAGATTTAATGGACCAATTTGACAAGCTAAAAGAATTCTAGCTCGCTTATCTATTTAGCGTTTTAATAGTGCTTCTTCCCAATTAGTCTGTAGTTATAGTTACCAAGGTAATTGTCAATGACTAGAACCATAAATAAAGTAGATCTGAACGAGTCAGAGGAGGAGGACTTTGCCCAAGGAACAGGAGAATACATTGGAAGGTTTCAGAGTTAAATGTTTCAAGAGGTTGGAGAACAAAAGTTGGACTAATAAAGATCCTCAGGAAAGGCCAGTGAACACCAGAAGCTTTGGCAGAAAAGCTGAACTATTTTGCTAGAAATGCAGAATCCAGTTTGCAGAGCCATGGGTTTATTTGGCCAACACTTGTTCTCTTGGGCAGCCAGATGAGTACTTTGTACAAGTACTCTTCTTTCCATGCCCCATCCTCAACTTTACTTCTCTGAAATCAGTGCTATTAGACAGTTGCACACACCTCACACAGACCTTTATCTTTCTTCCTCCTGTTTATCCTTTGCAAATTATCCAATCTTGGATCCAACCCATGACCTTGCTGAATATATTCTACTACACAAAACTATGTGGATACTACTGTGAAAAATTTCAAAGTGCTTTCAATTGTGAGTGCTACAGGATGTGCAACTTGTTTCACAGCACAGAGCGCCAGACAAGCTTTGGTATCATTTGTTAACACTTCTGCTGCTGTCCTGAATGCACGCCCTGCCATCCCACACAATTCACAGAGAGCAAAGATCTGAAAAAGTAAATACAGTCTAAAAGCTTTCCTATATGTATACAGATGGTCTGAAAATAATCCCCTCCATCACCACAGAAAGTGGAGACAACATTTTTTAATCACTTTTCTCTCCGTACTTTCCTGCTGGGGCAAATTCCTGCTGGGGCAGGAAAAAGAAGCTGTGCTAAAATACAAAAGATGCCAGTTTTTCAGTATTCTAGGTTTGTTTTTTTCCTTTAGTATTTTCCAAGTACCTTTTTCCAACATTATGTAAGAATGCAAAGGAAAATTTTTGAACTTGCTTCCTGCAGATATTAAACTCAGGGAGCCTGTGCACTTGGCTTGCAGTCCCCACAAGGCTGAATATTTAGCAAAATTTACAATTCCTGTATGAAGACCAGCAAGAACTTCCCAACACGCAATGTGCTGCTCCATCTCTACTAATGGATTTAGCTTCCTCATACCATTATTGCTTTTATGCCTAACCAGAAAAATAGCAGGCAAAGTTCTGAGTGCACCTTACTTCCACTGCCTGTAGCAGAAATTTCCTGGCAAAACTGAGTAGTCATGTACTTTCAAGCAGTTTTTTGAAGATCTGGGAACTAGAAACACAGAGCTTGTAAAGATATATCAGATATACATCTAAAACATGTAAAAGGAAACAAGCAGATTGATGTGTACCAGCAGGCTACATTTGTAGTTCTCAGAGAAGAAAAGTCTCTCTTCAACTGTAATAAAAATTTACTTGCCTAAGGCATGTGGAATCATGCATAGACGAGTATAATTAAGGCCTACTAGGAATTTATACAGTGATTGAATTCTAAGAAAATACTCAATCACCCATTAATCCCCTGCTGCAGAAACTTCCTCTCCATGACATCCTTTTTCATCTAAGACTGCAGGATTCCCAAAAGTCCTTTATTCTAAGGACAGTTCTGTCTTTGCACCTTCTTGTACAAGCTAGGAAGATGAAGTGCAACCAGAACAACCGTCCACACCAACTGACAGTGAGACTCAGAGGTCTCAAAGATACATTCCATCCTTCCTCAGAGAACAAGTGTGGCTGCTAAGCTTGAAGTAAAATAGAACTAAATACGATAAAGGGAAAAATGGGAAAAAATAAAGGGAAATAAAAGCAAAGGAAAAGCGATGGTGATTTTTAAAGAAATGGAAGTGGGGAAGAGAAGTGTACTATCAATAGCTGTGAAAACCAATGCAAATTGCAATGGATTTACATTGAAAAAAGGAAGAGCCACATTAAGCAGCTGATTAAGCAATGTACTGGAATGGACTGCCTCTGGAAGCTGCAGTGACAGATCTTACAAGTATACTGCACCCTGATGGAGAAAGCTGGACAGAGTGACCTTTTGAGATCTTCTCTGGGTCTGCAGTTACATAGAGGCACCCTAATTTTGCTCTTCTTCGCAACAAGTCTCTAGTCTGACACACACTGGTTTTATATCTGATACACCCAACTCTCCAGAAGTCTTCCCCTAAGACCAGACAGCATTTCTTGTACTTTCTCAGCCTTCAAAGTCCCACCAAACCATTCTAAATTCACACAGTTCAGCTCAAAGTACCTATTTATTGCATTTTCCCCATCATTACACTTGCATTAAAAGATGTATTCCAAGAACTGTCACTCAACAAGAAAAGAATTTTAAAGAATGTCAAAATAAACCTTTACTCAATTTTTCAGAATTTTTCCTCAGCCTCCTTCCTATCATGACTGAGACAGTTTCACAGAATCAACATTATTATTTGTTTTGAATGACCTAGGTATGCATCCAGTGTAAAAACAAAAAAAAAAAGATAATAAAAGATTGTATATAGATATATACACGTGCAGGCATACTTTCTCCCTTAAAGGCTACAACAGCCCCTACTCAAATATCCTTCCCTTTCACATTCACAAGCTCCCAAAAGCATTGGTGCTAACTGCTAAAATGGTATCCTACCTGAAATGAACAGTTCGTATTTGTTTCTTTTTTAAAACCAAAACATATACTGCATTAAAGATGTGTGAACACACCCCCCTACTCTGGAAATATAACTAATTTTCAAGTAACCTTGCACTGTCAAAGGGACATAAGAAACAATCAGTGCTAAGATGGATGTTTCCAGATAGTTTTCATTGTGAGAGCACTGCAGTGGAGGATATACTGCCCAGTTCACAACCCTGCTATTTTTGTTCATTGCATCTCTGCTGCTCCCATTTTCCCTGAGTTTTCGTATGCCTGCTGGTGCCTGCAGTCCCACGATAGCTGTAATCCAAGGGCTGGCTGCAACCACGCGATAACCTCTGCCTTCTGGCTGCTGCTCTGCTTCCACATGTCCCTGCGCCTGCACTTCTCAGCACCTCCTAGCAAAGCAGAGTAGGAAGCTTACACGGCCATTGCTCTTTTTAGTTGCTTTTTTTTTTTTCCTCTCCTGTGTCTGTGTTCAGCCAGATCGCTCCCATTATTTGTGTGCAACTACACGCCCAGTGTTGGCACAGAGAAGGAAGAGGCTCTTCTCACCCATGAACCTGTCTCAGTTTCTGCCTGCCTGTATACACTCTGAAACAAGTATAATCAAAAAGCTGCTTAGCCTTAACTCTGCACTCCAGTGTAGGTGAGTTATTTTATACTGGAGTTTTCAAATGGAGCCAAGAGCAATTATGCACACAAAACACAGTAAAATTCAACATGTCACTGTAAGGAGCAAGAGAAAATGCATGCTCCAAAGAAGCATCTTCACCCTTCTAATGTTTCAGACATTTAAGGAACACAAGCTTACGGACAGCACTAAGAGGATAAACACTTCTGTTTGTATTACATATTATATTTTATTGGCATTTCTGTATAGCTTAAGGCCTGTTTGAGGCTATACAGACACAAAAGAAAAGGATGGCCCATGCCAAGAATCTGCCACATGAGAAAAGAGATGAATTTAGGCAGATAAGAGCACAGAAATCGACAGCAAGCCAGGACTGAGGCTGCATCACACAACACCAGTCTGTCTCAGCAGCCAGCCACTCTCAGGAGCTTTGAAGACATTGCAACAAAACAGAGTTTAGAAATTTGTTTTAAAAGAGTAATCTGAAAGGACCATGAGATGGCTTTGTAGTGAGCATACGTGTATCTTTTCCCAGGGATGAGGGAAAAGCACAAAGCTGTTTCCTCTTAATATTTAACAGCTGGGATATAGGGACTGGCATCTGAGCCTGATCAGATGTGGGAGCTGACTTCTGATATCAGCCATAAGATAAGGGGTAAGGCACAGACAGGCTGTGAAAGGCCTTAAGAGTGAACTCCAGAGATTTGACGTGACGTGATGAAGAAAGAGGCAAGGAAGGAATATAAAGAGAGCAATGACACGGTCCAAGCAACAGATAAGGAAAAAGATCTTTGCAAAAGAGCAGGTTCAAGCACAAACATAGCAAGAATTAATTAGATGAGAGCAGAGAAAGAAACACCTCCGCAGCTGAAATAAGAGCCTCACTGCCACTCTTAGCTGCATAGAAGGTTAGGGAAGGCTGCATTCAGAGACATTGCAGAGAAAGAATCTCAGAGTTCAAGCTAAGTACGAGCATGAGAATTTAGGGAAACTATGAAAAAAATATAAAGTATTCATTTTTGCAGATAGCACCATAAATTTCACTTTAATAGCTGAGTCTCTTTCTCCCCCTTTTCCACTAAGCAAGTTCATTCTGAACTTGTAAGTGGTACCTCAGGACAGAGCACTGTGCTCACGCATAGAAAATTTCTCAACCGAAGCTGGTTTTCCATTCCAGACTGTAGAATTATACATACAGCACAAGTGAAGCACAACAAACTCTAGAGCACAAGAACAAACAAGAACAGCCTTTGCTGTCCAGTGACGTTTTCTACACCTTTGTGGCAGAAAGAAACAGGTAGCTGTATTTTTTTATTCAGCTCCAAAGCAGATTCCCATTTGAAAGTGAGAAATTTCTTACTATACAAGCGATGTACCCTCACACCAAAGGAAGGGAGATGTTACTGATCAATTCAACCAAGACACCTGCTGGGTGACTACTACAGCTGGTGAGGCTGAGGCTGTGCTCCTGGGCTCCCCCTCATCGCTACAGGAGCACACATCAGGGATTACTCCACCAAAACGATGCATCAGCCTTTGGCAGAATAAAGGACAAGAAAACAGCAAACTTCAGACATCACTATGTGCAGCACTCTGGGTGGGTGCTACCACATTCCCCTGCTGTCACTAATTAATTCCCCAGCAAGAACGCTGAGAGTTTTGGAGGTGTCACTTTTTTGCTGCTTTCTTTTTACAGTGGAAGTATGAAAGTCAGTAATGTTGTTTATCCACATGCAGCCATGTATAGCAAATACATATGCTTAGAATAAAGAAAATTTCTCCAATGACCACCCCTCTGGGGAAAGAATTTCCATCGCTTTAACCCAAATAATTGTTGTCATGCAAGAGGTAGGTTTTGTAAAACAAGCACCGACAAAACACAGACAAAGCACACCAGGGACTCTGCTGCAGTTGGCATCTCAATGAACCAAAGCATGCGTAAAGAAATAAATAAATTCAAAGGTGGAATTCTGCTCAAAAAAAGAAGCGAAGCGATCTTGTAATATTTCAGTCGTGTTTCCCTCTCTAAAAAAAGAAAAAAAAAAAAAGAAAGAACACCTCCCATGAGAAGTAAAAATAAAATATAAAGCATAAGTAAAAATAAAATGAAACAAAATATTTGAAATCAATCCGCATGCACAGAAAATCCGAACACAAAAAACAGCTATTGCCTTCATAAAAGCTGAGAGTTGAGTTTTCAGGACATTCACAAACCTGTCAAGTAGCCCGCACTTTTACTTCCACTTTTCCTAAGGCAAACCGCCCCCCGGCTATTTATGCACCTAGAAGTGAACAACTTTTGAAACTTGTACTGTTTGGGCAGGTGCTCAGGTCCCAGATGTTCTCGCTGTGCTGATTATTCTGAGAAATTCTGGAAATTAAGCCATTTTGGTCCTAAATAGGAGATTGGGTCTTCTGACAGCACAGCCTGAAGGAGATGTCTGCTGTGATGTCTTTGAAGAAGGAATTTGGCCCTGTTATGTTATAAGAAATGTTGCCATCAGCTTAAAATTAAACCAAAACCATCACAACAGAAGTGACAGGCTGGACTTCCACGAGGAAGATCTATGCCTTCAGTTTGAAAGCTCCGGCCAAGTGAAATGCAAAAGATAACAGGAGTCCCCCAGGAAGACACACATTAGCTTCATGTACCAACAGCCCATCAGTGACATCCAGCATCACTATAAACTGCATTTAGAGACAAAAGTAAGAGGTGTTGAACAGAAGGTCTTCAGGCCAAAGCCTCAGCTTTGTTTGCTCTATTCCAGCAGAAAAAAATAAAACTAAACCCATCTGAAAGGTTAATCATCACAACAGCAAGATACAGATACTGCATAATGTCAGTTCTGATTCGTATTCGTGTATGTGTATGTTTGGTGGCCCTGCCAGGCAGGGGGGTTGGAACTACATGATCCTTGAGGTCCCTTCCAAGCCGGGTGATTCTGAGTATTCGTTACCAGAAGAACCAGGATGACAGAAGTAGAACTGAAAAAAAAGTGAAGGTAGAAGGGCATGAGGGCTGCTCCAGAAGTAATGCCTCCTATATCATTATGCTGGTCCACAACATATTGGTGGTATGGCAGTACAGGTTGAACCTTGCTCCAATATTCCATTCCAATTTGTTATTGTGTGAGAGACGGCAGCAGAGGGGCTGTGACAGAATGGCATCTGACATGGAAGTGAGGATGAAGCAAAGCAGCATAATTCAATTCCTCCATGAGGAACAAATGGCACCCACTGACATTCAGTGACATCTGCTGAATGCTGATGGAGACCCAAGAGTGGATGGCGGGTGCTGCATTTCAGCAGCCGTGACAGCAATGCTGGGTCACCTCCTCTGGTGCAGATTTGAACAAGTGTTGTATACAGACTCTTGTTCATCACTGACAAAAACCCATAGCTAATGGTGGTGCCCATGTTGTAAAAGTGTTCTGTAGCTGAGAATTTTCTGTATCAAATAGTGTTATTGTGCTCTTGGCATCTGTTGTAGTTTTTATGAAAATAAATAGGAGGAATTACTTTTGGAACATCCTACATAGTACTGCAAAACCTAACCATAGTTAGGGCATTTGAATCACATATTTACTTAAATGGGCAACATGAGGATAAAACTATTTGGAGAGTTGTCTCTTGCCTTTAATGCACCATTTTCACTCCAGGAGAGCACAAATCCCAAACAGCTTCATCAGAATGATTTGGCATAAACATGACATTATAACTAAGTGCACCAATGCACAGACTAGATCCCAGGCCAGAACACTGTTTGTGGTGCTAAAAGCAGCATACTGTGCATCAAGAAAACACTGCAGCCTGAGCAAGTTGATTTCCCCACTCCTCTGTTGCTGGTACCCAACCTCCCAGAGGTCCTTTTGTGTTTCCTCATGGACAAGGATGATGGTGGTGTTAACCTTTTACAAGAGTTAAGAAGTTGTCTTGATAAGAAATGGCTTAGCTGCTATCACCTCCCTCTGCCCTATCTCTGTGATTTATGAATTAAGACACGGTTCATGCTGTGAGGGTTGAGGAGCCTGGGCACATACGATTCCTTTTAGCTGCACCATCCTATTTTCTCAGATCCTTCTTGAACGCAGAGTTAAATTTGAACAGTACTTGTAAGTAAACTTGCACTATGCCTGACAGAACTTTGAAAAGGCTTGCAAAAGACTGTAGTTATTTCTTGAAGGGACTAATTTTTTCCTTTGTAGTCATCTTACTATTTTCAGAAAGCCAAGGGCTCACAGGAAGCCTATACACATTTTCAACACCACCAAAATTCAAAAAAAGAAGGAAAAAAAAAATAATAATAATAAAATTTGATACCTTGAAATAAAGCAGGAAATGTAATTAAAGACTTCAATTACTCTTGGCATTTCTGATTCTGTTGCTGCAGGAGGCCATCTTGCCAGAATTGGCAAAGCAAGATTCCCCAGAGAGAGGCTGTGAACTCCGTTTCAGACCACTTTATTAATCATTTCATCATCAAAAGAGCCTTATTTAAGCTCAGCATTTAGCTATTAAATGTTACACATTAAGAGCTGAATATTCAAGGAGATCTGCTTCAGACTATTTGTGCACGTGCATATGTGCTTCCAGCTTTGTTGCACTGAGTGTATGGAACAGCTTGGGTGCATTCACATTTGAGTTTTCAAGCTGAGATCAATCACTTGAATACAAGATTTCAGACCTCCTTCTGCACACTGAAAAGCCCACTGGTGCTTTATTTACAAAATTACAAAACAGTTTATGTAGTGCAGAACCCTACACACAAGTTTTGTGCTCACAAAAAAAAAAAAAAAAAAGAATCATAATGCTCATTGGCAGAGAATTCATTTTCAAACCTTATTTCAGGCACTTACTATCCAACTTTTATGTTATTACTGAGAAGACTAAAAGATGATTTACATTTTCTTCCCTTGGGGGTATGACACTGACTGAGAGTAAGTGACTTCTTCAGAGAGTACTGAAGTCAGAATGGATAAAAGAAGAAGGAAAGTACTGTGCTATGCACCCAGACTTTGGAAAGAATAAAGCTTAGATGTTCAGATACCAAGACTAAGTACGTATGTCATGAGGTCTTGTGCCTATGTGCACCCACCTATCATTCTAGGTAGTCACTCCCTATCACAATAGAAGCTGTGTAAGCACTTCGCAACCCTTATGGCACTCAACTTCACCTCTCTGTCAACTCTCTATTATTCAGGCCAGCGAGGGAAGGAAGAGTTACAAAGGGAAAACAGCAACAATACAAAAATTTGAGTAGAAAGGTGTGCAAGGAGAACGTTAAGAAGAAATAGGAGAAAATTAAAGAACATAGAGGATTTTGTTGTTGTTCTTGGCTGTTTTTTGCTTTTACAGTAAGGGTGGTGAGGCACTGGAACAGGTTACCCAGAGAGGTGGTGGAAGCCTTTGCAGACATTCAAGATCACATTGAACTGGGCTCTGAGCTCCAGATGGAGCTGTAGGTGTCCCTGTCACTGCAGGGGATTTGGACTGGACAACATTGAAGGATCCCTTCCAACCCAAAAGATTCTCTGCAGTCTGGAAAAATGCAATTCCCTCATCACCACTCACCAGAGTGTTTAAGTTCATACGGCAAATAACACTTGCAGGGAGTAGGCTCTGCCAGTTCTCAAGTAAAACTGTCTCACAAGGAGGCAGTGCTGGCAATTCTGTACCCAAAAGCTGCAATTAACTCACAGTCTGACATCTAAGAGATGGCAATGCTCAGTTTACAGGACAGTTCCTGCTGAAGATACAAACAAAAGTGCTAGAGATATTGCTACTGGACCCTCACAAAGCACAGGTGGACACTGACAGCTCACAAGGCAGGCATTATGCCATGCCTCAAATATCTAGAAGCCACAAAACAATCATCTTTGCATAGCAAGTTTTTATTCTAACTGCTGTGTGGCTTTTGGCAATCCAACAGCTACTGTAAGTGGGGAAACAGGAAAACTCCTAACCCCAACTTTGATGAAAACATAGTCATCTGAGTTACTTTCACTTTGGCTTGAGTTTTACAAGTGGAGAAAAAAAAAAAAAAAAGAAAAAAAAAGCAAAAATAAAAACAAATTATTTCAATTTATTTTCTGTTTCTAGTTCTCCTAAACAAGCATCTACTGCTGTTAATAAATGAATCAGATGATTCCACCCAAAGAAATCGTACAAGTAAACAGGGTATCACAAAGGCTGTTGACAAATGAACAAATGAAACAGTACCACGATTTGACATAGTAGAATTAATCACAGGGAACAGCGTACAAAATTGTACAAAGTTTCTTTAAGGTTGAAAACCTCAGTTCTTACTGAAGTCAGCTGGAGTTATCAGCAGGCATTTTTTATGTGGGTACTGCATGTGATGATAAAAGAGTTTAGGATCACATTTAAAAAGCCAGTAAATGATCAGAGGAAAGTCCTTAACTCATTGAAAGACCTGGTGTTCTATAACCTGGTACTTCCACATCTAGACAGCCTCATCAGGCATAATTTCAGTTATGAATGCTTACTAACGCTGCTAAGCATGCATAAGATAGCATACATGAAAATACATAGAGGAACCACTTAATTTATAAGTAAAACTTGTAAGGCAAGCCAACGCTTCCCCATCCATTTCCTCCTCCAAATCAATCATTCATGTAAAGGTTTTCTGTGACGTAAAATGATACCTACACATCCACAGCTGATAGATTGGCCACCCGTTTTTTGATGACTACACCAGCATGAGAGGCACGTGACTAATTTGACGTGAGTTTTTCAAGGCTATCACAGCATTTAAATACGCTTCAGTGTGTCAGCCACCTGCCAAAACTTTAGCTGAATCAAGCAGTTCCAGATCATTGGAACTCTAATTATTATAAGCACAAGTGGCTCTTGGAACAGCAGTGAGCTCTACACAACAGTGTTGGCAAGCACTCTACAGGCAAATGAATTAAACTCCACTTGCTGATTCTGATTACTAGATCATTCACTATTTTCTGATCGTTTGGTTTCACAGGAAATTAGTGTCAGTGCTGAACGCTTCCAGCATGATAGAAAGGCATGCTAAAAATGCACATATTCAAAGCACGTGAAGGCAAAAAGCTTCACCCTATTTATGCTCATGTGATAACAAGAAATTAAGCTGATGCATTTTAAGAAGCTATATTTAGCCATAGTGCATTAAGAAACTTTATTGCTGATTGCTTGCCTCCTACAAATGCAACATTAGGACACATTAGCCAAAAACACCTTTGGTAGTTATGGTCCCCTCTCTATTAACACCAGTCACACTGTGTGACAGGAAAGCACCTGTAAACACAAACAGATCATTTCTCACCTCCTCACTGTGATAAAATCTTGAACATCAGGGGTTTTCAGGCCACGATGATGTGTTGGGTTGTGACTCTTCTTGCGTGCTAGACAGACAGTTCCTGACACATCAGTAAGATGGAAGACAATTTTCAAAGGATCCCAAATTGAAGATGATTTAGAATTATTATTTCTGACAGTCAAATCTTTCAAATTTCATTTGAAATGGCATAAGAAGTTATGAATGTTACCAAATATATCCAAAGACTTCTAATAACAATATCTCAAGTTGAAAAGATGAGCTCAGACTTCCATTCCACTTTTAGAGGCCACAACCTTATTCAACAAGGACCACTATAAAGCAATATGCATTTGTGCAAGATGAAAAATAAACAGCAGTTCAAGTTCAGGATAAAGTCCACAATAAAACAAGACTGTCTTCTTCCATCACCATCAGCCAAGAAACACTCATCAATTTTGAAACTGACGCAGTACTGGGAGGGCTCTGTATTGACAGTGCTAACACAGCTACAATGGAAACAGCAAAACTGAGTTTTGTATCGCTGCTAAATTAAAATGCTGCACATCCACTACCTCACTGCTCTGGTTTTATTCTTTGGAAAACTAGTAAGTAGTTCTTCCTCTATCCTGGAATCCTGCAGCTATCACCAACCTTCCAGTAACTATCAGTTCTCAGATTATTATATATAGTGAATGTCATTAATTAGATGAAATCAAGTGTTCTCTATTATTAAAATAATTCTGCACTGCAAATTAAGTGTCATTGCTCAAACAACAATTCCAGAACAATGGGAAAACTGCAAAGCAAGGTTAAGTAGTTTCTCGTTTGGGGCACACCATTATAAAGCATGATGATGTTCTATGACAGACTGTAAAGTTACAAATGTTTTCTCCATATCACAGTATGATTAAATAGTCAGGCTAACAACTTGTCATTCCCATGAGACTTAAGCTCTATGTACCGCATACAAACAAGTGATGTAATTCCTCATTCAGGCTTATAGGAAAAGGACTGCAGTAATTCGCAATCCATGTGAAAACAGACTCAAAAAGAAAATGAACAGCAAAATCAGGAAGCTATCAACTTATTCTTCCAGCTGATGCAAGGCAATGGCATTCAAACTGCAAAAATGCTCTGCTAGCTGGCATACAAAACATTTGCCAGTCCCTGAATTTCCATTTTCTACCTTTTCAGCTTCTTTGTCTTTTGTACAAGCTATTTGATTCTTCATATATCACTTAACAATTAAGAACTCCACACTGAGGATCCACATACAAGCAAAGCGCACTTGCTGAAAATGCACCAACATCCTTTAAACACAGCATCAGATTTCATGGGACTTCTTTTTCTTCTTACAATGCAGTTTCAGTTATTTCACATGCATTTGAAAATAATTATTGGGAAGCCACAAAGATTGTTACGCACTGCAGGGCGCCACAACTTGGTGGAGAAACACCAAGGCGTGCCTGCAGAGCAGAAGAGAGCTACCCAGGATACTAGCTAGGGAACGGATGGTGAGAGTCTTGTTTTCTGAAGTGCACCAGCTGACAGCTCGCTGTGCCAGCAAATCCCCAGGGATGTCAGCAGGAACAGGCCGGAGTAGCAGCAAACATCTCCCAAGCTATCTTTAACATTGCCTGCCCAGGGAAAGCAACACAGGCACAATGCCCCAGAGTTCTGATCACAGTTGCTTTTTTGGGCTTCCTATCCAAAAGCCACACTGCTGTGAAACACTGCCTTTGTTGTTCAGCAGGCAAGGTGACAGACAGATGTGCCTCCTGCTCTGCCATTCCTCTGACTCCAGCACAGACACCACTTCAGTCATTCCCAAGTGTTCCTCACAGCATTGAAGTAGGACAGCAGCAAGAAAAATCTCTATTCAGTTTTGAAGCAGAGAGGTTGGCACAAACCACATTTCATCTGCACAAACACACTTTATTCATGCATCTTTCATTCCGTGCTCTGTGTCTCCTGCGACAAAGTAGTCTGACATCCATCTGGTGAGAGATAGCTGAGTACAGTTTCACTCCACTGTAATAAAGTTCCCCGTG